>NC_056072.1:6666666-6969696 GCF_016772045.2 Ovis aries
GTGGACCGTGTCCTGCCTGTGTTAAATGAGGTCACAGCTGGGTTGGGGTCCCTACCCTTCTCCCAGGCTGAATGTCGAGTCCCTCAGTGTTCAGGCGGAGCTTAAGTCCTGCCATCCTCACTTGGCGCCACCTCTCACCCGCATTTCTTTCTCTGCTGTTCCAGCCATCATCACCCTGTCTTCCTTCCCTTCCTACTCCCTTCCCTGCTGTAGAAAGAGTGCTGAGGGGGAGGCCAGTGGCCTTATGGCTCACCAGCTGAGTGGTCTTGGCAGGTCATATTTTTAGCTGTTCTATGCCCTTTTATCTATAAACTCAAACTGGTAGACCAGATGACTGCCGTGGTTACCTCTAACTCAGAGACCTCCTGTTCTTTGAGAATGAAATTCACAGGCCTTAGGTTGGCATCTCAGTCCAGTTACCAACTTGGCTTCTAACAGCACGTCCTATGAGCCCTGTTTAGTGGAAGTGGACCTCCCTTGCCCCAAGCGCCTCTTCCTCAGACTCCTGTGTGCCTTTCCCTGGCAGTTTGACCTGCCTGGACACCCCCTTCATGAGCATCTCAACCATCACGGCCCATGAGGCAGCCTGGGTGTGTCCTCAGAGAACCTTTTCCATACCCTGTAGACTTAAATCACTTCCTGTACTTTGAAATTACTGTTTAGAGCAGCAGTCAGCCAACTTTTTGTGCAGAGAATCACATAACAAAATTTCACCTTTGCAGACCACACACAGGCCTCTGCCTGTGTGTCTTTGTTTCCTTTTATAGCCCTTTAAACATGTAAAAATCATTCTCAGCTTGCAGGTGGGGCAAGAACAGGTCGCAGGCAAGACTTGTATTTCTGGCCCTGGTTGCCACATCCCTGGTTTAGACACTATTGCTGCTAAGGTGTTGCTGCTAAACTTACAATTTTACTTTGATTTTTCAAGTCTGGGAGGGGGACCACGCTTCTGGGAGAAAAAACCGTTGCAGTCATACAAAAAGGCGCACACGGAAAAGTGGGCCCTGATCCCCACCACAGACAGAAGCCGCTTTCTCAGGGTTCCTTGACCTTTCCACACGGTGCTTTCATCGGTGTAACAGTGACTGACTCCACAGTCTGCTCTGTCCCTTTTCTTCACTTCAGGGTGTGTTTGGAAGATTGTTCAACTCATTTACTGTCTGCAGAACATTCCACAGTGCGGGAGAACCTCTGTTTATTGACCAGTCTCCCCTTGATAAATGCTAAAGCTGTCTGGGTTTTAATGCTGTCTTGAAATGTGCTTTCTTCAGTGTCCTTGTGCCTGTCTTTACGACCACGTGTGCGTATCGGGCGTTTGTCTGCTCAGGCTCCCGAGGCAAAATGTCTCAGACAGAGTGGCTCACACAACAGAAATTTCTTCTCACAGTTCTGGAGGCCGAAGTCAGATATCTGTCCTCAGGATTGACCTCTCCGAAGTGTCTCTCCTCGACCTGTAGATGGCGTCTTACCCCCGTGTCTTCTGGGGTCTGTCCCAGTCTCCTTATAAGGATACCAGCCATATTGGTTTAGGGCCCATCTTAATGAACCCTGTTCACTTAATTTCCTCTTTAAGTGCGCCATCTCTGAATACAGTCACTCTGAGGTGCTGGGGCATTGGGGGAATTGAAGAGGCTGGGGTACAGTCAGCTGGTAACAGTGCTGTAAAGGGCTGGGGCCTCATTTATATATAATACTACACATCTCTGTGCCTTAAGGATGTCTCAGATGGTAAAGAATCTGCCTGCAATGCAGAAGACCCGGGTTCGATCCCTGGGTCTGGAAGATCCCCTGGAGAAGTAAATGGCAACCCAATCCAGTATTTTTGCCTGGAGAATTCCATGGTCAGAGGAGCCTGACGGCCCATGGGGTCACACAGAGTCAGACACGACTGAGCGACTAACACACATACATCTCTGCCTTGCTGAGGCCTGAAACATCTAAGCCCTCAGTCTCCATTAGTGGGATACTTGACTGATAGGTTTATGTCCATTTTGTAATGAAACATTGTCTTTGGTCCTCCTTTCACTTTTTGTTATTTTAAAATTATTTTTCTGTTTAGCTATGCCAGATCTCAGTTGCAGCATATGGGAGCTTTAGGGATCTTTAGTTGCAGCATGTGGGATCTAGTTACTTGACCAGGGTTCAAACCCAGGCTCCCTGCATTGGGAGTGTGGGGTCTTAACCACTGGACTACTAGGGAAGACCTTCATTTTTTTTTAAACTAGTTTATTTTTTGGAAGTATAGTTGCTGTGCAACATTGTATGTTACCGGAGAAGGTGATGGCACCCCACTCCAGTACTCTTGCCTGGAAAATCCCATGGATGGAGAAGCCTGGTAGGCTGCGGTCCATGGGGTCGCAAGGAATCGGACACGACTGAGCAACTTCACTTTCACTTTTCACTTTCATGCATTGGAGAAGGAAATGGCAACCCCCTCCAGTGTTCTTGCCTGGAGAATCCCAGGGACGGGGGAGCCTGGTGGGCTGCTGTCTATGGGGTCGCACAGAGTCAGACACGACTGAAGCGGCTTAGCAGCAGGATTGTATGTTACAAGAATACAAATAGTGATTAACAACTTTTAAAGTTTATACTCCATTTACAGTTATTATAAAATATTGGCTAAATTTCTCATGTTGCAAAATATATCCATGTAGCTTATTGAATTCATAATAGTTTGTACACCCCATTCTTCCACCTCTCTCTTGCCCCTCCCTGCTTCCCTCTCCCCACTGGTAACCGCTAATTTCTTCTTTATATGTGAGTCTGCATCTTTTTGGTTATATTTATTCATTAATATTCTTTTTTATGGCCGAGTAGTATTCCATTGTTTCTGTGTACCAGATCTTCTTTATCCGTTCATCTATTGATGGCTGTTTAGGTTGCTTCCATATTTTAGCAATTGTAAATAATGCTGCTATGAATATTGGGGTGCACGTACCTTTTCAAATTAGTGCTTTTGTTTTTTCAGATATATGCCCAGGAGTGGGATTGTTGGGACATAAGGCAGTTCTGTTTTTAGTGTTTTGAGAAACAGCCATACTGTTTTCCACGGTGGCTACACCAATTTACATTCCCACTAACGGTGTAGTAAGGTTCCCTTTTCTCCACATTCGTGCCGACATTTGTTATTTGTGTTCTTTTTCATGATGGCCATTCTGACAACTGTGAGGTTATGTTCCTTTTGACTTGCATTTCTCTGATGATTAGTGATGTTGACCATCTTTTCCTGTGCCTGTTGGCCATCTGGATTTCTTCTTTGGAAGAATATTCTGTTCTTTTGCCCATTTTATAATCGTGTTGTTTATTTCTTGCTGTTGAGTTGTATGAGCTAGTCATAGCATTTGCAAATATGTTCTCCCATCCGGTAGGCTGTCTTCGTTCTGTTAATGGTTTCCATGTCCTCCTCCCACTTTTTAACCTTCTTTAGAGAGTTCCTCAAACTGATCTAATTGGCTTTATAGTCTTAATTTTTGGATGTCCTGTGGGCCTGAAATAAGTCCTTTCTTAAAAAACAGATTTTGCTTTTGAGCTGCGGTGGGGCTTCGCGGCTGCATGCAGGCTTTCTCTGGTTGTTGCACAGGGGCTGCTCTGCGTCGGGGTACTCGGGCTTGTGCACAGGCTTTGGGTGCACGAGCGTCAGTCGTCGTAGCACTTGGGCTCAGTAGTTGTCACTCAAGGGCTCTGAGTGCTGGCTCTAGAGTTGTGGTGACAGACTTAGGTGCTCCAGAGCATGTGGGATCCTTCCAGACCAGGGATTAAACTGGTGTCCCTTACGTTGCAAGGTAGGTTCCTAACCCCTGGACCACCTGGAAAGCCCATAACATTTTAAATGATAGAAAATAGCATTTAGATGGGTGTTATAGCCTAGTGGTTTAGTGTTAGCTAGAAAAGTCAGAAACTGTGCCTCAGTTTCCTCATATATAGAATAGGGATAATATTATCTACTTATAGTGTGGTTGTGAGGTTAAACAAGTTACTTGTCAATAGAAATGTACCCCCCCACCCTGTATCACTTGTCATCATCTCATCTGCAGAACACATTTTTAAAATGCTAGTTGTGAAAATTGAGAGTACTTTTTGGCTTCACGAGCAACAGCCAATTAAAACACCTTGAACAATATGGTTATTTTTCTCTCATAACAGATTCCAGAGGTAGATGTTATTGGTGTTGTCTGAGTGTCTCTGGGTTAGAATCTTAGTGATCCTGTTGGCCATTCCTTAAAGCCTCAAGGTGGCTGCAGCAGCTCCAGGCATTGCATACTCACAACTGTACTCAGCAGCATGGAGCAAGGGCTGTCTAGCAGATATTTTTGTCTAGTGCCTCTCAAGGAGAGAAAGATCTTCCCCAGAAACCCTCCCAGATGTATTCTGTCTTGCTGGCTAGAACTGGCTTTCTTGGCCAATTCTGGTGTGAAAGAAAGGCTGAGATAGGGTATTTCCGATTTCAGTAAGGAGAGAAGGGGGCTGGGAATGATTTTGGGTGGCACTCATTACCTGCCACTCTGCTTGAGGACCATGCAAATTGTTCTCACCATATGAACAGGAAAGTTAAGTCATGGAAGGACAAAGGAAGGAGTTAAAATCGCCTGCCCTTAACTCCCATTCACAAAAATTCATTCAACAAACACTGAGCACCTGCCTCTTGCCTGCACTGGGCCAGGCCATTTTGATGCAGAGGTGAACAAAACTAGGCTTGGGCCCTGTCCTCTCGGATAGTCTAGAACCCTTGGCTGCGATGTGGCTGCATTTACAAGCTGCTGGTTATTACACACATCATGTATCAAGTGTCGCATTTTCCACCTCACACGTTAAGTCACTTAATGCAACAATCCTGAGTGTCCAGTTCCATTCTGCAGATGAGCAACGGGACAGAGGGGTTGTGAAACTTGCCCAAAGTTAATAGGCTGTGAAATCAAAGATTTTATTAAGTCTAGCTGACTCTGAAAAATGCCAGAACATTCTGCACCTTAAAAATCCCACAGTCACAGACTGTCATAAAGACATGTAACCTATCGGCACTGTTTCCTGTTCTTAAATCATGTTATCACTGTAGAATGCTTAACTAGATAACTTTCAGAATGGTTTTTAAGATTCTTGTGATTCTTTCAAGCTCACTTTAGGCAGTGTGTATGGGTTTGAAAGCTTGTTGACATTACTTAGTTATTTCCTTAGTGATTTCTGCATTAAAAAAATACTTACTGAGTGAGCTAGCAGTACCCTGGGATAATGTTACCTTTTCTTATAGTGGATTATTAGCCCACTCCTTCATCCCCTCATCCATTTCAAACTGTCATTTATACCTGTGTTCGCATCTTAGAAGAAACAGCAGAATAAATTCCACCTCCCATGTGAGATCAGCGTTTTACTAATCATGAGTCCCCTTGTTGATTCTTGTGGGAGTGTTCCAGGCCTCCATTATTCATGGTGCTGTGTAGGCTGCCTCGTCTTCATCCTTGGATGATTCGTTTAAGAGAAGCGAGAGCAGTGCCTCCCTACAGTTTAAAATTTATTCTCCAACCTTTTAAAATAGTGACATACACCTGAGTCCATTCCAGATTTGGTCAAGAGCCTGAGCCACAACTCTTGATGTCGGTGACCACAGATGTCCCTGTAAAGAGTACCCCAGGACGGGTCTGTAGACAGCACACTCCAAGCAACCAGAGGATGGTTTAGGTTGTACCAGGTTCTTGCAGCCACGGTGCAGAGGCTCCCTGCAGACCACATAAGGAAGGGATGTGAAGGAGGGCGCTTTGTTTTCCAACAGTAGCATGCTAGTCTGCAGTCTGTTGGGCCGGGCAGAAAGACTGGTTGGTTCTGCGAGGTAAACCAGATGGTTTAACTTGTCTTTTCCCACCCCCCCTCCCCCAACCAGGTTCCCGTTGTTCACTGCAGTGTACCAGATCTGCTATGAAGGCCGGCCCGTTCAAGAGATGTTGTCTTGTCTCCAGAGCCATCCAGAGCATATATAGAGTGAATCATTCAACCTGTCAGGAAACGGCCTGCCTTTCGTATCAGACATTTAGATTGGTGGAAACCAGGACTTGGCAACAAAGATGTATGCTCGACTGTCATCCCATCATGGATGTGTATGAATTTTTACCAGGTTCACGTTTGAATTGCAAGATGAAGTTCATTGGCTAAGATGTTACTGGGCAGCATCTGGACGCACATATGTGGCCATGTGTATGTGTGTTCCTTTCTCATTCTATTGATGTTTCTATGAACTAAAATTAAAGGCCCTTTTAAAAAATCACTTTTGAAATTTTCCCACCATGGTAGCATACAAGATTGGAACTATCGCAGCTAAAAGTTTTGAGTTTCACCAAAGGATTTCTTTTTCTCATTCTCAAGGTTAAGGTTAAAATGTAACAAGCATTAACATGGCAGAGTAGATGAGTGAGGGGGTTCAAAGATCAACATACTGTAACTTAAACACTATCTCAGAGCCAGTATAATTAACTGCTTCAATTGTAGGTTGATCTTTTTTTTAAAGTAATTACGTATTTTAATTAGGCCGTCCACTCACTGATATATTCCACTCATCGCAGTTTTCTGCACTTTCAGCCTCTTTCCTCTTCATTAACTACCAGAATGTACTTTGGTAAGGGCACAGCGGTGGCGGAAGGCCGAGAACTCACCTGGGATGTTCTGCTGTGTTCTTCGATAGCTACCATCGTGTGAGGCCTTTGTCAGGTTGTACTTGTGTTCACACATTTCTTGTAAGCCTCACAGACCCCCTGAAAGGGGGCAGCTGTTACTCCTCTTCTAAGGTCCAGGCTCTCTGCCTGGTCATCTGACAAGAAGGCCAGATCCAGAGGCTCAGTCGTCACTGGCCTGGCTTGAACACCCGCTGACTGGTCATAGCAAGTGCTGTCCCCAGGCTTTCTGGAGGGCGTGGGCAGCTTTCTGCAGTTGAGACTTGCATGGGTTCTTGTCTAGAAGGATGTCACTGAGTGTGGACCTCACTCCATTTGCTCCACTTGAAGTCTCTTAGAAACATAGGTTCCCAGGTCCCTCCCCCACCCCAGCCTCTGAAGTGAGGTCTAGTATCTCTGCCTTGACATGCCTTCCATGTGTTTCGATGCTGTCTACTGTCTGAGAACCACTACTGTAGAAAATTTATTATTTAGATTCGCATTTCTCAAACCACGTTCCACAGGAAACCAGCGTCCCAGGATCCAGTAGTGGTCCTGATGTTCCCTGGCAAGATCCAGTGAGTTTGGGAAAAGCCATGTCTGTACACCCCTCCTGAAGGGATAGACTGTGTGTTCATGGAACATGCTTATGTAACCCAGCAAGTCCCAGACAGATTATGGAGATTTTTTTTTTTTTTTTTTTTTTTTGGCGAGGAAACATACCAGTTTCCAAGGAACACTATTCCAGGCTGAGGCAACCACAGGACAGTGCAAGTATACTTCACTGTCCGCAGGAAATGAGAATGAATGGCTACCTGTGGTATTGTTCATTCCGCACCTTTATATAAAGCTCAGGTCTGCCACAGTCTTTGCTGAAGCTTTAAGGCGACACTATCAGGTACAGCCAAGTGGATGTCAGCTTCGCTGAAACGCACACTGTGTGGACTAAGTGCTTTTAATTCTAGAATTAGAACGGAAATTACTGTATCTTTGTAAATGTGATTGGTGTCAAGATAGCACTGCGGTTACCTTACATGGTAGTGGGTGAGTGTTAAGGAAATGTATGAATGTCTTTTACATTTTCTTGGATTTTCAGTCACTTTGAGATTTTGACCTTTTTTATTTTCCAGCTTGGGGTTTGTTTTCCCCTTCTATACCCAGAATGATTATAAACTAGATTTTTTTTTTCGTGGGAATTTTAAAAACTCCTATACATAGAAGAATATGGAAGCACACAAAATGCTATGTTTCATCGATTTTAGTGCCACTGTTAATCAATTTTTGCTTGTCTCATAATTAATCTTTTTAAAAGTTTGTACATAAGTAACAAAGTTACTTTTTAAGATACATAAAGGGCTGTAAGCTAATTGTGGTGTCTGTCAAGTAGCATCATCAGATGTGAGGATTCGGGTTTTTGTCTCGCGTATATTCTTCATCTGCATTCAGCTTCCGACTCTGGGTTTTGTAACTTGAGTGTTTTTTCTTTATAAATGCCTTCTCACCCTTCTGAAGTCTTCTGACTGTACCTTTTGAACATACTGATGATATTCTGCACATATAGAAAAAGGTAAATTTTATATAAGTTTATGCTTTGCTAACTAGATATTTATTACTCTACGAGTTATCTATTTTTATAACCACCTGTGGTCCATCATTTATTTTAATTCACCTTTCTTACTACTAATTATGGTAATTGGGGAGGGAGACATCTAGAAAAGAAGCTTAATTTATACTGTTTCAGCCAAATCTGTGAATGTAAAAACTACGCTGTTGCCTTGTGATAATCCAGCCTACTATAATGTGGAACATTATCTATCTTGAAACCCATCCTAGCAGGTGGAATTGAGCTAAACTCCTCCTGGTTTTTTATTTAAGTCTTAGCTATCATGCGGCCCCATGGCATCAGCCCAGGGAGTGGTGAGATGCCACTGTACCAAGGAATCTTCAGTTTCTTCCACGAGCTCTAAGAGCCTTTCACCTACACATGTACTGTGTTTGGTTACAGACTGTAGGTGGATATGATTTAAAAGCCTGATTTAATAAAAATTGAATCCCCCCAAACCTGTGCTACTGATCCTGTTTTTTTTTAATCAGCTTATGTAATAGTTTTATTTGTTTAGGTAGTCTCTCTTCTTTCTCTCCCCAAATTGTATTACCTTGACAACAATAAAAAGGCAAATTTTAAAAGAAGGGCTTCCTCTCTAATGCATTCCTCAAACACACATCTGCTTCCATTTGTCGGTAGCTGTTCCTTTCCATTGCTTGCTGCTATTTTTATGGAATTACAAGCATAGGATGGAGGCCTTCTCCTTCCATCCATTCAGTGGATTAAATGTGAGGGTGAAAGGTTGCTGCTAAACCACAGAAGATGCCGGGATTCTTGGCCTCCAGAGGAGAAGAATCCAATCCAGGGCCAGAAGTGAGGCTTGATCGCTCAGAGATTTTGTGTGATAGAGTTTAGAGGAAGCGTCTGACATAGACATCAGAAGGGGCAGAAAGAGTGCCCCCTTGCTAGTGTTACAATGGAGTTATATACTTTTTAATTACTTATTACAGTGAATCAAAAGAATGTCTGGAAGTTGTTAAGACCTCACTAGACCCACTCCCATAATTTACATTTCAAGATAATAGCATTAGCCAGAAGGTGTTTTCCAGAAACTGTCCTCAAGCAGGATACATTATTATATAATCCTAAGGAATGTAGAGGAAAAAAAAAAAAATGTTTGTCCTTTGCCAGGGTCCAGCCTCAGCAGAGTCCAGGGATACCCTCAGGATGGGCGACATTGGCAACTGAATGAAAGATATGGGGAGACCAAGCTTCAGTGAGCGAGGCCCGTCACTTTATTTTTCAGAGGGAGCTTTTATACCCTGAGTTGTACATTGAGCAAAGTGAAAAATGCAGCGTCAACTCAACATTCCATCAGTATTAACTTTTATAGATACCAGGTTCCTTCCTCCAAGAGTCTTACTTTTTGTACATTATCTTCTGGCCCGGAGGCCTGTTGATATTTTATGACCCCTTTTTGATAAAGGTTGGTCAGCCAGAACAATAATTTTCCCTTGAAGTGTTTCTTCTTAAATTGCTAGCCTGCGTCACCCTTAAAGTACAGAGTTACATTTTTATGGAGCAAAGATTCAGTGGGTTCCAGCAAAGAAAGAACTTATTAACTCAAAGTCTAATGTTGCTAATGCTAAGGCTACTGCTTGTTTTTTCTATATCCTAACTATATGCACTCCCAGGAACACAATGGATAAGGGATGTGGGAACTTGGTAGCAAGCATTGGCTCAGCAATGTTGTAAGAGTCTGGATAAACCTGCCAAGTAAGCTAGAATGCTAACAGGGGGTTTGAATTGAAATACTCCTTTCATGCCCAGGAGATTTATTAACTAGAGCTCTAAGCTGATTTTCTTTAGAGAAAGGTGATCAGGGATAGCCCCCCGCTGGTATCAGAGGAGTTAGTGAAAGGCATAAAATAGTAAGACAGACAGACTCTGGTTTTGGGGTAGATGCTCAAGCAGGTCCAGGGGGTCCCTCGAGTCCTGATTTGCCTTGCCTGTCAGGTCTCTTCCTCATGACCTTTGCCATGGGTGGGATCAGCCCAGGGAGTCCCTCAAGTCCTGAAGCCTTGCTTATCAGGTCTCCTTCACATGACCTTGTCATGGGTGGGATCTCCCATGCTGGCTCCCGGCAGCCCTTTCCTCCTCCTTGAGAATTCCAGACCCCTCTCTTCTTGGGGACCCCCAGACTTCTTATCAACCTGCCTAGGAATTGACTTTCTCAAGGGAAATGCCCAGAATCCTGAAACAAATGGGGACACTGATGGCCAGAGCAGCCAGGCTTTGAGGTGGCTCTGTGACTGCGGGAGAGGGCGTGGGAGTGCCCACTGTATCCCTAGGGGTCCGGGCTGTAAAGCTTATGCTCCAGCCCTCCAAGGGCCACACGGTTCAGGAAAAAAATGGACTAAGAAAGCACATGTATGGGCACAAGCAAGAAAGTTGAGCACCAGGTAGAGAAAAGGTCTCTGCTAAAGACTTAATCATGCCAGCACCACAAACAGGCTTTGGGTTTGAATTTTTACTTCCAGGAGTCACAAGCAAAAAGTTAACATAAAAATCGGAACTTGGGCCAGTAATGCCAGTAACTGACAGAAACAAAAATCAGCGACATCTGCAGAAATCTCTCTGGATCCAGGCTGCAAGGCTTCCCGTAAATATGCACTTCCTGTAAGTATTCTCCATTGAGTATGTACTTTTAAAATTATAATCACAAAATAGTTGATTATGAGTGCAGGTCAGTAGATTTTTTTTTTTTAAACAGAAGAATTACATGCCCAAGGTTCCAGATATTTATTTAAGCAAAATGAGAGATGCTTTGAAAGGTACTTTTAGGAAGAAGTGTACACGGCCTGGGCAATGGTTCCTGGATTAAGTCTCCAAATTTCCAGGGGCTCCACCACTCTCCTGGAGGCTCACTCAGTGACAGGTATGAAGACAAATGAGCACAGAGACCTCACATTCACCAGCCTGGGGCTTCTTCACAAAATGAGCAGGAAATGACTCAAATGTCAAAAGAAAAAAACAAAGGTCATACAAGGAAGATTAAACCATCAAGAAGGAGACTTGTAAACAAACCTATTTGAACATCTAGATATGAACTTAAATTATGTCATTGGACAGATTAAAGAGTAGATTTGACAAGAGCTGCAGAGGGAGTTAACAGTGGAAAATAGATATGAAGATATTAACAGAAAGTAGCAAAGAAAATATCTGAGAATTTAAGAGGTAAGTCGAGGATAGGATAAAAGTCAATATACATCTGATTGGAGTTCCAGAAGAAAGAAGAGGGAGAGGCGATTTTTGAAAAAACTAATGTCTGAAATTTGTCCAGAGTTAATTGTGTACAATCAATTTTGTTATTCTCCCAAATATATTCCCATTAAAATTTTTCTCCATTAAAATTTTATTACATAGACCTTATAACTTTATGACTGCTTGTAAAATAAGTTGATGATGAACTTTTTTCTTTTTTGGAAATAAACTATATAAGAGAGCTATAAGTGTAAGCTACTAATTTACTGAAGTCTGATGGATCTGAGTACGGGAGCAAGTTGTGTCTCCTTTGGTTTGGATGGGAGGTGTAGCGCTGTGGGAAGACTTGGGTTTTGGATTCTGCTTCATTGCCTTCAGTTCAGTTCAGTCGCTCAGTCGTGTCCGACTCTTTGCAACTCCATCAATCACAGCATGCCAGGCCTCCCTGTCCATCACCAACTCCCGGAGTTCACTCAAATTGCCTTAGTGTCCATTTAGTCAGGTCAGCCAAGTCTTTTTTGAAGTGCATTTTCCTCATTGATTGGGAATAATATCCATGCAGCTCAAGGATTACTGTGAAGGTCAGTGAGGCAGCCCACTCCAGCAGTCTTGCCTGGAAAATCCCATCGACCGCGGAGCCTGGTAGGCTACTGTCCTTGGGGTCGCACAGAGTTGGACACAACTGAGCAACTTCACTTCACTTCACTTCAGTGAGAAACAGGAAATAATAACTTTAAAGGAGGAGAACATAATACTAGTAGCTGCTTGTGCAGAGACAATGATATATATTTACTAAATTATTAAAAAATTTTTTTCTGAGATGTACAGTTAAACTACATTTCGCAGCCTCCCCTGCAGCTAGGTGATTGAATTCTGGCCCGTTGACATAGGGAAGAAAAAAATACCTCTTTGGAGGAGGAAATGGCAACCCACTCCAGTATTCTTGCCTGGGAAATCCCATGGACAGAGGAGCCTGGTGGGCTACAGTTCTTGGGGTCGCAAAAAGTCAGACATGACTGAGTGACTAAACCTACCTACCTTTTGATGTTAAGACTACTTGCCCTTTGTCGAAAAACTTCTGTATAACCTGGCTCCTCCCCTCACCTCTTTGGAGCAATTCTCTCAGGGTCACTTGAGATGCTGTCTCCCTGGCTTAAAGTCCTTAAAATTCCCACCAAATAAAACATATCTCCCAACTTCTTAAAAAAAAAAACAAAAAAACAAAAAAAAAAACACCTTGCTGGGGTTACATTCGGTTTGAGTCTCCACTCATTTCCCGTGTGCTGTTTGGATATCAATTTCCAGAATGACCTGGAAGTCATACTTTGGCTCTTAAAGCCTGGATTCTGGGACTTTCCTGGTGGTCCAGTGGCTAAAGATTGCACTCCCAATGCAGGGGACCTGAGTTCAATTCCTGGTGGGGAACTAGATGCTGCAAGCCACAACAAAGATGGAAGATCCTGCTTGCCACAATTAAGATCCTGTGCAACCAAAGAAATAAAAAGTTTTAAAATAGAGCCTGGATTCCTACATGACTATGTGGAGAAGTTTCCCCCAACCTTCAGTTCACATTGAACTGTGATAGTTAAAAAAAAAATCTTCTTTATGCCACTGAGATTTAAGTGTTATCATAGCATCTAGCATAATTTTCCTTAAGTTGCTAAAAAGACATTTACGGAGTTAAGATGAGATGGAACTTACAGAAATATCAAAAGATTTTGGAGAATTTATTCACTGGTCCCTACAGCATCTTACTATCTATTTTGGCATCCCTTGTTGGGATATAGAAGCTGTGTTGGAATGTGGGTGGCGGTTTCTCCAGTGGTCATGTATGGATGTGAGAGTTGGACTATAAAGAAAGCTGAGCATTGAAGAATTGATGCTTTTGAACTGTGGTGTTGGAGAAGACTCTTGAGAGTCCCTTGGACTGCAAGGAGATCCAACCAGTTCATCCTAAAGGAGATCAGCCCTGGGTGTTCATTGGAAGGACTGATGTTGAAGCTGAAACTCCAGTCCTTTGGCCACCCGATGTGAAGCGCTGACTCACTGGAAAAGACCCTGATGCTGGGAAAGATTGAGGGCAGGAGGAGAAGAGGACGACAGAGGATGAGATGGTTGGATGGCATCACCGACTCGGTGGACATGGGTTTGGGTGCACTCCGGGAGTTGGTGATGGACAGGGAGGCCTGGCGTGCTGCGGCTCATGGGGTAGCAAAGAGCTGGACACGACTGAGCTACTGAACTGAACTGAACTGTGGCTTGCAAGATCTTGGTTCCCCCGACCAAGGACTGAACCTGGGCCCCCTGCAGTGAAAGCGTAAGTCCTAACCACTGGGCCACCCAGGGAAGTCATTAACGTGTGCTTCTTATGCTAGAGCCTCCTTAAGTTACCTTCCTCAATTCAGAAGCTTCCAATTAGAAGTGTCATTCTATTCTGTTCAGTTCAGTTGCTCAGTCCTTAGATTTTCCCTGTCTGCATGCCAGCTGTCAACTCCAAAACCCTTGTGTAGCTGAAGCTGAAAGAGTGACTTCGACTCCCTTCAAAAAGTAAGGGATGATTGATACTGTGCATAAAATAGAGAGCTAATAAGAACCTACTGTGTAGTTCAGGGAACTCTACTCATGCATCAGTAGTCACCTAAATGGGAAGGAAATCCAAAAAAGGGGATCGAACATATAGCTGATTCACTTTCTGTACAGCAGAAACTAACATAACATTGTAAAGCAACTACACTCCAGTAAAAATTAATAATTAAAAAAACCCTCCTGAAACCAAAACCAAAAAACTAAGGGAAAAAAAATCTTTGAATTTTAACATGTTGAGTGCAAATGAGCCCATTGGAAGAATACTTCATCATCGTACTTGTGATTTGTCAAGTTGGTGTTATTCAACTTGTTGGAAATGGAAATGCTTTTATGCTTTGATGGAAGTGTTATCTGTGATTCTTTATTGTTACTGCTCTTATTTTAAAATAATATTTGGGAAACAGTCCCTTCGTTTCAAATTAAAGTCCATCTGCCCACTTCCTTAGTAGCCACTGCTATTTATTCCTAATGTGCTATTCTAGAATTTCATTTTACATAAGCAAATATATACTTATTCCCCTTCCCGTTTTTCTACACAAAATAGGGATTACTATGCATCTTGGGTTTTTTTCAGTTAACATTATGTCTTGACCATCTTTTACATCAGTTGCTTTTTTTAAGCAACTTTTAAAAAACCTTTATTTTGAAATAATTTTATCAGTAGATTCACAGGAAGTTGCAAACATAGTACAGAAAATTCCTAGGACCACCCAATTTCCCTGAACATATGAACACTTAATTTTAAAGACTGCATATTAAAATGCTGGTGGTAAAGTACTTGTAGCTTACTACTCTGGTACCTTGAGCACTCTGTGTGTGTGCTCAGTCATGTCTGACTCTGTACAACCTCATGGATCATAGCCACCAGGCTCTTCTGTCCATGGAATGTTCCAGGCAAGAATACTGGAGTCGGTTGCCATTTCCCGCTCCAGGGGATCTTCCCAACCCAGGGACTGAACCCGGGTCTCTTGTGTTTCCTGCTTTGGCAGAAGGATTTTATTTTATTTTATTTTTCTACCACTAGTGCCTCCTGGGAAGCCTGAACTTTGTATATATGAATTAATTTAATCCTCAGAATTTATCAGCCCATATACAGATGGGAAAGCTAAGGCACAAAGAGGCTAAAGAACTTACCTAATAGACTGTAGTTGATAAAACCAGGATTTGAACTCAGGCAGGTTGCCTTCAGAGTTTGTGTGTGTTTTTTTGTTGTTGTTGCTTCAAGGGGCAAGTGATCTTAGTTCCCTGAGCAGGGATCAGACCTGTGCCTCCTCCATTGAGAATGTGGAGTCTTAACCCCCTGGACCAGCAGAGAAGTCCCCAGAGTTTGTGTCCTTAACTTTAAGGTTATGTCATCTCCTTTCAGTAATGGCTGTTCATAGTGAAGCAAAATCAGTGATTGGAAAGATCAAAACTGTAATCACTCAATAATTATTTCTGCAAATTTGCATAAATATACCATGTTCATGCGTGTGTGTGTGCTGTGTTCAGTCACTTAGTCGTGTCTGACTCTTTGCGGCCCCGTGAACTGTAGCGCGCCAGGCTCCTCTGTCCATGGACTCTTCCAGGCAACAAACCTCGAGTGGTTTGCCACTTCCTACTCCAGGGAATCTTCCCAACCCAGGAATTGAACCCGAGTCTCCTGCATCTCCTGCTTTGGCAGGCAGGTTCTTACCACTAGCACCACCTGGGAAGCCCTTGTTCATGTATGTATGGGATTTTAGAACATAATACTGTTCTAAAGTTTCCTTTAAAAGTCTTAATATTAAAAAATATGGATTTCCCATAGCCTTTAAACATCTGCATATGTTTAATTATATGACTATTCCATAGTTTATTATAGATGAATACTTAGATTGTTTTCTTTAATTATGATAATTGCCTCAGTAAGTATCCTCACATGTGAATCTCTGTTCACTTATGTAAGCAAATCTAGAGAATAACATCCTAGAAGAGCAATGATTGGCACAAAGATTTGTGTTTTGTATTGTAATAGACCCTGCCAAGTTAGCCTTCAAAAGGCAGGCTGCAATTTATGGTTCTGACCTCATTATCATTTCCTGATTACTTTTATAACCAATATTTGTGATTCTTTTATAAAGAGAATTAAATAGAACCAATAAATCTGAGAAATGCACAATTTTGTATTTATCAAGAATTCAGGGAATTCCTGGCAGTCCAGTGGTTAGGACTCTGTGCTTCCACTGCTGGGTCCCCAGTTGAGTCCCAGGTAGGGGAACTAAGATCCAACAAGCCACATGGTATGGCCAAAAAAGAAAACAAAAAAGAATTTAGAAGTGTCTCCTTAGAAGTTTTGTTACTCAAAACCACAATTTTGTTAAAAGAACTGTTTACAAGTAGTTGTAATAGTGGTGCTGAACGTTTACATAAGCATACAAAATATGTCTTGTGAGTGACTTGCTTATGAGGATTATTGAAACAAGAAACATTAATAAAAAGAAGTTTAAAACATCACAAGTTGAAACAAAATCCCAGAAGACTCTTGTAAAACGCAAGTTGAAATGGGTTTACCACGCTCGTCAGGAAATTCCCGGTTCCAGTGAACGATGACCCTCCTGTCCACCAGAGGTCACTCTTTGGAAATGAGTTCGCCCCAGGCAGTTGGCAGCCTTAAAAAAAAAAAAAAAAAAAGCATTATTGTTCCAGTGGTTCTTTGGTCAAGTGTTGGGAAGGTCACGCTGTTCTTAGGAGCTGAGCCAAGTTTGTGCTGCACAATTGTCCCGTATCTAGGTTTCATCCTGATGTTGTAACTCAAAACAGACTGTAAGTTGGTAGGCTTTACTTTTGACTCTGTCCTGTATCCGCTTAAACACCTGACTGGATTTTGTTGCTTCTGGATTCCTTTCCCTTCCCTGACATTGGGCTCCCACCTGGTCCGTCTTCATTAGATGCCTGATTTCTTCTCCATCTCATTCTGACACTGACATTCCAGCAAAAGCAAAAATACCTGCGTTTTTGTTTTCCAGAAAGACTCTAGGAATATCTTTGCAGAAATACTTCTGGAGGATGGACCTTCCGTGCTTTAGAGAAGTTTCAACAAGGAGGGTGGTACATAGCGAAGGGGGAAAAAATTTTTCGCATTCTAATCTTCCCCCTGGTTTGCTGGTTCATTATCTTTGGAGATTGTGTGATTTCCATTTAGAAGCTGTTTTATCAAGAAGTGAATAAAATTTAAGCTTCAAGACCCTTACTTGTACAAGTGCCTTCTACCTAAGTTTGTTTTCTTAAATTTGTATCCTTTTTTTTTTTTTGGCCTCACTGCAAGGTTTGTGGGATTTTAGTTTCCCAACTAGGGATCGAACCTGGGTCCTTGGCAGCAAAAGTGTAGCCCCTAACCACTGGACCGCCAGGGAAGTCTATGTATTCTTTTCTTTTTAATTTATTTACTTATTTATTTTTAGTTGTACTGGGTCTTCATTGCTACTCGGGCTTCCTCTAGTTCTGGTGAGCCGGGACTCCTCTTCCTTGTGGTTCAAGGGCTTCTCACTGTGATGACTTCTCTTGGTGCAGAACACAGCCTCTAGGCACACAGCCCTCAGTAGTTGTGGCTTGAGGGCTCAGCAGTTATGGCGCATGGGCCTAGATGCTCCGTGGCAGGTGGAATCGTCCTGGACCAGGGATCAAACCCGTGTCCCCTGAATTGCAGGCAGGTTCTTACCCACTACACCACCTGGGAAGTCCCCTGTATTCTTTTTCTTAAAGAGAAATCACCAGGTTCTAAAAGCTAGCCCCTGGGACTTCCCTTACGGTCCAGTGGTCAAGACTTCTTCCAATGCAGGGGTACAAATTCCATCCCTGGTCAGGTAGCTAGGACCTCGCATGCCTGGTGGCGAAAAAAAACCCAAAGCAAAACAGAAGTACTATTGTAACAGATTCAATCAAGACTTTTAAAATGGACCACATCAAAAAAAAAAATCTTTAAAAAAATGAGCTTCTGGGCCCTTAAGTGGAGTCAACACCTCCTTTCAAGACTTAACATGTTTGGGTAGAGATTTAAGTTCTGGCTCTACGGGTCTCTGACCAAGTTACTTAATCTCTCCCTGCATCCATTTCTTTGTCTGTAGATAGTGTCAAGTTTCTTGAGAAATCAAATCACATGTCTGATTTGCTTCTCAGTTCCCTGAACACCTTAGGGAACTTCAAGAAGGAAAGAACCTGGGGAGAAAAAGACAAATTGATACTTGGTTTCAATTGCTTGTTCTGCCTGGAGTTGTCCAGGAGACAAGAAAACAAGAATGGTGTTGGGTGAAGCCCTTCTAAGGTTGGAGTACCAACAGGGTGGTCTGTGAGGTGCGGAGAAAAGGGATTCAGGGACAGATAACCCCAAAATAAAACTGAGATGCCCGGGATAAGACCTGGACAGAATCCATGTTTCTTCTTTTTTTTTTTTTTTAATGTTTTGGCTTTGCAGCATGTGGGATCTTAGTTCCCTGACCAGGGATTGAGTCCATGTTCCCGAGATTGGAAGTGCACAGTCTTAACCACTGATCCGCCCTGGGAGTCCACCATGTGTCATTTTGTTCTCTTTCCACTGTGACCCCGATTCCTTGGCCATGAGCCAATGCTCCAGCCCCTGCAGATGGGGCGTGGCCTGTGACTGGCTTGGCCAAGGTAACTGAGCAGTAGGGATGGAGTGCCAGGTCCAAGCCACATACGAATGCCAGCTTAACTGTCCCCTGTACCTTTGCTCTCTTTCAACTATTTCTAGGGGATAACATGAATCTTTTTTTTTTTAAGGAATTTATCTTTTTTTCTCAATTTATTTTTAATTGAAAGACAGTCACAGGATTGTGTTGGTTTCTGCCATACATCCACACATTTGTTTTTTAAATAATGTTATTTATTCACTTATTTTTGGCGGTGCTGGGTCTTCGTGGCTGCAGGCTTTTCTCTAGTTGTGGTGAGTGGGGGCTACTCTCTAGTGCAGTACATGTGCTTCTCACTGCGGTGGTGAATCATATTTTAAATATTATATTACATGCTGCTGCTGCTGCTAAGTCGCTTCAGTCGTGTCTGACTCTTAATGACCCCATAGACTGCAGCCTACCAGGCCCCCTCCATCCATGGGATTTTCCAGGCAAGAGTACTGGAGTGGGTTGCCATTGCCTTCTCCGATTATATTACGTATGGTAGCTCAAATTCATTTACTTTAAGTGCTAATTTTCCATGATATGAATAAACCCCAATAAAGTTATCTGTCTCTCTAGTGGTGGCATATAAGTTGTTGAAGTTTTTTACTAATATGGAAAATAATGGAAGAATGTAGCCTGACGGGCTACTGTCCACAGGGTCACAGAGAGTTGGACACAGCTAAAGTGACTTAGCACGCACACAGACTGTCATCATACTAATTTTTGCAGTTCTTTTTCCAACTCAGTGGGTCTGAACTGATATCCAGTTGATATATTAGTGTTTATTTCCTTGACTTCCAAAGAAGTTGAACCTCCTTCCGTGTGTATATTGGCCTCTTCTGGGTCCCTGTTTTGTAAATTGCCTGTGCATATCCTCTGGTTTCCTGTTGTTGTTTGCCTTTTTTAAAAAAATAGACTTGCTCCTGTAAGTCTTTATATCATCTTTGTATTTATATTCTATATAGAATATATCTATATAATGAAGATTGTATGTGAAGAAAATAATATATGTCATATATATTATACTTTTTGTATGTCCGGTTGCTTATATGCACTGCAGAGATCTTCTTTCAGTAATTTCTTGACAGCTTTATTGAGAGAGAGTTCACATATCATACAACTATACATTTAAAGTGTATAAATCAATGGGTTTTTGTAGTCAATTGTAGAATATTTCACAAATATTTAGAATATTTTCATGACCTCATAAAGAAACTCCATGCCCGTCAGCTAGCTCTCCTTTCCCCCTGTCCCTCCAGCACTAAGCCACCACTTATTTTGTTTTCTGCCTCTATAAATATGCCAATTTTGAGCATTTCATGTAAATAGAATATATAATATGTGGTTTTTGCGATTGACTTCTTTTGCTAGCATTTTTTTTTTTTTTCTCGCTGCACTGTGTGGCTTGTGGGATCCTGGTCCCTGATCAGGGATGGAACCCATGCCCTGGGCCGTGAACGCATGAGTCCTAACCACTGGACCACCAGGGAATTCCCAGCATAATATTTTCAAGGGTTATCCATGTAGTATGCGTCAAGATTTCGTTCCTTTTCATGGTCAAATAACATTCCAGTGTAAGGATATGCCACAGTTTGTTTACTGATTCATCAGTTGAAGCCATGTTTACCGAGAAATGCAACTGATATGGAAAATTGTTCTGATTTCTGCTCAATCTGCTCTGATTGCTTACCCCCGTCTTCTCCCACACATGATAAGAAAAGTGGTTTTGCCCAAAATGTTGCAAAGGTTTATCCCTGGCTTTGAATTGTACTTTATTGATGAGAATTCTTAGTTCAATGCCCATAATTGACGAGGTACCTCTAGAGACCCTGGGCATCCTATGTGTAGCCTGGGGTTCATAGTGTCCCCATCTCTGAAGCTCATTAGACATGCAGACTTTCATTCCTCCCAGACCTGCCAGAATGAAACTCCTGTCTCAGGAAATCCCCAGTGTGGTGTATGCCCACTGAAGTTATAAAATAACGGTTCTCCGCTATTTCTTTCTTTCTTTTTAATATCGATTTATTTGGCTGCGCCAGATCTTTCTTTTGGTGCCTGGGATCTTCTATCTTCTTGCAGCATGTGGCGTCTAGTTCTCAGGCCAGGGATTGAGCCCAGGCCCCCTGCATTAGGAACACGGAGTCTTAGCCACTGGACCAGGAGGTGAGTCCCTCTACACCACTGTTTCTCACCCTGCGTCCATACTGAAACTACCTGGAAGACTTTTCAAACATTGATTTTGAGAGATGCAGAGTCATTGGTCTCCAGCACGTCCCAGACTCCCGGGGTGATTCTGGTGACTGCCAGCCTGCGAAGCCCTGATATAGATTGTCTTTTAAAAACAATCTCAACTTTTTTCTTAGAAACACAGACCATCTTTGTCAGCAGAGCTTTGAAACCCACTAAGATAAGACCTCAGAGAGCAGAAGGTGAAACTGGCCATCTCACTCCAATTCCTTAGAAAATGGACACGCAAGTCCCTCCCTGAGAGCTGTCCAGGTGGTCTTGGTAAACAGAGCTGCAAACAAAGAGGAATATTTGTTCTACTTATCTTTTTTCTTTTGAAGGTTTATGGCTGTGCCGGATCTTCTTTGCTGTGCTGCGGCTTTCTCTGGTTGCGGTGAGCAGAGGCTACTCTGCTTGTGGGGCGCGGGCTTCTTGCAGTGGCTTTTCTTGTTGCAGAGCGTGAGCGCACGTGCTTCAGGAGCTGTGGCACACGGGCTTAGCTGCTCCTCGGCTTGTGGGATGGAACCCGTGTTCTCTGCATTGGCAGGCGGATTCTTAACCGCTGACGCACCAGGGAAGTCCCTGTTCTACACATCATAAGGGTTTGCAGTTCTGTTTACTAAGACCACCTGGACAGCTCTCAGGGAGGGACTTGCGTGTCCATTTTCTAAGGAATTGGAGTGAGATGGCCAGTTTCACCTTCTGCTCTCTGAGGTCTCATCTTAATGGATTTCAAAGCTCTGCTGACAAAGACGGTCTGTGTTTCTACGAAAACAACGGACGGGACTTCGCTGGCGGTCCAGTGGGTAAGAATCCGCGCTTCCACTGCAGGGGGCGCAGTTGCCATCCCCGTTTGAAGAACGAAGATCCTGCCTGCAGCACGGTGCAACCAAAAAAAAAAAAAAAGAGAGAGAAAACACAGCTGAAGCTCCTGTGCTGGGTGTGCTGCCAAGGATGTGCTGGGTTTTCTTGGTCCATTTTCAGCATCCAGTGTCCAAACTCGCTCTACAAGGAACGGCCCCTGCTTGCAGCAGTATTTACCCCAAACTGATTTCTTTCCTGCTCCTGCCACCAGATTAAAGACGATAGGAACAGACATCTTGGGTAGATACCAGGATGTGTCTCTTTTAAAAATAAACCCGATCCTGATCTTTGCTAAGGAAGCTCCGGCAGCAACAAGCTGTCGCATCAATTTCCCTGCCTTCTTCTCTCTGTGATTTCCTTCCGTGCCCAGGCTTCCGTGCGCCCTGCCTATGCGCCCTGCCGTATTGTTATGATCTCATGGCTATGGTGACTGGGTAGCTCATGGGTCCAGGCAGGCGGTACAGCTCTACCTTACATGTCCCTAAAAGGTTTCGCCCCTTTCCAGGGTGTAGTCTACATCTCCTTGTCACTTGCAATCCTGCCCTACATCTGTCTCAGATAGGGTCACAGCCGTACCCCAGTGCTAGTGCTGGGGCCACTTTTCTGAGTTAAAGGAAACAGGAGGGAAGAGGGAAGGAAGATAATTCTGTCCCGTGCATCCTGCCATTATCCAACTCACAGATGTGTGTGTGAGGTCCTCTTATTTTTTTTAACTGAAGTAGTTGATTTATATAATGTGTTAATTCTGCTGTATCACTCAGTTTTGTATTAATGTGTGTGTGTGTGTGTGTGTGTGTGTGCTGTGTGCTGTGTGAACAGTGGTTAAGACTCTGAGCTCCCAACACTGGGGACCCGGGTTTGATCCCTGGTCAGGGAACCAAGATCCCACATGTCACAGTGAGGATGCCTCAGGCCATAACTAAGACCTGGCACAGCCAACCAAATAAATATTTTCAAGGGGGAGGGCCTTGCATAACTGGTGGTACGTATGCAACCTGTGGTACGTGTATTGAACTCAACCAAGAAAAGAACAAAATAATACCATTTGCAGCAACGTGCATGAACACAGAGATGATACCACTCAGTGAAGCAAGTCAGGAAGAGAAAAACAAATTTCACAGGATACCACTTACGCGGTTGTTCAGTCACTGAGTCGTGTCTGACTCTGGTGCGACCCCATGAACTGTAGCCCGCCAGGCTCTTCTGTCCATGGGATTTCCCAGACATGAATACTGGAGTGGATTGCCATCTCCTCTCCAAGGAATCTTCCCAACCCAGGGATCGAACCTGGATCTTCTGCATTGACAGACGGATTCTTTACCACTGAGCCACCAGGGAAGCCCTCTTGATACACAGACATGTAGAATCTAAAACAGGACACAAATGAGCTCATCTGTGGAACAGAAACAGTCTCACAGACTGAGAACAGAATGGTGGTTGCCAAGGGGGAGGGGATTGAGGGAGGGATGGAGTGGCGAGGTTGGCGTTAGCAGATGTAAGCTTTTCTATATAGAAAAGACGAACAACAAGGCCCTAGTGTATAGCATGGGGAACTATATTCAGAATCCTGTGATAAACCATAATGGAAAGAATATGTGTTGCTTCCTGTTTTCTGGCTGCACCTTGAGGCATGCAGGATCTTAGTTCCCCAACCAGGGATCGAGCCCATGGCCCTGCACTGGGAGTGCAAAGGCTTAGCCACTGGTCCACCAAGGAATTCTCAGAAAAGAACATGTTTAAAAAGAATGTATATATATGACTTCTCTGCTGGTCCCGTGCTTAAGATTCCTCACTTCCAATGCAGGGGACTCGGTCAGGGAGCGAACCAAAAAAAAAAAAAAAAAGGCACAGAAAAAAAAAAAGAATGTGTATGTGTGTGTGGGGGGGTGTGTGTTTCGGGGCTGTGGGTGTGTGGTGGTGGTGGTGGGCTTCCCTGGTGGCTCAGACAGTAAAAAATCTGCCTGCAGTGTGGGAGACCTAGGTTTGATCCCTGGGTTTGGAAGATCCTCTGGAGGAGAGCATGGCAACCCACTTGCCGGGAGAATCCTCATGGACAGAGGAGCCTGGGGGGCTACAGTCCATGGGGGTTGCAAAGAGTTGGACACAACTGAGCGACTAAGGCAAGGCCTGTGGGAGGTCCTTTTGAACCTTCTTTACATTATTTGCAGCCACCTGAGAGCTTGGGCTGCTGTGACTTATTGGAAGGTGTGGCCATGCAAGAATCAAAGGCCCCAGCTCCCTGAAATATACACCCAGCAGGGCACTCACGGGTGTCGGATCGCTTCTCGGGTTCTCTCCAGGGGTGGCTGAGTTGCTAAGCTGCTAACTTGACCTGCTTCTCTCATATGCACCGAGGAACCCTGCTTTATTTTTCAGGCAGCCAGTGCTAAATCTCTTGTGTTGGTGACACTTTGCTAATTACAGCTCTGAGATGCTCCCTATTACTTAAAACAGACTGCTTGGAGGGTTTTCATGCAGTCAGGAGTTCCCAAACCTGGGCAATTCAAAGTATGAGTCTGCTTTTGAGAGAGGACAGACCTTGCCTGACCCAGATTTCTTTCTTTCTTTTTTTTTTTTTTTTTTGCCTTTTGGCTGCATCATGTGGCATGTAGGATCTAGTCCCCCCCGCCGCCCCCCCCCCCGCCCCCCCAGGGATGGAACTCATGTTGCCTGCAGTGGAAGCTTGGAATCTTAACCGCTGGACCACCAGGGAAGTCCCTGACCCAACATTTCAAAGCTCTTTCTGCAGAGCCAGTTCTGCATCAACAGAAGCCAGGATCGCTTGCTCAGCGGCTCACAGTGGGGCTGGCTGTGGGCAATTACTCCTGTTTTTGATCTTTGCAGAAGACGTTTGCTTAATTTGCTGGTATACTGCTTCTCTGATCACATGACAAGTATGCGCCTGTGGGTGTGCGTCCTTGAGTCCTCTGTAAATAACAGCTTGTTCTTTTCTTTCAGCCGGTGCTTGCTTACTCCCCTACCCAGCCCTTCTAATGTGTTTAAACTGGCTTGTTGTAAATTACGGCTCTGATAAATAATTCAGTAACCTGAGCCCGAGTCCCTGCCTCCCAGAGGAGGGGGCATGTGCACAGCCCCCCACAACTTCTGAGCCAGCTCTGAGGTCCTTTGCAAAGTCCTGACCCTGCTCTTCTGACAGGGATTTGATGTGAACATCCTTTCACTTGCTCCTACCTGCAGGAGGGCCTATGCTCTTGGCGGTTCAGATAGCCATTTTCTTTGTTGGTTTCTGCTAGAAAACCTTCTGAGACAGCAGCCTGGAGTGTGTGTGTGTGAGAGAGAGAGAGGCAGAGAGAGAATATGAAGCAGTGTCCATGAACTGATCACATTTGATCCTTCTGCCTGCTTCTAGATCTGTCTGTCTCTCATTCTCACATACTATACCAGGTCTCTTTTTCTCCCCCTCTTGATTCTTTCCCTCATCCACCCACCTTGCTGCTGCTAAGTCACTTCAGTCGTGTCCAACCCTGCGCAACCCCATAGACAGCAGCCCACCAGGCTCCGCCATCCCTGGGATTCTCCAGGCAAGAACACTGGAGTGGGTTGCCATTCCCACCCACCTTGCTGCTGCTGCTGCTAAGTCGCTTCAGTCGTGACCGACTCTGTGCGACCCCATAGACGGCAGCCCACCAGGCTCCCCCGTCCCTGGGATTCTCCAGGCAAGAACACTGGAGTGGATTACCATTTCCTTCTCCAGTGCAGAAAAGTGAAAGTGAAGTCACTCAGTCGTGCCCGACTCACAGCGACCCCATGGACTACAGCCCACCAGGCTCCTCTGTCCATGGGATTTTCCAGGCAAGAGTACTGGAGTGGGTTGCAATTGCCTTCTCCTTGACTGACCTTAAAACACAACATTATTTATAATTCCACCTTAATTGAACTTAAGAACGTAATTGAAGTTCTAGTGTGTTCTGTTATTAAATGGCAGCAGATTAAAATGAATTCTTTTTTTCCTTAAAGAAAAGGGTGGTAATTTAAATGCGTTCTTATCATATTTTAGTGTCAAATTTCCATCATCCAGCATGATTCCACTTGTGTTTTAAATTATTTTTTTTTTTTTTGCGGTATAGCTGCTTTCTAGTGTTGTGTTAGTTTTCGCTGTACAGCCGAGTGAATCAGCTACACATATACCCCCTCATTTCTGGATTTCCTTCCCGTTTAGGTCCCCACAGAGCACTGAGTAGAGTTCCCTGTGCTGTGCACTAGGTGCTCACGAGTTATCTATTTTATGCGTATTATCAATAGTATATATATTAATATGGCAATCTCAATCACCCAATTCATCCCACCCTCATCCCACCTTTTTCATTTCACATTAAATCAAGAGCATTACCCCAGAGTATTATATACTCTTAGAAAATGTATTTGACTGTTTGTAAGTTGATAACCTTTTAGTGTTTGTTTCTTGCTAATTTTAGGATGTACAGCCTAATGATAGCCATTGTTGAATGGCAGGGACTAGAATTGCAGGATTTAAAGGGTATATTTTAGAAGTTAGCAGTCACGTAGGTGGGCCCAGCTTACCTGCCCACCCAACTGGCATTGAACAATATCTTGGCAAAATACTTTGCCCATTTTATAGCTGAAAATGGTACCTTGATATTTTACTGTGCATCTCATTGATTCTGGGCGAATTGAAGACTCAGGTAACAGCGGTAAGAAAAGAAGTTTGCCCTGCAAGAAATGCAAGACACCCCAAAGGACCTGCTACTCAAGTGAAAAGCACAGCAGATCATTAAAGCCAAGCACTGCAAAATTACCAAGGTGACTGAAGTTGGTATGTTCCGGACCAAAACCCAGCAATTTACAGGGTTATCATTTCTAGGCGCTTGTGGCCAGACTTCAGACAGCAGCACTGCAAAAGTCAGGGATAGAGTTGTTCACATTAAGTAGTCAGCACCTTATAGGCGACGCTCAGGAGTCCATTGATTTGAGGGGCTGAATTTGACAGGCCTGAAGGTGTGTTTTCCCTTAAGCCTGCAACTTCGTGGAAGCGCGATGTCAGCTTTGCTTCCACAAGGCTTTTCATATGTAGAAAGGATAGTGTATTTCTCTTTTGTAAGTGTGTGTTGTGTCTTTTGCCCTGTTTGATATTATTGGGGTTTAGCTATTGTTTACTGGACTTCTTGGATTTTACTTGCTGTACATTTAAAATATATTGCTGCATATTGCAAAAAATTGTTTTTGCATCATTTGACTTTTGATATATTTGTTTGTGGTGTTTTAAAATCATGGCTACCACATATTTTTATGTAGACAAGTCCACTGACTGTTTCCTTTATTATTTCTGTGTTGGTGTCATGCTTAGAAAGTACCCAGCTGTTTCCCAGCTCTCTCATGCTCTCTCTTTTTTTGGTCTGTTTTTTGGCTGGGTCATGTGGCTTTTGGGATGTTGGTTCCCCAACCAAAGATCGATCCTGTGTCCACTGCCGCGAAAGCACAGAGTCCTAACCACTGGACCACAAGGGGAAGATCCTCTTGTTTTTCCTTTAATTGAAGTATGGTTGATTTACAATGTTGTGTTCATCCTAGCTCTTTTAATATTGCTTACAGGCAAGCTGTGAAATTGGAGAACATGTTTACAAATCATTTATATAACAAGGGGTCAAGGGAGTTGCCCAGCGGTGTGATGGTAAGGACTTAGCGCTTTCGTTACCAAGGCCAGGGTTCAATCCCTGGTGGGTGAATTAAGATCCTACAAGCTAGTGAAAATGAAAGCTAGCAGTGTGGCCAAAAATCAATAAATAAAGTAAAAATGATAATAATAATGATAAGGGGTAAACATACAGAATTTTTTTAAAAACTCCTACATCTCGATGATGGAAAACCAAACAACACAGTTAAAAAGTGGGCAAAGGGCTTGAACAGACATTTCTCCAAAGAAGATGAACCCATGAAAAGAACATGAATAGATGCTTAATGTCGCTAGTCATTAGAGAAATACAAGTCAAAATTCCAGTGAGATACAACTTCCCATTCATTACCCCGTGGATATCTGAAGAATAAGAAGAATTGGTGAGAATGTGCAGAAACCCTTGTGCTCTGCTGCTGGGAATGAAAATATGGTGCAATTGCTATGGAAAATAAACACAGGGGTTCCTCTGAAAATGAATCAAGAATTACCATATGATCCTGCAGTTCCGCTTCAGGGAGTTGAAAGCAGATACACGTATATCCAGATTCATAGCAACATTATTTATAATAGCCAAAAGGTGAGAGCAACCCAAAGTGGCTATCAGTGGGTGAATGACTAGAAAAAGTCCTGTATATACATGCAATGGAACTTAAAAAGGAAGGAAATTCTGCCATTTGTAACAACGTGGATGAAACTTGAAGACATTATGCTAAGTAAAAGAATCCAGACACGAAAGGACAAATACTGTATAATTCCACTTATATGAGGTATACCTCGAGTAATCCAGTTCATAGACAGAAAGTAGAACGGTGGTTTCCAGGGCTGAGGGGAGAAGGAAATGGGAAGTTGTTGTTTAGTGGATGTGGGGTTCAGGTTTGCAAGATTAAAAAGTCCTGGAGATGTATGGTGGCAGTGATTGCACAGAGATGTGGATAGACTTAATGCCACTGAGAAATGGTTTAAACGGTTTTATGTGTTTTCTTGGGCTTCCCTGCTGGCTCAGCTGGTAAAGAATCTGCCTGCAATGCAGGAGACCTGGGTTTGATCCCTGGGTTGGGAAGATCCCCTGGAGAAGGGAAAGGCTACCCACTCCAGTATTATGGCCTGGAGAATTCCATGGACTGTATAGTCCATGAGGTCTCAACAAGTCAGACATGACTTTCATTTCAAGTATATTTTACAACTTTAAAAAAATATATCACTCATATTTTCTTTTGCCGACTGCCAACTCATTGGAAAAGACCCTGATGTTGGGAAAGACTGAAGGCAAACAGAGAAGAGGGTAGCAGAGGATGAGATGGTTAGATAGCATCGGTGACTCAGTGGACATGAACTTGAGCAACTCCGGGAGATAGTGGAGGACAGGGAAGCCTGGAGTCCTGCAGTCCATGGGTCACAAAGAGCTGAACGTAGCAGCTGAACAGCAACAACAACAACAATTTTCTTTTAATACTTTATAATTGTGTTGTGTTCCTTTAGGAACCACTCTGATTTGTGAAAAGTATCAGCAATTCCTATCCACAGTGCAAGCTTCAGCTGTTGGTCGTAGGAGGTTGGTGGTTGGAGGCCTGATGAAAACTAAACCAAAGGTGAGTTAGGAACGGTGACAGATCCTGGGAGGGGTTGGTGTGCCAATCATGTTCTGATGAAAAGGGTTACAGATTTTCTTGGACTACCTGTTTCAGTTTTGTTGTGTAACAGACTACCCCAGATTTTGTGGCTTAAGAACAGCCTTTTTCTTGCATCACAGAGATGCTGTGGGTCAGGAACGTGGGCAGGGCCACACTGAGCATTTCGTGTGATGTTGGCTGAGACTGCCCAGCACTGCTAGCTGCTGGCTGGGCTTGTCTGGAGTATCCAGTATGGTGCCTTAGTGGGGGGGTGCCTGGAAGGTTGGGCTCAGCTGGGACTGTCAGTTGGAGAGCTGACACATGACCTGTTCAGCTAGTGGGCTTAGGGCAGTCAGATTTCTTAGCTGGGGCTCCCTGAGAGAAGGTCCCTGGAGATGAGGATGGAACCTCCGCGGCTTTTCTGACCTAGCCTTGGAAGTCGTATGTAGTACTTGGGTTGCATTTTGGTGGTTACAATATAAAGTCACCCCTAGATTCAAGGGGACAGAAATTACCTGCCACCTTTCCATGGGGAAGTGGTGAGATCACATTGAGGAGAGCATCGTGGGCTGAGACACTGTTGTAGCCATCTTTAGAAAATACAGTATCTCCTCCCACTAAGGAGAAGAGGATTTACTAAAAAAGCCAGCAGAGGGACTTCCTTGGTGATCCAGTTGTTAAGACTGAGTATCCAGGGCAGGGGGCAAGGGTTCGATCCCTGGTCGGGGAACTAAGATCCCTCATGCTGTGTGATGTGGCCAAAAAAATTTTTTTTAATAAATTTTGGGGAAAAAAAAATCAACGCAAAAAACAGAGTTAGGAAAACCCTGGAAAGGAAGCCGAGCAGGACCAGCAATCGCTAGACTGTGACCTCATGCTTGGGTCTCTCTGTGCTTAGTTATTCTTGATCCTCCTCAATTTCCTTTGACCTCTGCTCTCATCCCAGCCACCCCTGCCCCACACCCTCTCACCTGTGATCTACTACGGCCTCTCCTGCCTTGCTCAAGCTTCCCCCAAAGTGTCTTAGTTCAGCTTCCCGAGAGAGCCTGACCGACTCATCTGTTATTTCCCGGCGGCCCTTGGCCCAGTCGTGCGAGGGCCTGGGAGGAGGAGCAGGGCAGGTGTCAGATGGCACAGCCTCTGGCTTTCGCACCTGGCTGCACACCTGAATCCCCTGGTCAGCTCTTTAAAAAGCCCTCTTGGCCTGGGTCCCACACGCAGATGTCCCGATTTCACACGTTTGGGATTCGAGACTAAGCAGGGGTCTTTTTTAGGAAACAGGGTACCCATGCTGCTTCTCCCACACTCAGGGGGAGCTATGACACCCTGGGAATGACCAGCAGGTCTGGACAGCAAGCTGGCCCCCAGGCGGATCATTTACCAGACGGGGAAAGAAAAACAGGCTTTTCTGGTTTAAGGCTTTGATGTGTATTGTTGCTTGTTTGTTTGTTTGTTTTTTCACAAAATCTCAAAGAATTTGTGAGCTAGAAGAGACCTTAGTGACAACCTAACACATTCGTTTACAGATACGGAATAGGGAAACCCCCTCTTCAGGGTTTGCCTAGAAATGTCCAAGCTTAGCACTGAGAGACCTACCGTGGAAATCCCTCAGTCCCAGACAAACCCTCTGTGGAAACCCACTAGCAACTCCTCCCCTTCCCCTGCTCCCAGCTTCTGGCAACCGCTTGTATCCACCTTCCCTGTCTGTGTGCATGCTCAGTTGCTTCAGCTGTGTCCATCTCTTTGCAACCCCCTGGACTGTAGCCCACCAGGCTCCTCTGTCCATGGGATTCTCTAGGCAAGAATAATGGAGTGGGTAACCATGCCCTCCTGCAGGGGCTCTTCCCCCGCCCAGGGATGGAACCTCTATCTCCTATGTCTCCTCCATTGGCAGACGGGTTCTTTACCACTAGTGCCACCTGGGCAGCCCTCCAAGTCTGCTATTATAATATCCAAGTCTAGATATTTCATGTAAGTGGAGTGGTACCATATGTGGCCTTTTACACCTGGCTTGTTTCATTTAGCGTAATTGTTTTTGAGGTTTATTCATATTGTAGCGGGTATCAGTGCTTTATTGCTTTCTATGGCTGGATAATATTCCCTTGTATGGATATACCACATTCATCAATTGATGGACACTTGGATTGTTTCCACTCTTTGTCTATTATGAGTAATGCTGCTATGAACTCTGGTGTACAGCTTCTTATGTGGACATAGGTTTTTTAATCTTCTTGGCTATACACCTTGGAGTGAAATTGTGGGGTCGTATGGAACTTTTATGTTTAACATTTTGAGGAAATGCCATACTGTTTTTCGCAGTAACTGTATCATTTTCAGTGCCCACCAATAGAATACAAACGTTCCAAGTCCTGCACGTCCTTGCCAACAATTGTTATTTTCTGCTTTTTTTGATTACAGACATCCTAGTGGATGTGAAGTAGTATCTCATTGTGGTTTTGATTTGCATTTCCCTGATGACTAATGATGTTGAGCATTTTTTCATGTGCTTATTGGCCATTTGTATATCTTCCTAGAGAAATTGGTATTCAGATCCTTTGCTCATTTTAATTTTATTTATTTTTATTTTTTAATATATGTGTTTATTTGGCTGCACCAGGTCTTAATTGTGGCACATAGGGTCTTTAGTTGCGGCATGCAGGATCTAGTTCCCTGACCGGGGATCAAGCCCAGGCTCCATGCGGGAGCATGGAGTCTTAGCCACTGGACCCCCGGGGACGCCCCTCTTTCTGACTTACTTCACTCTGTGTGACAGTCTCTAGGTCCATCCATGTGTCTGCAAATGGTACAGTTTGGTTCCTTTTCCATTATGGTTTACTATAGGATATTTATTATAGCTGCCTGTGCTGTACAGTGGGGCTTCTCAGGCAGGCGCCAGTGGTAAGGAACCTGTCTGCCAGTGCAGGAGACATAAGACTCTCGAGTCTGATCCCTGGGGTGGGAAGACCCCATGGAGGAGGGCATGGTAACCCACCCCAGTATTCTTGCCTGCAGAATCCCACGGACAGAGGAGCCTGGTGGGCTACAGTCCATGGGGTTGCAAAGGGTCAGACACGACTGGAGCAACTTAGCACACATGCTGCACAGTAGGACCTTTTTGGTTGTCTAGTCATATTTAACAGTTTGTATCTGCTAATCCCAAACTTGTAATTTTTCCCTCCCCCACCCCCTTCCCCCTTTGGTAACCATGAGCTTGTTCTCTAAGTCTGCTTCTGTTTTATGAATTAGCTCACGTGTATCAATTTTTAGATTCTGCCTAAAAGTGATGTCATATATCTGTCTTTCTCTGTCTGACTTATTCACTTAGTATGATCATCTGTAGGTATATATATATATATATATACACACACACATATACACACACACAGAGATACACACACACAGAGATACATAGACATAAACATACACAGACACACACACAGATACACAGAAACACACACAGGCATACAGAGACACATAGAGGCATACAGAGACACACACACAGATACATAGACACACACACAGGCACACACAGACACACACACAGATACATAGACACACACAGAGGCATACACAGACACACACAGACACACACACAAATACATAGACACACACAGGCATACACAGACACACAGGCACACACAGACATACACACAGATATACAGACACACACACAGGCATACAGAGACACATACAGGCACACACAGACACACACAGGCATACACAGACATACACAGAGGCATACACAGACACACACAGAGGCACACACAGACACACACAGGCATACACAGACATACACAGAGGCATACACAGACACACACAGATACACAGACACACACACAGATACATAGACACACACAGAGGCATACACAGACACACACAGGCATACACAGACACACACACAGATACATAGACACACACACAGGCATACACAGACACACACAGGCATACACAGACACACAGATACACACACACACAGAGGCATACACAGACACACACATAGACACACACAGACACACACAGGCATACACAGACACACAGGCATACAGAGACACAAACATAGACATACACAGACACACACTCAGAGTTACAGAAACATACACACAGATATACCAGACACACGCAGAGACATACACGCAGACAGACATGTACACATGCACACACACACCCAGAGGCACATACACCCCAGACCAAGGGCATGGCCTGGGTCAGCAGAAGCATAAACCCTCTCTCTTTCCCTGTCTCCCCTCACTGACCCTTTACCCTCATGAATCGGAGGCTGCTGGGTTCCCAGGCCCCCTGATGTGCCCCTGACCTCTGCTCTGTGAAGCTCCTCTAAAGCGCCGGGAGCGCGTCAGTAGCGGGGGGAGACCCTAGCTCTCCGTCACGGGAAGCTTTGCAGGGGTGGCTGCCGCCCCATTGTCTGCGGTGACGTGATGTCACCCCAGAGGGTGCGCTTTCCTGTTGATACCTGCCGCCCGCAACAATAGCACGAAAATAGACTCTTCCTGCGTCGCCCAGGCCTTCAAAGGGACCAGCAGAATGGTTTAGCAGATGCCTTGGTGGACATGGACATTTTTTCAAGTTGCTCTTTTTGGCACGTGGGAATGAAGGTGAATTGGACATAGCAGCATCAGGGGGTGCCGCAGTGGCAGAGGGCTTGACGGCGGGCAGCATTCCTGACCAGAGGGCAGGCGGCATTCCCATCCACTGTTCTGAGTCCGCTTAACTTGGCAACAGAGCTGAGGCTGAGGTGTGGGATGACCTGGATAAGGATCTTCAAATACCCAGAGGGCAGTGCTGGGAAGGTGGGGGAGGACTGTGCAGCTTATTCCAGAGCCCGGTCCTGCACTCCCAGGCCGGGGAGAGGCAGGCTGGGGGTTGCTGTGATCACCTTCTCACAGGCATGGCTGGCTGGCTGGGGATGGAAGTTCAGCCTTGCCGGGACTCCGCAGACTCCCACAGCACAGCTCCAGCCTCACCTGGCAGATCTGAGAGGACCCCTCTACCCAGGGGAGAATTTTGTTTCCCCTAAAGTGATGTTTCTTAGGTTTCCTCAAATACAGGAAAAGATGAAGAAGAAAACAAAAAAATGTCCCTAAATCCACTACGTAGGAAACAAGCACAGGTGAAAAATTATTGAAAAGTGTTTAAAGTTATTTTTGAATGAATGAATGAATGAATGAATTTAATTTTGGTTGCAGTGGGTCTTCACTGCTGTGCATGGGCCGTCTCTAGCTGCACTGTGCGGGCTTCTCTAGCTGCACCGAGCGGGGGCCGTCTCTAGTTGCGGCGAGGGGGGCTGTCTCTAGCTGCACTGTGCGGGGGCTGTCTCTAGTTGTGGCGAGGGGGGCTGTCTCTAGCTGTGGCGAGCAGGGGCTGTCTCTAGCTGCAGCGAGGGGGGGGGCTGTCTCTAGCTGCACTGTGCGGACTTCTCTTGCTGCTCAGCATGGGCTCCAGGCTCACGGCTTCGTAGCTGGCTCTCAGGCTCCAGAGCACAGGCTTAGTTGCCCTGAGGCGTGTGGAATCTTCCCGGATCAGGAATCAAACCTGTGATCCCTGAACTGGCAGGCGGATTCCTATCCACTGCGCCACCAGGGAAGTCCTACATTTATTTCTATTTATTTTTTGGCTGTACCATGGGGCATGTGGGATCTTAGTTCCCCAGCCAGGGACCAAACCTGTGCGCCCTGCAGTGGAAGGGCAGATTCTTAACCACTGGACGACCGGGGAAGTCCCTTGAAAAGCATTTAAAAATGAGGTGTTTTTGTTTTATTTTGGCCGTACTGCACCTCTTATGGGACCTTAGCTCCCCAACCAGAGAAGGAACCCAAGCCCTCACCAGTGTAGAGTCCTAACCGCTGAACAACCAGGGAATTCTCGAAACTATTATTTTAAACTCTACCTGCTCTAGTTTATGTTGGAAGTGGCAATGGAGGCTTGCGATTTTTAGCTGGAGCCAGGTGGTGGGAGGTCTTGATAATCCCTGAATCTCGATTTTACTCAGATGAGCTCAAGTGGTTTTTTTGTACTTTGAGGGGCAAAGCTGGCATCCAAAAGCTGAGATGTTCAACCAAAGAAGCTGTTTTGAGAAACATTTCTGAGTTGCTCTGAGCCCTCAGGATCAGATTGCTTGAAACACTGCACCTCTTCAGGGCAGAAACTTCCAGAAGGAAATGAATCCCATTTATTGCCAAGCCTGTTGGGTTTGTTTCTTTAAACGTAAATCTCCACAACAAATTCCACCCAAACCTGTTGTATTATCAGAATTGGACCTATCAAGTAATACAAGTCCTCTCTGGGGGTTGTAACCAGAGAGCCCGTTCATTAGGGCCCTGGTTGCATTCCTTGTCACCCCATGGGGGAGGGGGAGAGGCTTTGGAGCAAGGCCTGTAGTGGACAGTTATGGACCTGTCTGCTCAGGAAAGCATTCCTCCCCTTTGCTGGTTCTGTGGCCTGTCCCACCCTGCCTCTGGTCCCATGCTTGAAAAGTGAAAGTGTTAGTCCCTCAGTCGTGTCTGACTCTTTGTGACCCCATGGACTGCAGCCCGCCAGGCTCCTCTGTCCATGGTATTCTCCAGGTAAGAATACTGGAGTGGGTAACCATTCCTTTCTCCAGGGGATCTTCCCAACCCAGGGATAGAACCTGGGTCTCCTGCATTGTAAGGGAGATTTCTTACCGTCTGAGCTACCAGGGAAGCAAGCCCATGTTGTTTCAGATCTCATCCTGTAGGCCACAGTCATCGGCAGGCCTCTGACCCCAAATAAGCCAATCACACTATTCAATCTCTTCCCGTGATAATTGGTACCAAGATCCACCCCAAACTGGGCCAGAGGCAAGAGTGCACCGCTCTCAGATGGTGGAGCTGAAGATGAGGGCCTGAACATCACGGATGGCCACGCCCTCCAGGCCTGGGAGAAGTTCACTGCAGAGTGAAGACAGTGCCAGGTGTGGGAGATCGTGTTTCCAGAAGGTGGCCGTGGCCACACGCCTCACGCGACACGCTTTTCCAGAGCCTGGCCACTCCTCATCAAGAGGAGGAGTTTACGGACTTCCCCATGGTCCAGTGGTCAGGGATCCGTCTGCCAATGCAGGGGGCATGAGTTCCATCCCTGGTCAGGAACTGAGATCCCACAAGCTTCAAGGTGCACCCAAAAAAAGAAAAAAAAAGGAGAAGTTTATAGCTATCCCCAACCCTTGAAATAGGCTGAGCCTTTGTCACTGCCTTCCCTGGTGGAGGAGGGTGGAGGGGTGTCCTCTGACTCTGAGGCCAGCTCATAGGAGGCAACACACAACACAGCTCCCCCCAGCACCCCCTCTTGGGCTTGCCCTCAGAATCCAGCTCTCATGCAGTGAGTAGCCACGTGGAGAGACCCGTCCCTGGGGCCCTCGGCCCAGCTGACAGAACCAGCTTGCAGCATGTTGCCTTGCCTTAGAAGCAGAGTTCCAGCCTTTTGCTGAGGCTGCCAGTCGGACATCACATGGAGCAGAAAGGAGCCTTCTTTTCTCTGCCAGCCTCTATCTCATGCAGATTCACGAGTGTAACAAGGGACTGTCGTTGTGATACTTGATTTTTAACCTTTTTTTTTCCTGTTTTTTGATGGCACCCCACGACATTTGGGATCTTAGTTCCCCAACGTAGGGTAGAACCCCTGCCCCCTGCAGTGGGAAGCAGTGTCTTAACCGCTGGACCGCCAGGGAAGCCCTACTGTTATTGTTTAATCTGCTGGTTTTTGAGGTGGTTTGTTTTGTGACCGTACACAGCTCTTATACTCGGGAACGTGGAGAGTCACAGCAGACTTTTTTTAATTGAAGTCTAGTTAATGTACAGTATCGTTTAGTTGCAAGTACGCAGCAAACGGGTTCAGTTATCCCCATGTATGTGTGCATGTATATTTTCTGTCACAGGTTACTCCAAGATATTGAGGAGCATTCCCTGTGTATACAGTAGGACCTTGCTGTTCACCTGTTTTATGATTAGTGTAGTAGGGTGTATCCGTTAATCCTAAACTCCTAGTCACAGTGGTTTTTGAGTGCTTAGTTCCAATCTTTGAAGTCTACCAGCACCTTCTTGAAATAATGAAAGCCTTGCAAAATCCCCTTGTATCTGAGACCATTGGGTTTCTGTCACTTGCTATCAAGAGAATCCCAGTTAACACTGGTGGTCATGATTAAGAAGGAATTCTGCTGAAATAAGAAAATTTCCTGACACCTGTGGGTCCTGGTACATTCCCCAACATACTAACCTCTAGACAACTGGATTTCAAGATGAATAAAATTGCCCCCCAACCCACCCACCATCACCTTAAAAAAAAATCTGTAGTTACAGAGTTGCCAACTTTAATCTTGCTACATTAGACCACTTTCTAAAAAATCAGCATCTATCTGTTTTTACTATTATCTTGTACAAAAGAAGATATTTGAACATTAAAAATGTCAGAAGGGAATTCCCTGGCAGTCCAACGGTTAGGATTCCATGCTCTCACTGCCAAGGGCCTGGGTTCAGTCCCTGGTTGGGGAACTAAGATCTCATAGGTCCAGAGGCTCCTCCCCACCTCCTACCCCGCAAAATGAAGGAAAGACATCACCCCAGAGTAGAGTCTTTTAAACTGAATATATCTGGGGACTTCCCTGGTGGTTCAGTGGTTAAGACACTGCACTTCCACTGCAGGGGCAGGGGTTTCATCCCTGGTCAGGGAACTAAGATCCCACATGCTTCAAGGTGTGGCCAAAAATGGAAAAAAAAAAAAAAAAGGCTTTTAAAAATGAATATGTTTGGCATCGAGCAAAATTTACCACATTGACATTTTTTGTGTGTTTTGCTTTTTAGATGTATTTATTTATAATTGAAGGATAATTGCTTTACAATGTCGTGTTGATTTCTGACACATTGACTATTTTTCTCCTTTGATTATGGCACAGTGAAAAGTTTATCATCGCCAGGATTTGGACATTGGTAGCTGGATATTGGAAAATGTTCTGGGTTTTGCAGGCAGAGGGGAGCAGAGTTGAGGACAGATAGCACGGTCTATTCAACTAACTTTAACAAACTAACTTTAAAGAACTAAGTTTAACATACCCTGGGATGGTGGATAACGAGGTGACTGGCTTGGCATGGCTGACCCCTTCCTAGCAGCTTTTTGTCCAGAACTGGCCTTCTCCGCAGAGATCCAGATGTCAATGAGGACCTGGATTCATGAAGCCACATTGGATATAATGGTTGGTATGTGGATCTGAGAACCAGGAGAGGGCCAGGTTTCAATCTCAGTGTTATCACTTTTTTTTAAATTAATAGCTTGGACAACTTACTTCTTGGTTTCCCTGACTGTAAAGTAGGAATGTTTTAGGTTGAATTTCTCATAAATAGACCTGAAGAGTAGGATTCGTGTGAAAGTTAGATATTTGTAAGTGTTTCCAGCAGAAACCCACAGGGAAAGTAGATGGTGGGACCCGGTTCTGTGGCCTCAGGGCCTCAAGGATTAAGGGCTCCTGGGGAAGGTCTGTAAACTGCCAGGCAGAGGACAGGCCACCAAGAGAATTAGACTAGGGAGCTTGTGTGCAGGGAAGTGGTCAGGAAATCCAAGGGATGTAAAATGGGGGCAGCGCCAACTAGGGGATAATATTCGTACTTAGCACCTCATTTAGTGGTTGTGCTTGGCACTTAGTCACTTGGTAATTTAAAAAGAAAGACAAGGCAGAGAAGAAGAAGAAGAGGAGGGGGAGGGGAGACAAGTAGGGAGGAGGGAGGAGGAGGAAGAGGAGGAGGGGGAGGATGAAGGGGGAGGATGGGGAGCAGGCAGTCTGGGGAGTGCTGACGTCCTGTGTAGCTGTCATTCTTAAAAGGAAGGTGCAGCACTGGCCAGGCTCAGACTTTATCTTTTTTTTTCAACCTCTTGGCCATATCTCATGGCATTTGGGATCATAGGTCCCTGACCAGAGGTTGGACCTTTGCCCCCTGCAGTGGAAGTGCAGGTCTTAACCACTGGACCATCAAGAAAATCCCCCAAACTCATGTCTTAACTCTTCATGACCAAAGTACAAAGCCAGGGGTAACCCATGCGGGCTAAATCAGGCCTCCTCTCCTCGAGTCTTTTTTTTTATTCTGTGTTTAAAGGTCACACTCCATTTACAGTTATTACAGATATTGGCTATATTCCCCATGTTGTACAATACATCCTTGAGCCTAACTTATATCCAAGGGTTTGATTGTCCTGCTCCCCAACTCCTATATTACCCCTCCCCCAGCTGGTAACCATGTTTGTTCTCTGAATCTGTGACTCTGCTTCTTTTCTGTTACATCCACTAGGCTGTTGTATTTTTTATTTTATTTATTTATTTATTTTTAATTTAAATTTATTTATTATAATTGGAGGCTAATTACTTTACAATATTGTATTGGTTTTGCCATACATCAACATGAATCCACCACGGGTATACACGTGTTCGCCATCCTGAACCCCCCTCCCACCTCCCTCCCCTTACCATCCCTCTGGGTCATCCCAGTGCACCAGCCCCAAGCATCCTATATCCTGCATCGAACGTGGACTGGCGATTTGCCAGAGTCCAGCTCCAGCAGCCAGGGATTCAACCTGAAGGGGTGAGTGGTGTCAGCGAGAAACTGAGGCAGCCTCTCAGTTTTCTTGGACTGCCTGTTTATTTCAAGCTTATGATTCTCTTTTATACTTTTACAAAAGCATTAGGCCAGAGGTTTGATATTTTTAGTTCCCATTGACTTAGGTTTATTTTTCTCCAAAAATCATTGTTGCCCCTCAAAAGGAGTTCCTTCCTCAGCGACCCTCTTATCTACTTCTTCTCATGTGTCCTTGTGAATACACTGTAACTCATGCTAATGTCTGGGCTGCATAGCGCATTCCTCAGTTTAATTCTCATCTTTCTAAGTCCTGTTTGCCCCTAGTATCCTAAGCTCAGTATTTCTTAGAAAGGGCTTCTAGCTAATAATACCTCTAAAGTCCTTAATGTCTATAAGCTATAGTAGAATGTGCCAACATTACAACATTCCTGAAGTCTTTAGCTTCTAACTATTTTAATTATTCCTAAGCCCTAAATTCAGCAAACTCTTTTGCCATAAACACCTTCCTCACAAATAGGCTTCAGATAGCAATCCCTCCCATGGTCTCAAGCTGCAGCCTCTGTGCTCACCCTGGAACACTCTTCTGCAAAAGTCCTTGAACAAATGTCGATGATTAACTTTATGAATTATTCTTTGAGCACAGCTGCAGAAGGCTTTATGCCTTCTCATGCTCCTCTCAAAAACAATAAGCACCTTAATATTCTCTTCAGTCAACTCAGCCTAGGAAAGGAAAAAACAAGTCAGAATCACAAAACCTCACTCCTTCATTCCAGGTCTGTGCCTACAGAACAAAATGAGGGGGTTTAGGGCCGTGCCTCCATTTTGCCAGTAATGCCTAACGTGGCTCCCGACAGCGATTCGTTTCTTATATGATATTATACATGTTTCAATGCCATTCTCCCAAATCATCCCACCCTCTCCCTCTCCCACAGAGTCCAAAAGACTGTTCTATACATCTGTGTCTCTTTTGCTATCTTGCATACAGGGTTATCGTTACCATCTTTCTAAATTCCGTATATATGTGTTAGTATACTGTATTGATGTTTTTCTTTCTGGCTTACTTCACTCTGTATAATAGGCTCCAGTTTCATCCACCTCATTAGAATTGATTCAAATGTATTCTTTTTAATGGCTGAGTAATACTCCATTGTGTATATGTACCACAGCTTTCTTATCCATTCATCTGCTGATGGACATCTAGGTTGCTTCCATGTCCTGGCTATTATAAACAGTGCTGTGATGAACATTGGGGTACATGTGTCTCTTTCCATTCTGGTTTCCTCGGTGTGTATGCCCAGCAGGGGGATTGCTCATAAAGCAGTTCTATTTCCAGTGTTTTAAGGAATCTCCACACTGTTCTCCATAGTGGCTGTACTAGTTTTCATTCCCACCAACAGTGTAGGAGGGTTCCCTTCTCTCCACACCCTCTCCAGCATTTATTGCTTGTAGGCTTTTGGATAGCAGCCATTCTGACTGGCGTGAAATGGTACCTTATTGTGGTTTTGATTTGCATTTCTCTGATAATGAGTGATGTTGAGCATCTTCTCATGTGTTTGTTAGCCATCCGTATGTCTTCTTTGGAGAAATGTCTAGTTCTGTGGCCCATTTTTTGACTGGGTCATTTATTTTTCTGGAATTGAGCTGCAGGAGCTGCTTGTATATTTCTGAGATAAGTTGTTTGTCAGTTGCTTCATTTGCTGTTATTTTCTCCCATTCCAAAGGCTGTCTTTTCACCTTGCTTAGAGTTTCCTTTGTTGTGCAGGAGCTTTTAATTTTAATTAGGTCCCATTTGTTTATTTTTGCTTTTATTTCCAGTGTTCTGGGAGGTGGATCATAGAGAATCCTGCTGTGATGTATGTCGGAGAGTGTTTTGCCTATGTTCTCCTCTAGTAGTTTTATAGTTTCTGGTCTTACGTTTAGATCTTTAATCCATTTTGAGTTTATTTTTGTGAATGGCATTAGAAAGTGTTCTAGTTTCATTCTTTCACAAGTGGTTGACCAGTTTTCCCAGCACCTCTTGTTAAAGAGATTGTCTTCAATCCATTGTATATTCTTGCCTCCTTTGTCAAAGATAAGGTGTCCATAGGTGCGTGGATTTATCTCTGGGCTTTCTATTTTGTTCCACTGATCTATATTTCTGTCTTTGTGCCAGTACCATACTGTCTTGATGACTGTGGCTTTGTAGTAGAGCCTGAAGTCAGGCAGGTTGATTCCTCCAGTTCCATTCTTCTTTCTCAAGATTGCTTTGGCTATTCGAGGTTTTTTGTATTTCCATACAAACTGTGAACTGCTTCTTTTTTGTTACATCCACTAGGTTGCTGTATTTTTTAGATTCCACCTGTAAGTGATATCACACAGTATTCGTCTTTCTTCATCTGACTTCCTTCACTTAGTATGATCATCTCTAGTTGCATCCATGTTGCTGCAAACGGCAAAAATCTTGTTCTTTTTTATGGCTGAGTAGTATTCCACTGTTGGAGAAGGGCATGGTAACCCACTCCAGGATTCTTGCCTGGAGAATTCCATGGACAGAGGAACCTGGCAGGCTGCAGTCCATGGGGTCGCAAAGAGTCAGACACAACTGAGCGACTGACACACACACACAGTATTCCATTGTATCACTGAATATTCTTTTGAATCTTAAAGAGAACATTCCTCCCACTGGTAGGTGGAGGCTGTGTAGCCCTATCCAAATTCCCTTTCCTCGCTGGCACCCCTGTTCTCTAGCTGCAGCTAAGTTTTGGCTCAGAGATGCCTGCCCCCTGCATGAGAAGGTGGGTGCCCCCCCCACAAGCCATGAACAGGCTGATGTAGTTTAAATAAACAAGCCCAGCTCCCCTGCCCCAAGGTGGATGCTGTGGCTCCAGGGTTTCTGTGAGCAGGCTGAGGCTGGACTTTGGCTGAACTCTTATCTTCATGGGCCTTCAGTCCCTGGCCCTATCCTGCCTCCCTTCATCTCTTACAGGTTTTTCCTGAGATAACAACCTCAATAAATCACATGCACAGGACATCCTCAGCTCCAGCTCTGCTTTCAGGGAAGTCAGTCAAAGATAAATGGTTTAGGAGGAAGAGCTGTCAGAAGAACCAAGTCTTAGAGCCCTTACTCACTGGATGATCTTAGGTTAAGATACTTAATTTTTCTGGGTCCTGGTTTCTTTTTAAAAAATGTCAAAGTATAGTTGATTTGTAATGTTGTATTTATATTTTTTCTGTACAGCAAAGTGACTGTACAGCAAGTGTATCTTTTCATATTCTTTTTCATTACGGTTTGTCGCAGGGTATTGAATTGTACAGTAGGACCTTGTTGGTTATCCATCCTGTATACAAGAGTTTGCATCTGCTAACCTCATACTCTCAATCCCTCCCTCCCCTACCCCATCCACCTTGGCAATCACGTCTGTTCTCTACATCTGTGTGTCTGTTTTTGTTTTGTAGATATGTCATTTTGTATTATATTTTAGATTCCGTGTATAAGTGACATTATATAATATTTGTCTTTATCTGATGTACTTCCCTTAGAATGATCATCTGGGTTCATCCATGTTGCTGCAAATGTCATTTTATTTTATTTATGGCCGAGTACTATTCTACTGTGTATATGCACCACATCTCTATCTAGTCATTTAGGACATCTAGGTTGCTTCTGTGTCTTGGCTATTGTAAATAGTGCTGCTGTGAACATAGGGGTGCATGTATCTCTTTGAATTATATTTTTGTCTGAATATATGCCCAGGAGTGGTATTGCTGAATAATATAGTAGTTATATTTGTAGTTTTTTGAGGAACCTTCATACTGTTCTCCATAGTGGCTGCTCCAACTTGCATTCTAACAGTATAGAGAGGGTCCCCTTTTCTCCTCACCCTCTCCAGCATTTCTTGTTTGTAGACTTTTTAATGATGTGGGCCCTAGCTACTTTATGTGTTCATTCATTCATTAATGTACATTGGGCTCATCATGTGACCTACTTGCAAGACAGTTAAGAAATTACAAGGCAATGGCACCTCACTCCAGTACTCTTGCCTGGAAAATCCCACGGATGGAGGAGCCTGGTGGGCTTCAGTCCATGGAGTCACTAAGAATCAGACACGACTGAGCGACTTCACTTTCACTTTTCACTTTCATACATTGGAGAAGGAAATGGCAACCCACTCCAGTGTTCTTGCCTAGAGAGTCCCAGGGTTGGGGGAGCCTAGTGGGCTGCTGTCTCAGGGGTCGCACGGAGTTGGACATGACTGAAGCAACTCAGCAGCAGCAGCAGCATAATTCATTGCAACTATAATATGAATACCCAATATTAACTGTAAGGCTCGAAAACGTAAGGCTTACTTTAGGGATGTACTCCTACCACCCACCACCAAGGGAGAGAGGAGTATACTTTCCTCCACCCTAGAAATGACTATATTTCTTCAAATCTGAAATTCTGTGAAGTGTAAGATACATTATTATCATATATACAATTGAGAAAGAAAATAAAAGCCCTGTCAATGAAATTAGGAGACACTGACTCCTTACCACTTGGAATTTTTATTTTGTATTGATTGATAGAGCTGTTTTCAGTTCAGTTCAGTTCAGTCGCTCAGTCATGTCCAACTCTTTGAAACCCTATGGGGTGCCGCATGCCAGGCCTCCCTGTCCATCACCAACTCCCGAAGTTTACTCAAACTCATGTCCATTGAGTCAGTGAAGCCATCCAACCATCTCATCCTCTATCGTCCCCTTCTCTGCCTGCCTTCAATCTTTCCCAGTATCAGGGTCTTTTCAAGTGCGTCAGTTCTTCATATCAAGTGGCCAAAGTATTGGAGTTTCAGCTTCAGCATCAGTCCTTTCAACGAATATTCAGGACTGATTTCCTTTAGGATGGACTGGTTGGATCTCCTTGCAGTCCAAGGGACTCTCAAGAGTCTTCTCCAACACCACAGTTCAAAAGCATCAATTCTTCAGCGCTCACCTTTCTTTATAGTCCAACTCTCACATCCACACACAACTACTGGAAAAACCATAGCCTTGACTAGATGGATCTTTGTGGGCAAAGTAATGTCTCTGCTTTTTAATATGCTGTCTAGGTTGGTCATAACTTTTCTTCTAAGAGCTTTTTTAGGCATATTTTATTTCCATCACTTTATTTTGAAATTTTTCAACCATACAATTAGTTTTTGTATGTGGTATGAAGTAGGGGTTGGGATTCATTTTTGTTTTCTTATAGATATCCATTGTTTCAACACCATTTGTTGAAAAAGATGTTCTTTTCTTTCTGGATTTCTTTGGCCTTTTAAATAAACTTATTTAGACATAGATTTTATCATATATCCCTCTTGCATTTATGTAGGAGAATATATTTGTTGATTCATGCATATATATCATGTGTATATATGATACATATTACACATATATACACACCATGTATGTAGATATATATGAGTAATAAAATTTACAACTGTAGTCTTATTTTTCTGAACCACTTGTCAGTCCATCCACAATCTTTGTGCGACTATTTTTCCATATATTATTCTCTAAGACATGAAGAATATCACCTATTCAGGATCTCTTTAGAAAGTACTCCACTTTTATCTCTAGAATTTTTTCCCAGTGACCTCACACCCCTTTTGCAAGTTTTGATTTTGGTGCTTTCTAGATCCCTGGGTTGAGAAGAACCCCTGGAGAAGAGGATAGCATCCCACTCCAGTATTCTTGCCTGGCGAATTCCTCAGACAGAGGAGCCTGGGGGGTTACTGTTGGTGTGGTCACAAAGAGTCAGACACAACTGGGCAACTGATACTTCCACTTTCTTCAGATCCTACCAGAGGGGTCGATGGAAAAGTTTGTGAATTAAAAAAATAAAAGGTTAATCCAGCATCATGTATCCAGTGCCCAGGCCTGTGCCTGCCTACCAGATGACCATCAGTAAGTATTTCTTGAATAAGTAAATTGATTTTTTTTTAAAAAATCTTAAAAACTCCTCTGACCTGCTGTGTTCTCCTGTTTGGTAGTTCTGGCGTATAAAAATATACTGTCATCATGCTTTCCAAGTCCCGAACCATCTGCTTACTAACTATGAAACTGTACTTGGGAACACCCACATTACCTTATTATTTGTGTTCTTGGATTTTCCTAAAGGCACCCTCAAGAATGAAGGAAAAGACGCACCAAATGTAGGTGTTTCCAAAGTAAATTTAAACAGTGCTTTTGAGGAGCTAATGCTCAACGTGGCCTGGGAGGCAGGCTTCTCTGTTAATAGCTAAAATGTTGGTGCAGTTAAGTTCTGTGATTGTGTATGCCATTTACTCCCATCTGAAGCAGTTCCAAAGTATATTTGATGCATTTAAATAGTACTTTAAAGAAAAATACATTTCCAGTCTCATAACCACTAAGGATAAAATGTATTTGTTCCATCAGTATCCTTTATTACTTTAAATTCAACTTATTTTTTTAATTTTTGGCCACACTTTGAGGCATATAGGACCTTAGTTCCCTGACCAGGGGTTGAATCCTCACCCCCTGCATTGGAAGGCGGAGTCTTAACCACTGGAGTGCAGGGCAAGTCCTCAGCTTATTTAAACATGATATTTAAACCAATACATTGTCCATCAAAGCCCTTGAAATATTCCGCATTGACGTCTATCTAGGACAGTGGCTCGATGTCGGGTTACATATAATAGTGATGGTGGCTACTGGGTCCTTCTACTGTATAGATACCTTGAAGAATAATTTTATTTGAATATAAAAAATCCAATAGGCCTCATCATATTTATGGCAGGATTTCCCCCAAAATACTGGGTGTTTCGAAAAGAAATGACCTAGTCAATTTCCTGGTTTGGATAGTACACCATAGTTACGTCAGACATAACTTTGAGGGGCAGCTTGGGGAAGGGTGCCTGGTACTTCTGAACTGTTTTTTAAATTGTTGGTTTACTTCTGGCTGTGCTGGGTCTTCACTGCCGTGCTCGCTGTCTCTAGCTGCGTGAACGGGGGCTGCTCTCTTCTTGCGGTGCAGGGACTTCTCACTGCAGTGGCTTCTCTTGTGGAGCGCGGGCTTTAGAGCACAGGCTTATCGGTTTAGTTGCTCTGAGGCATGTGAGATCTTTCCAAACCAGGGATTGAACCTGTGTCTCCTATGCTGGCAGGCAGATTCTTACCACCAAGGGAGTTCCTCTCTCTCCTATTTTTGCAACTTCTTCTGAGACTTTTCTTAGTTCAGGTGGCTTGTATATAGCAGAAATTTATTTCTTACAGCTCAGGAGGCTGGAACTCTGAAATCACAGGGCTGGCATGATCTGGGTCTGTGAGAGGCCTCCCTTGGGTTGTATCCTTATGCAGCAGATAGGCCACAAGCCCGCTGTCTGGCCTCTTACGCCACTAATCCCATCTATGAAGGTTCCAGTCTCATGACCTAACTTACCTTCTAAAGCTATCACATTGGGGATTATGGCTTCAATATATGAATTTTGGTGAAGCAAATATTTAGTCCATAACAAGACTATAACAATTTCAAAATAAAAAATTTTAAAAAGAAGTGATCTTTTTTGGATCACTATATCTTAGCTTTCTGATTGGAAATTGACTTTTATGCCATCAAGAAGGAAAAGAGAAATTGCCCCTTGGAAAAAGTATCTCTGCATTGCTCTTACTAATTTTTTTCACTTTTGTGCACAAAGCATAATGCTTTAAGCTTTAAAGATTTGTTTTTTAAAAATCCCACTTAAAAAAATCCCACTTAACTTGAAAGTGAAAATGATGGTTACTTCTGGAGAGTGGAATAAGGAAGAACTAATTTTCATTTCTGTCATTTCTTTACTTGATAGAATATGATATAATAAATTTTTATTGCTTTAATAATTTAGGGAGGGAAACTTAGACTTTTCTTGAATAGCTCTAAGACTCAAATTACCCAGTGAAAATGTTCCTGAGTATTCCTCATTATCAGAGGGAAACCTTATTCCATTTTTAGTGGTCTTGAAATTTATGTTTTGGGAATAACTTCAGCATGGGAATAAATTTATACATCAAAACTATTTCTACTACTCTGATAAATAAAAGCAAACTACTGAATTAAAACTGAATCTTCGCATGCTTTTCCCCAAGCAGTCTACATTTTTTCATAAAGGATTAAATAGTTATTAAAACTCCATAAAGCATCATTTTTATTTTTTCAAGATCAAAATATATCATTCTCCAGTCACAGCTCTCATATACTATAAATAATTTTATGTATCCAGCTGTGATATTACTGAAAATATTGAAAGAGCTTAATACTTTTTGACTGTAGGGTAGATTGCATTTCTTCCAAACTTTGGTTGTTGGATTTTTTTAACATCCAGATATGCTTGTGTGTGAGTGTGTTAGTCAGTCAGTTGTGTCCAAGTGTTTGTGACCCCATGAGCTCTAATTCGCCAGGCTCCTCTGTCCATGGAATTCTCCAAGCAAGAATACTAGAATGGGTTGCCATTCCCTTCCCCGGAGAGTCTTCCTGACCCAGGGATCGAACCCAGGTCTCCTGCATCGCGGGCAGATTCTTTACTGTCTGAGCCACCAGGTATACTTTACTTATTTATATATTTGGCAGCACCACTTGGCATGTGGGATCTTAGTTCCCCAGCCAGTGATCAAACCCACACCCCCTGAAGTGGAATCGCAGAGCCTTAACCACTGGGCTGCCAGGGAAGTCCCAGTAGCAGATGCTGTTAAATAAAGAGACTCTGAGATGGCAAGGTAGCACTGTGTAGCACAGGGGACCATATTCAGTGTTCTGTAATGAACCCTGATGGAGAAGAATATGTATGTATATTACATATACATTCCTTTTATATTCACAGGTGAACATATATGTATGTAGATCTGAATCACTTTGCTATACACCAGAAACTAACACCACATTGTAAATCAACTATACTTCAAATTAAAAAAAACAAGGTCTTGCCTCGTGGTCCAGTGGTTAAGAGTCCACCTTCCAACTCAGGGGACACGGGTTTGATCCCCAGTCAGGACCACTAAGGCTGGGTGCTGCAACTAGAGAAGCCCAAAGAGGCAATGACTAGCCAGTGCAGCCAACGTGAAAGATAAAAACAGCTTCTGGGATCACGCCTGTGCTTGACACACTCCCTGGCTTTCAGTCACGTTCATCTCCTTTGTTTTCCTCTGCTTGGGATATGGTTGTAACTCTCATTTATTTCTTCCCCAGCATACTAATGGCCAGTTGCTGATTAGCTAATGGGCTCCAGCATGATTCAGTAAATAGAATGAAATCCTTAGCAATGGGCTTAGTCAGTCTAACTCAATAGGAAATATTGGTCCGTTGGTGACTGGTAGTTAATCCTCCAGTAAACAACTGTCTCTGTAGGGAGACACCTAGACCCAGCGTGACCTGCAGTAGAATTAGGGGGAACAGGTTGATTAACGACGTTTTGTTAGTTTCAGCTGTATAGCAGAATGATTCAGTTAAACATATACATGCATCTATTCTTTTCCCATTTAGGTTATTGCAGAGTATTAAGCAGAATCCATGTGTTACAGAATAGATCCTTGTTGGTTATCTATTTTAAATACAGCAATATATGCATGTCAGTCCCAAGCTTGCAATCTGTCCTGACCCCCAACACTTGAAAGGCATTTTTAAAAGCAAGATTGCCCAGCACAATTTTTGAAAGTTGTGTGGGCATTTGGATACATGGAGAAGGTTAAATATAATTAATTCCTGGAACAAGTGTGCTATCTATATAGTAGTTTAATATCAAAGTTAATGCACCAAAGCCAATGGACTCATTATTTGAAAGCTCTCATCCAAATCTTTCCTTTTTCACCCATTGCTATTTTCCCAGAAGTTTTTAAAACTGCAAGTCCTAACAACAGCAGGTGATTATATATGCTGTCTGGCTTAAAGAGTAAATCAATTTTGCTTGTAATTCCCCCCAGAAATCTATATGACAGGGAACTCTGTTTTACACTTTTTTTTTTTCCATAATGGCAATAAATAGCACAAGATAACTGATATGAAACCAACTATTTAAAATCTACCTGCTTAGGTGACTTCCCTGGTGGTCCAGTGGTTAAGACTTCGCCTTCTAGTTCAGGAAGTGCGGGTTGGATCCCTGGCTGGGGAGCTAAGACCCTATATGCCTCAGGGCCAAAACACCAAAATGTGAAACAGAAGCAATATTGCAAAATCCATGAAGACTTTAAAAATGGCCCACATCCTGGGGGCAGTCCTGATTACAGTGGCTCTTGCGGTGCCTTGAAGAGAAAAGAACAACATGAGCATGAAGGGTCTCGAAATTCAGCAACAGAAAAAAACAAGATTCTTATGGACCTTCCTGCCTGCTGTAACCATTGTGGAAGTTTGGAGGCCTGGCCCCCTCCTACCCTACCTAAGGAAAGGTGTTTGTCCTACTCTTCTCCTGCCTCATATACAGAATGTTTATGTGCCTCATCCAATCAGCAAACAACTCGCAAGACCCCATCCCATTGCTTTGTCCCCCAGCTATTAAAGCAGACTAAAGACCCCCATCCGGAGTTCCTCTCCCCCATTATCAGGAAGCCGGCTTGCTGTACTCTCAGTGATTCCCCACCCCCACCCCGCTCTAATAAACTTTATTCTTCTTTCAAAGAAAATGGTCCACATTTAAAATAAAATCTACTTGCTTAGATATTCCCAGTTGAAAAAGCAAACATTTTTCAAGAGGGACCTAGAACCTGTAAAGTAAATTTTCTGCGTGGGTTGTTAATGGCTGTGCCTATTGACAAATACGTGTTTTCCCAAATCAGCTGTTGGGGGTGGGGGTGAGGTGGGCTGCGCATGCTCTGTGTACAGAGGCATTTAGAAAGAGCAAAGTCTTGTTTGCCGTCTAAACATGCCACTCCACTGGGGCAGGTTAGAAATTATATTTGCATGTGTATTGCAGATACCTGAGTAGTAGGTATGTTGTGAGAGGAAAAAAAAAAAAAACACCTGAATACTTGTTACATGATATTTTGACAAATATGGGTTGTCTCTGGCTTGGATGCTAGATCCAGGCCACTGTAGAGAAGAATATTAGGTTCAGGTACTAGTCTTTTCTCATATATATTTATTTTTGGCCGCACAGGTCTTAGCTGCGGCCTGCAGGATACTCAATCTTTGTTGGCGAGTGTGGGATCTTTGCTTGTGGCGTGCGAGCTCTTAGTTGGGCTGTGTGTGGGATCTAGTTCCCTGACCCGGGATCGAACCTGGGCCCCCTGCATTGGGAGCACAGAATCTTAACCACTGGACCACCAGGGAAGTCCCAGGCTTTTGCGGTTTTGAGGGTCCTCTTGAAGAGAGAAAACATACAATTATGAATACAAAATTAGGCAAGAAATGGAAAGGCATTGGTAGGACCCCCACTGAGCTTTTGGAAGGGCCTGTGCAATAGAGGGGCTTGTGGCCGTGACCTTCGTGGTGAGTAGACCTCTGAGTCTACAACCAACAGCATTAGAATGTCAGCTCCAGAGGTCAGGGATTTCTTTTTTCTTTATTAAAGTATAGTCGATTTACAGTATTTCAAGGTAACAGTAAAGTGATTCAGTTACACAAACATGCATGCTAAATCGCTTCAGTCACGTCCTACTCTTTGCGACCCCATGGACTGTAGTCTGCCAGGCTCCTCTATTCATGGGATTCTCCAGGCAAGAACACTGGAGTGGGTTGGTGTGCCCTCCTCCTGGGATCTTCCCAACCTGGGGATTGAACCTGCGTTTCTTACGTCTCCCTGCATTGGCAGGTGGGTTCTTTACCACTAGCATCACCTGGGAAGCCCTCAGTTATTCATACGTGTGTGTGTGTGTGTGTGTGTGTGTGTGTTTATGTGTGTATGTCTATATATATGAGGAATCCAGGGCACAGAGAGTTTAAGTTAGTTGCCAAACGCCACACAGCTAGAAATGGCGGATCTGGGATGCAAAGCCAGGTGTTCTGGCTTCAGAATCTGTGCTTCTGACTACACACCTGCCTCTCAGATAAGGCTCAGGGAGATCAAGGGGCCAGCAATAGTTAAAATGGGCCAGCTTTTGTTCATGTCCAAAGTAGGTCCAAGCCTCTGGCATTTGCTTGCAGTATGCAGTCCTTAGATACTGCAAATATTGACTGCTCACTAGCAAGAGAGACAAACGTGTCTGTTTAGTCTCTATTAGAACCCAGACTTGGTTGAACCATATGAAGAAAGGAAGAACTGAGTTGAAATCACTCTGTCAACCTGCTTGAAAAAATGGCAAAAAGGCTGAGTGTCTTTCCTTTCAAAACCAGTGATTTCCAGGGTTCAAAGGTGTCACTGAAAGGTGTGTGGGGTCCAGCTGCTTGCCGCTCAAAAGCCAATAAACAGGCCAGGTTGGTGGAAAGGAAAGAAAAGAAGTGAAAGTTGCTCAGTCGTGTCCAACTCTTTGCAACCCCATAGACTATACAGTCCATGGAATTCTCCAGGCCAGGATACTGGAGTGGGTAGCCTTTCCCAGCTAAGCCACCCAGTTTGCTTTATTTCAGATGCTGGCAACTGGGGAAGGGGGGAGGGTGGACATCTGTCCAAAAGCTGACTCTCTCCTTCATCCCTTGATCCCCAGGCAACCTGTGGGGCAAGAGCTTTTATACCCAGAGTGCAGGGGTGGGGGTTCCATGCAGAAACAGCACAGTCATCTCTGACAGTCATCTTGAAACTGGTCATCGATGGTCTGACCAGCGTCCTCTTGCTTTAGGTACAGTTAATCTTCAGTTCCAGGGTCCATTTGTTCCCATTTCTTTGAGGCCAGTTCTCAGAATTGTGGCAGCTCATGTCCTGGGTACGGTCTGGTCATCGTAGAGTTAACTTCTCCACCTGGTGTTATGGTATCTATAAGACAGCTCACAGGATATGGCTCAGAATGTTATCTATAGCCCTGGAGAAAGAACTAAAGTCCTTGACTTTGCTTAATCACTGCATTATTATTTGGTCTCCTTTGACTGTTTTCCTTTGTTCCCGCATTTCTCACATCTCTGATTAAACTTATTATTTGACTAAAGTTTTCCACAGACAAAAGGCAGGCAAAGGACATGAGGTGGAACAGGGGCAAGGACCACAGGGTCCCGCTCTGTTTCGGGGGAACGGCCTTAATTAGTGTTTCCCTACTCTCAGCCCAGCCCCAGGCGGAGCTGGTGAGAAACATTTTCCCAATAGGACTACTTGACATTGGAGAATTCCCTGGTAGTCCAGTGGTTAGGGTTCTGCCCTTTCACTGCTGGGACTGGTGGGCGGGAGTTGGGGGTTTTCAGTCCCTGGTTGGGAAACTAGGATCCCACGAACCTTGAGTTGCAGCCAAAAAAGAGAGAGGGAGAGACCACTTGACATAAATATAACTTAAAAGAAGATTCAAGTGTATTTAACTTGTGTCCCATTCCCTCCACTACCACCAAAAGATTAAAAAAAAACTTTCTCTGATAACATCCAGGAACTTGCTTTCAAAGACCTATTTGTAAGGAGAAATGACTGGGCCATCCCTCCAGGGAGCATTATCTATTTCCTTGTATCCTTGGGTGAGTGATTTCATCTTTTTTAAGCCTTTCCAATATTCCCCCTGAAAATTCAATCAGGACCCTGACGCTGGGCTGGAGGACTTCCGCTCTGCCCCGCTTTTCTCTCCTCTCTACCCTTTCCCTGGGCTTCCCTGGTAGCTTGGATGGTGATTGTCTGCCTACGATGCGGCAGACCTGGGTTCGATCCCTGGGTCAGGAAGATCCCCTGGAGAAGGAAATGGCAACCCACTCCAGTATTCTTAGCTGGAAAATCCCATGGACAGAGGAGCCTGGTGGGCTATAGTCCATGGGGTTGCAAAGAGTCGGACACGACTGAGCGACTTCTCTTCTTCCCTTTCCATCCTGGTTTGGTACCAGACTGCCCGCTTGAGCCACTTGGGAGCCTCAGCAGGTGACTGGAGAGAGGGGAGATGAGGCCTTTGCCAGGCTGTCCAGGCTGGCTGCTTCAGCTTCTGAACAATGGCAGCAGGGTGTTGTGAAAATCCGTGATTAAGGGAATTTGAAAGTCTGGTTCCTCCAACAGCAGTCCAAGCGAGCCCTCTGGGCCTTGGGTGGGGCCAGGGAAACGGTGGGGAAGTGCCCATCTGCCAGAGGCCCCTGCCTTCTGCAGCCCAATAAACACCACCTGTGGCAGGTGAAGACCTAAACTTTGGGGAGAGGACTTAGTCTCAGAACTGAAGCTGCTGAAAAGGATCACGTTGGAAAGCCGGCTGTGTTGGTCACTAAACATCTCTGCAGGATCATGAGTTCAGTGCTTGGCCCTGTGAGTGAGAGCCCCAAGAAAGTATTCCTTGGGCATTTACTTCATGTTAGGCACGAATCTCTTAACTTAGATTCACAAAATAGATAGACAGCAGGTACTATCTTATCATCCCCATTCTTCTGATGAGGATCTGAAAGTTTAAGTAGCATGAAGTTTAAGTAGCATGAAAGTGAAAGTGTTAGTCGCTCAGTCGTGTCTGACTCTTTGCAACCCCAGAGACTGTATGTCTCCTGCCAGGCTTCTCTGTCCACGGGATTCTCCAAGCAAGACTACTGGAGTGGGTTGCCGTTCCCTTTTTCAGGGGATCGAACTCGGGTTTCCTGCATTGCAAGTGGATTCTTTACCATCTGACTCACCAGGGAAACCCAAGTAGCTTGCACAGGTGAGAAGTTAATAGTGGCTGTTCTGGTTGGCCACTGCTATGTAGCGAACCATCCAAAACTTATGATGTAAAACAACCACCTTGCTATCAGGACATGGATTCATACGTTGACTCAACAAACATTTGAGTGACAGCTGTGTGCCATGTTCTGTACACGTCCCTGGGGAAAAGGTGCCTGAACTCAAGGTACTTGGTCCAGAAGAAAGGCTGCCAGGTAAATGTCTGTCTCTAATAAGGTCATTCCAACAGTGGAGTGTTGTTCACAGTCCAATGATGGCCTGAGGGAGGCCATGACTAAGACTTCTAGGAAGAACTAACACAGAACAACAGGCTGAAATTGGATCTTGAAGGATAAGTAGGAGTTTGTCTAGTAGAGACCAGGGACTATGCGTAATCCAAGCAGAGGACCGAAAAAGCACAACAGCATCCATGAAGAGAAAGCTACCCATTTGGTCTAAAAGTCCGACTTGAACAAAACTGCTGTAGCTTAGATTTCCCCCAGAAACAGACATGAAAGGAGGATTTTAGCATAAGTAGTTTATTTTGGAATCTGAAGAGAACAGGAGAAAAGAGTTGGGAAGAGATAAAGGGAAGGGAAGACGGCCAAAAAAGGGGGCATTGTTAAGTTAGTTACAGGCTCTGGGCACCTAAGCTTGGTCCCTTGAGAAGCTCTCAGAAGCGGGATGGAACACACGCCGCAGGTTCCTCTGGGCCCAGGGCTGAGGACGCTGGGCTGCGCACGCGCTGACTCCTCCAGGCCACGTTGAGGGCTGCACCTCCGCTTTTCTGCTCAGTCTTCCTCCCTGATTAGGTTTCGTCCTCAGTCCGGCTCTCCTTCACCCAATAAGCTTCTCTTCCAGCCAATCGGGGCTTCCCTGGTTGCTCAGATGATAAAGAATCTGCCTGCAATGCAGGAGGTTCGACCCAACCAATCAGGATGCAGAAATAGGATTGCCCCTACTGCTTTGAACCAATCAGGGACCAGCCATGGGGCTAAGGGACAGATCAAACTCATTCTCCCACCGTCCTCAGCCTACAGTGATGGAGGGGTATGACTGACAGTTGGACAGGCAACCTCAAAGTCCACCAAACCCACCCTGTCACACAGGAGATTACCCTTTGACTTCAAGACCTGGTTCAGGAGAATCTAAGGAACGGTGTCTTGTTTTCACAATTCCAGGTGGCTGCTTCTCAGAGCCAGGTATGGGAAGATGACCCACCTCCCAGTTCATTCAGGTTTTTTCTACTCTGTGGGTGTTTCATCATTCACTAAGGCTGCCGAGCTCCTACAGATTTAAGGTCTCTGGTTTTGAGTTTCAACATCTGCTTCAACCCATTTTAGGAAACATGATTCTTTCCCAAGAAAAGAAAAAGGAAGGAGCTGGTGAAATTGAAAGGTGACATAGAAAAGCCCAGGATTGGGGTGATGGGCATTCAGGGAAGAGCACAGACCCTTTCCTGTGAGGTTAATTTAGAGAAAAATAAATCGAAGAAGTCCCCTCCCCCAGCGAAGGCCACCTTGTATAAAAGGACAATTGTTTTGCCATGGTTTTCGATTATTTCCCTCTGATGCTGTCTGCCCCGGTTGATGGACTCTGGAGTGCTTCTCAGTTTAACTGCTCAGAGAAGGGGCAAAGCATAAACCGAGCTGCCCAGAAGTCTGACTGTTGTGTTACTGTGTTAGTCACTCAGTCGTGTCCGACTCTTTGCGACCCCACAGACTGCAGCCTGCCAGGCTTCTCTGTCCACGGAATTCTCCAGGCAAGAATACTAGAGTGGATTGCTATTCCCTTCTCCAGAAGTCTGAGGTTCAAAGCAAAATGGAAAATTTCCCCAAGTTGAGACATCAAATCAATTTAAAAAACAATGCAGTCCTGTGCTGTGGACACAGAAGCCTAATATTTATTCTCCCTTCCCAGGTGGCTCAGTGGTAAAGAATCTGCCTGCCAAGAGGAGCCACAGGTTCAATCACTGGATGGAGAAGATCCCCTGGAGGAGGAAACGACAACCTCCTCCAGTATTCTTGCCTGGGAAATCCCATGGACAGAGGAGCCTGGAGGGCTACAGTCCATGGGGTCACAGAGTCAGACACGACAGCAACTAGACAGCAGCAGCAGCAGCCCCTGTCCTCAAGCGGTGGCTTGGCAAGAACTCCAGGCTGACACCTAGGGGTGCGGCTCTGGAGAGGGAAGGGGTGGAGAATTAGACAGGCCAATCAATTCTTGTAAAAGTTCAAGTCGAATCTTCAGGACTGTAATTTTTCCTGGAACTGTTTACCATCCTTAAGCCTAAAGCAAACAGTACAAATAAGATAATTGCTTTCTTGGAATTCACCATCCTAATAGATGTGGCATCTTTGGTACTACTCCCCTAGTTTTTTTGAGGGGTTGGGAGGGCATAGGGAGAAAAGTGGCGTAGGGTGTGTGGGAAAGGAAGACTCTTAAGACCATAGTTCAGAAACTTTGCTGTCTATTATGATCTCCTGGGGAGGTCTGTGGTTGGCTCAGTCGCTCAGTCGTGTCCGACTCTTTGCAACCCCGTGCACTGTAGCCCGCCAGGCTCCTCTGTCCATGGGATTCTCCAGGCAAGAATACTGGTGGGTTGCCATTTCCTTCCCCACCCAGGCTGTACTTCAGGCCAACTAAATCGGAATCCTTGGGGGTGGAGCCTGGCCTCAGTAGTTTTTAACACTCCCCAAGTGACTCCGGGCTTCCCTGGTGGCTTAGCTGGTGAAGAATCTGCCTGCAATGTGGGAGACCTGGGTTCGATCCCTGGGTTGGGAAGATCTCCTGGAGAAGGGAAAGGCTACCCACCCCATGTCCATGTCCATGGGGTTGCAGAGTTGGACACGACTTTCAGTTTCAGCTGACTCCAACGTGCAGCCAGGTTTGAGAACCAGGGCTTAAAGCAGTGCTTCTAGTATGCACGGAAGCACCAAGGATTTTGTTAAAATGCACCCCAACAGGTCTGGGGTGGGGCCCAAGGTCCTGTGGTACCCATGCTGCTGTGGCTGCTCTAGGGACCACAGGTAGCAAGATCTTCAGATGTTTCTTTAACGTAAGAGGGGAATGGAGCCAGTGACAAATCACAGCAAAACAAACAGCTCTTCAGAACACACAGCTTCCTGCTTAAAATCTTTCTGAAAATGCTCCTCTTTGCTGTAGAGATGCATTGCACACACCCTACTCTGGCTACAAGGAATCCCCTGGGAAATTTTCCCCAAAACAGTGATGCCAGGGTTCCATATACCTCCTCATCCAGAGCAATGAAACCCAAGTCTCTGGGGGTGGGGATTGGCCTTAGGTTTGTTTGTGAAGTTCCCCGGATGACCAATGTGCAGCTGGGCTTGAGGAGGCCTGCACTAAGTCATCTGGTGGCTGTTATTTCCATGGGAATGCCTCATTCCTACTGATCCACAGGGCTGCAGGGCACCAGCCATTGGATGTTGACTGGATGAGGGGGCAAGCTGTGGGGATAAGTTAGTCTCTTGGGCCCCTTCCTTGGGAATTTGGGTGGGAGATGTAGATTCCAGCATGGTCTGGCTGCCATTGTTAACCCAAGAGAAATGGCATAGAGAACTTTTGGCCACCATTTCTTACAGATAAACCAGGAACAGAGAAAGTGGTTTCCTATTAGAAACACGAGATAAGGCAAAACATTTCTAAGGACTTGGGGGTCTTCAGGTCTGCCATCTTGAGGTTGTCGATGGCCAGAGTGGCTGAGAACCTCAGTGACCACCACCTCTGTCTCTATAGAGGGCCAGCTTTCAGGTTGGGGGCCTTTATGTAACTGTCCCCTGTGACTCAGAAGTTCTGATGTGACCAACAAAACTTGAATAGTCAAATAGGAAAAATCTCTAAAACTCAAATTAAACACAACACTTCCATATCATCAGCAACTGATCTCCTCCACTTCTATCCCCCACCATTAAAATTCTTGAAAAATGAGAAGACATTTCATAAGTTTCAACAATAAGGACTTCTCGGTTCTCAAATTGGTTCTCTTTATAGAGCAATCATCAGCCTTGAATTTCTGCAGCTGCGACTTCTAAATCTAGACCCTCTGTGGATGTTGGGGGTATAATTGCTTGTCTTGTCTGTTTTCTCATCTACAACATGGAATTAAGAGTACCAATCTGATCAGATGGCTTTTTGGAGCAACTCATAATAGGGTCACGATAGAGATGGTGTAGAAATGCTTCTCGTAAATGAGTCACCTTTCCCCAGAGCATCAGTGGGAATAGTGGGAAAGAGGCCTCTGGAAAAGGGCTGTTGAAATCTCAGCCTGTCCACCTACAAGTTGTGTGATCTTAGGCAAATTACTTAACTACGCTGAGCCTCAGATTCCTCATTCCAGATACAGGCTGACCATGCCTATTTGCAGAACTTCTTTGGGGAGTGAATGAGATGATGTGTGAAGACACTGGGTATTCAGTAGATGCTCGAAGACATGACCTTCCTTCCACAACCTCACTCTTGACCTAAGGTGGATTCGTTAGGTTATGTTCTTACAGTTTTACTCTAAGGAAGACTGCTCTCTCCTCAAACAGCAATGGTGAAAACTGGATGAGGACTTTTCTCTCTCCTGTAACAAGCTGATCATAAAGGCGTCTAGGCAAATAGGTTATATGGTGTTGGGTACCCAGCCTTTCATCTTATTATCCCACCATCTTCAAGTAGCAGCTTCCTTCTTTTTTTTCTTTTTTGTTTTAAGATGGATCTATTTATTTTTGGCGGCACCGGGTCTTCGTTGCTGCGCAGGCTGTCTCCAGCTGCTGAGAGTAAGGGCCGCCTTCTGTTTGCGGTGTGCAGGCTTCTCACTGCAGCGCTTGCTCTCGCCGCCGAGCGCTGACTCCAGAGCGCACGGGCTTCAGCAGCTGCTCCCAGGCTCTAGTGCTCTGGCTCAGTAGCTACGGCGCATGGGCGTTAGTTGCTCCGCGACATGTGGATTCTTCCCGGACGGGGGATTGAACCCGTGCCTCCTCCACTGGCAGGTGGATTCTTTACCACGGAACCACCAAGGAAGTGATTTCCCGCTGGCAGGAACGACAGATGGAGAGATTGGGAGCGAACCTCTCCCCTTTGAGGGCATGACCTAGAAAGTCTACTCACATTCCATTGGGCTGAATGTGAGCTAGAAGGCAATCTCTGAGGCCCCACTTTTGGGGTTAAAAACATCCCCAGTTCTCCCACTTGCCGTCTGTAGTCATGGCCAAGTCAGTTAATGTCTTTGCACCTCTGTTTCCTAATCCTTATGGGGTTATTGTGAAATTTAAATAGGTTAGTACATGTAAAGCACTTAGAATAGTTACCTAACACATACTCAACTGTAAGATATATGATTATGATTGTTGTTGTTGTTATTTGTTTAGCAACATGGCCGCACCTTGAAGGAGGTTGGGAAATTTCCTTAATTGGATGACTGTGTGTCCAGCTAAAACTCTAGGGTTCTATTATTAAAGGAAGGAGGGGACAGAGGACATCTGAAGACAATTAGGGTCTCTCATGTAAGAGTTGCTAAAATAACTTTGAAAGTACTGTTGGTGGCAAATGATTGCAATCTCCAATTTGGGCCTAAAATACCTATCTCAACTGCTCTTTGTGTGATGGGGGTTGATGTGATCCATTCCTAGACATGGGACAATAATCAAAATAAGAATAACATGTGAGTCTCTGTGTTGAGCACTGTCTCAATTGTCTGTGACAGCCTGTTTAGAGATCCCACAATTCTCTGGTTTTATGAAAAGTATTTCTTTTTACCCGGTTCCCTCCCCAGATCCTGTGTGCTTATCACCTTGCAGGCACCAGGGTGGGAGTCTGTGATGAATTTCATTCTCAAATCTACAATACATTTTGAAGCTCTCAGGCGACGGTGGGGTCGGTGGCGGGGGGCCTTCCCTGATGACTCAGATGGTAAAGAATCTGCCTGCAATGCTAGAGACCCAGGTTCAATCCCTGGGTCAGGAAGATCCCCTGGAGAAGAGAATGGCTACCTACTCCAGTATTCTTGCCTGGAGAATTCCATGGACAGAGGACCCTGGTGAGCTACAGTCCATGGGAGGGTCACAAAGAGGCACAACTGAGCGACTAACACCTGAAGCTCTCAGAGGGCCCCTCACTCTGAAAAGCACCCCGCAAAGCCAGCCTACCTGCTTCTTCTCCATTAGCCCCGACCCTGGCTGCAGGACACCTAACTAGCTTTTCTGGTTGCCGATTCACCAGGCCAAGGGAGGGGAGAAACCCAAGAGCAGTTTGTCATCCATCCCTTGATAAACCTTATGCAGACGAGGCCCAGGCCTTGCGACCCAGGCTCAGAGCCTCTCTCCTACTGTCCAAGGCAAGCATGTGTTGTGCCGGAAGGAACAGTACCTTACCTGTGAACGCAGAGGCTCTGAATGTGGGAATTCAAAGACAAATAAACCGGGGTGATTCTTGGCATTATTAATGTGCTGCGTGCTAAGTCGCTTCGGTCATGTCCGACTCTTTGTGACCCTGTGAACTCTAGCCTGCCAGGTTCCTCTGTCCATAGAATTTTCCAGGCAAGAATACTGGAGTGGGTTGCCAGTTCCTTCTCCAGGGGATCTTCCTGACTCAGGGATCAAACCCAGGTCTCCCACATTGCAGGTAGATTCTTTACCATCTGAACCACCAGGGAAATCCTATTATTAACAGGCAATAGAATTTCTAGAGCCATCCCATAATGCCTTCTACCTTTTATTTGCCAGCAACTCTTCAAGAATGCATTTCAGTGTATCTTTTTGTACAAATGCATGCTTTTCATTTGCATGCCTGCCTGCCTGCTAAGTTGCTTCACTTGTGTCCAACTCTTTGTGACCCTGTGGACTGTAGCCCACCAGGCTCCTCTATCCATGGGATTCTCTAGCCAAGAGTACTCAAATGGAGTGTTTTATTAGTGGTTCTTGGACTCTTTGGCTAAAGATCCTAGCCACCCTTAAATTTCTCAGCTCCATCCTCTCTCTTCAGTCAAAAGTTAACCATCTAGAAACAAACCCTCCAATTAATTCTTTCTAAAGCAAATGTACTTGGTAAGCAAACATACACTCCCTAAATCGCTTGCTTAATACGCTCCTCTCAGAGAGCCTTCTGGAGAGAACCATGATGGATATAATTATCCTGCTTTTTCATCTCTGCTGTCCAGTTTTGGGGTGTGCTTCTGATCTCAATTGGGAAGATTCCTGGCGCTTCTTAGGGTGTAGTCAGCTATGTGGGGACAGGTCTTTGCTCATCCAGTAACTGGGACAGAGGAATTTGTATGTGGGCGCCTAATTAACACCATTCATTAGCATTAGTTACCTTTTATTCATTAAAAGGTGTTGGCAACAGGAACCTCAGATTCACCTCTGTTTCAAATTGTTGTAAGAGCCTAGAACTTTTTTTTTTCAGTCCTACAAAAGCCTGTAGATTTAGCCCACAGAGCCTCCACTATTCACAAGCACAGGGTATTCTAGCTGCCACTTCTTCAGATTTTCCATCACTTTTGGAACTTTCTAGGGTGGCTCCTCCAAATTCAGCGGGTCTCCTCTCTAAATCCAGCACCCAGCCACGTGGGCCTCATTCTCAGACACATTCAAGGGTTTCCATTCATTTGTGAGCAATGTTGTCTGTATTGCTGTTTGAATGTGATAAACGGGTCCCTGCAAGGTATTGCAGGACAATTTGCCCTTCCTCCTAGAAACCTCAGTTATTTTCCACTCGCAGACCTGGTGTGTGGGGCGGGGGTGGGGGTGGTCAACTAACCCGCCCTTCTTGGGGGAGTGACCTGGTACACACCCCCGACCTCCCAGTCCTCTTCTTGATTTTTGGTTTGGTAGCGATGTTACATGTATCACCCATTTAATTTTCTACCGGCTTGTAAAGTAATTGCAGAGAAAAGTAAAAAACCTATAGACCAAGAAAGTCTCAAATACCTGACCTTGACTTTGTTCACTTCTCTAAGAAGATGATATACGCATATACACCCAGGCACACCCCTGTACCTCTCAGGGTCCAGCACGATCATGAGCTTTATCAGTGTCACTGATGGAATATCTCCCTGTCTCCCCCTCTGCCAAGCACAGTGTAATCACTGTTTATGGACCAGATGGAGAGGGGGTGGGGAGGTCCGGTTGTTTTTCACCCTGGACAGTCAGGAGGGCTAAAGCCCCCTCTCGGTACATCTCTCAGCACACAAGCAGATCCAGGGCTTCCTGAAGGGGAACTGTGTCCTTCCTCTGGAATTTCCTCTTCTAGTCCCTGATTCTTTGCTTAGCTAACTTTGAATGGCCCTTGAAAACACTTAAATGTCTGCTTCTGGAAGAAAAGAACCTTGGTCCCCAGGCTGACCATGCCACCTTTCCCCGTGCAGGCTGACATGGGCCCTCCCCTGGCCTGGCAGAGATCCCCTCATCACTCACTCACTGCTCTTTCCCCCTCCTGATATCATAGTCAATAAAGGAAGGGACAGTTGTACCGAGCTGTATAGCCCAGTTGTGCATGGACCTTGTGGGTATTAGATCAGTGTTTCTCGAATCAGTGGCTGCAGCCAAGAACTCTGGGCAATCCATCTCTTTCATTGAGATCAAGACATAAGATTTCTAATTTTTATTTTTACTTTTAAATTTTATTTTAGTTTCATTTTAGTACGGCGCAGCTTGTGGAATCTTAGTTCCCTGACTAGGGATCTAACCCAGGCCCTCTACAGTGAAAGCATTGAGTCTTAACCATTGAACCACCAGGGGATTCCCTAGAAGGTTTTAAAAAAATTGAATAGAATTCAAGTTAAGGCAGTGCTGGACCCAAAACAGACCAATAATAAATTAGTTACTACGTATTATTATTTTTACATCTTCCAAATAGCAATACCTACTTCTAAATCAGCTGATTTTTTTTTTTTTAACCATACTTTGTGTGGGATCTTAGTTCCCCTGGCCAGGAATAAAACTGATGCCCCCTGGGTGGAAGCTCGGAGTCCGAACCACTAGACCGCCAGGGAACTCCCTAAATCAGCTGATTCTTTTTTTTTTTTTTTAATTGGAGGCTAATTACTTACAACATTGTGGTGGTTTTTGCCATACAGCGACATGACTCAGCCATGGGTGTGCATGTGTCCCCCATCCTGAACCCCTCCCGCCTCCCTCCCCACCCCCTCCCTCAGGGCTGCCCCGTGCACTGGCTCTGAGTGCCCAGTTTCATGCCTTGAACTTGGACTGGTGAGCTATTTCCCATATGGTAATATGCATGTTTCAATGCTGTTCTCTCAAATCATATCACCCAATCAGCTGATTCTTAACCCCCCTATATTTTTCCCAATCTTAACCTTCCTTGGCCCCAGAAAACCCTAGTAGGCATTTATCTCTCTCCTCAGTAGGTCCTGCATGACCCCTCCCAGCTCAGAGTCAACACCTCCACCCCAGGTTTCTAGAGGGCCTCCCAGAGGGAGGGGGAGGGGAGAAGAGTGCCTGCTCCCTGTGTCTCAATTAGATGAAGCCAACTGATGGATTCTCGGATACACTGTTCAGCCTGCCAAGGTGGCACATTCTGTCTTTTTAAAATGATGAATGTTAGTTGCCACTATTTCAAAATTGGGGTACTTTTTAAATCGGGAGCTCCCTGGTGTCCCAGTGGTTAGGATTACAGGCTTTCACTGCCATAACCCAGGGTTCAATCCCTGGTCAGGGAACTGAGTTCCCACAAGCCAAGAGGTGCAGCCAAACAGTAAATGTAAATAAATAAAAACTGGGATTCCTAGCAATACTAGGCCCCAAGCTTTGGAACTGAGCTCCTGAAAGCTGCATGGTGTGAGCAAAGTAAAATAAAATAAAATACTGGGATTTCTAGCAGTAGTAGGCCCAACGTTTTGCAAGGTAGCAGTCAGGTGGAGCAGAAACCCAGCTGGCTCTCCTAAAGTGTTCCTGCTCCTGTTCACCACAGTCCCCACCACTCTGTTACATCCCCCACAACTGAGTTTGTGTGTTGGGCTGATTTCATTACATTCTCAGATTCCCAAATGTGGCTTTATGGTAAGAACAAAATGAGACATTTCTGGTCCCTGTGTTTAAAACCAAAGCACCAAAATACAGTGTGACCCAGGAGAGCATGTACTTCAAGAAAAAAGGGAGTGAACTGGCTCCTTTGTGCGAGGGAAGAACTGTCTACAAAGTTAATATTTAAGCCCCCGGGTATCTGGTTAGAAGACCATAATTCAAAAAGCCATTCTGAAACAAAACCGACTGATGCATCTTCTTGTTTGACCTTATCTGCCCAAACCCCAGAGGATCTAAGGTCTCTGGTCAAATCGATAGAGTATCTTGGAGCTCAAACAGACCCTATCTACACCCAGACCCAGGCGAATGGATCTGGGCCCAATGTCTGCCTGTTCTCAAATTGAGGAATAGATCAGACTGACTGATAGCTCTCAGGGCTGAGTGGAAAGAACATTCTCACTTCTCAGCCAAGCTCCTGGTTTCCCTACAAGACCTTAATAATAAGTGGATGGGAAACAGGAAGTTCTGGGGTGGATAAATCACTCAGTCAATTGTGCTTGGAGGATCTGAACTACCGTTGGAATTGGAGAACTCTATTTGTGATCAACCATAATCACTATTTTGATTTTCTTAACTTTGGGAAGTAATTTCAAACTAACCAAAAAGTTGCCAAAAAAAAAAAAAAAAAAAAAGATGTCCTGTAAAGTATCATCCAGACCCCACGAATGTAAACATTTTACGTAAGATGTGAATCGTGGAATTAACATGGATACAATGCAGTTATCTAGCTAATGTACAGAATTTTATTCAGATTTCCCCCACTATCATGCTGCTGCTGCTGCTAAGTCGCATCAGTCGTGTCCGACTCTGTGAGACCCCATAGACGGCAGCCCACCGGGCTCTCCCATCCCTGGGATTCTCCAGGCAAGAATACTGGAGTGGGTTGCCATTTCCTTCTCCAATGCATGAAAGTGAAAAGTGAAAGTGAAATCGCTCAGTCGTGTCCGACTCTTAGCGACCCCATGGACTGCAGCCCACCAGGCTCCTCTGTCCATGGGATTTCCCAGGCAAGAGTACTGGAATGGGGTGCCATTGCCTGCTATCATACTGAGGTTTTTTTCAGAGTCCTCTAGCAATTTCACTTTGCACTTGGCTCTCAAGTGTGGAACAATTCCTCAGTGTTTGTCTTTCCTGACCTTGATACTTAGTAAAATGTCCTTTGAGTTTGGTCCATTTCTTCCTCATGATTGAAGCTGGGTTATTCGTTCTGATAAGAAGCCCATGGAAGTTGACGTTACCTCCTTCTCGATGCCTCACAGCGGGAGTTACAATGCTGTCTGGTGACAGTGACTTTGACGTCTGGTGGTGTCTCACAGGTCTCCTCCCCTGTAAAGTTACTTATAAATTCATAAGCATTAAAAGGGAAAACTGTATCTTCTGGGGACACACTCTGAGATGATGCAAATATTCTTTTCATTCTCATCATACTTTCATGCACTAATTCTAATATCCATCGATGATGATTGCCTGAAACAACCATAATTGGTTTTAAACTAGAATAATAATGAAGAGAAACACGTGTTAGGAGTATCTATAAAATATTCTTTATAAATGAAAATGTCCCTTGATCCTCTTTTAGATAGCAGGTGGAAATCGCAAGGTGCCCACCTTTTCACTGGATTGTTGACGAGCCCTGCATCTCTATGGAGTGGCCTGGGCTCCGCAGACTCTTGGCAGCGCTATGTCTCATAGCTTAAAGGTGAAGTCGCTCAGTCGTGTCCGACTGTTTGCGACCCCATGGACTGTAACCTACTAGGCTTCTCCGTCCATGGGATTCTCCAGGCAAGAATACTGGAGTGGATTGCCATTTCCTTCCCCAGGGGATCTTCCCAACCGAGGGATCGAACCCAGGTCTCCTGTATTGGAGGCAGACGCTTTAACCTCTGAGCCACCAGGGAAGCCCTGTCTCACAGCTTGCTTGTTGGGTATTATGACCTGGTGGAAACCATAATTTGACTGTATAAACCCTCAACACACCCCACACAAGTCCTTTCTTCCATGCCAACAGATCTCCTTAGATTCTCTGTATCTGTTCCCAGCCTACTCCTGGGGGACTTGTGGTGTCACCTGGCCTGGTCCTATAGGCTGGGGTGACGTCTTTCTTACCTGTCCACCTTCTCCTCCAGTTTAACAAATTATATACCTCCCACAAGTCTCAGCTCAAAGCTCTGTTCTGCATGAAGTCTTTCACAGGAGGGCAGGGCCTACCTTTTCTTGCTCTGATACTTTTCTGCATTTAAGAGCAGAGTTTAGGGGAGTTCCTTGGTGGTCCAGTGGTTATGAACCCACCTTGCAATTCAGGGGACACAGGTTCGATCCCTGGTCAGAAAACTAAGATCCCACATGACTCAGAGCAAGTAAACCTGGGAGCCACAGCTATTGAGTCTGTACTCCCCAACTAGAGTCCGTGTGCCACCATGAAGGACCCTACATGCTGCAACTAAGACCCGACGAAGCCAAAGAAAGAAAGAATAAAGTTTGGGTTTCTGCGTTCATTCAACACTTCCTCTGGCAGGGAGGGAGATAAAGAAGGGTAATTCAAGTCCCTCAAGAAGAGGTAAGGAGAGGTGCATAAAATTAATGAATTGTAAAGGAAAGACAAGAGCAAGCTTTATGAAAATCTGGAGGAAATCACAGAAAGGTGGCTTTGGAAATGGGCCTGAAGGATGCAGGTTGGAGCTGTGGATGAAGTAGGCAGCTTTCTAGGCCGAGAAAAGCTGGTTATGGCTATAAAGCGGCCATACCTACAGAGACATGTGAAAATGCATTTGAGGTTGGAATGGGAAGCATCCAAGGGCAGTTGGGAAAGGGGCTGCAAGTGTGGGGTGTACCTCCTGCTGGTGGCTTTTACGCTGTGCACAGTGAGACGTTAGCCCAGATCCGAGCCTGGCGTTTTGGGACAATAATTCTTGCAGCAAAATGAAGGGTGGATTGAAAAAATACATCATTGGAGGAACAGGCATCCCACTGGGAGGCTTGCAGGCAGGAGATGAGCACATGGGTTTAGGCAGCAGTTGGGAAGAAGAGGACATTTGTCAACAACCAGTGTAGAACTGCTTTTTCTGTAATTCTGAAATCTAAGACGCTGAAACCCAAAAGTTTCCTCTCAAGCTGGCAGAAAATGTATCTGGAGAAACATCCAACTTAACCTGATAGGAAGTTAGTCATTGTCGTTATTTGCTCCACTTCATGGACGAAAACACGGTCACAATCGTTTTCTGCTCCTCTCATCTGGACCTGGTGTCTGTTTCCCTGCTGCCTGAATCAGGCTGCCCCGGTTACTGGTTTTGACCAACAGAGGGGCAGAAATGAGGCTCTGTGGCTTTCAAGGCTGCACCTTAAGAGATCTGCAACTTCTGCTCATTTTTTCCCCTCCTGGATGCCAACTTCTGTATAGAAGTCCATCTACTCTGAACCCACCATACTTTGAGGAAGCCCAAGCTTCATGGAGAGAGAGAGAGAGAGAGAGAGAGAGAGAGAGAGAGAGAGAGGGGAGCCAGGTAGTGGAGCGCTGAAATACCAGAAAGGAGGTGAACAGAATGTGAATGAAGGCTTTTCAGACTTTCCAGGCCTGCCCTGCCCCCATTGAAATCAGCTGAGTGAATGACTCCAATAGGCATGAGGAGCCAAAGAAACTGCCGCCAAGTCCCACCCAAATTCCTGACCCACAGATTCATGAGTAAGATGGTTGTTATTTTAAACCACTAATGTTTGGAAGCATTTATGACATGGCAGTAGAAAAGCCAAACACATACTTATTTCATTCATGTGTTTTCGTTGCCCCAAAGGAGTGTATTTGATTCAAGTGCCATTCCACCACACCAAAGGTGTTATATAGTGTGTGGCATATGTACATTTTACCTTCCTAAATTAAAGATCTGAGTTTTGAAGTCCATTTGGTCTCAGGGGTTTTCTGAGATGGGCTTGTCCTTTGTAATACAGAAATAGAGCTGTCTTGACTTCCTTCCTCCCTTCCTGCCTTTGATAATGTCCTGCGTGATGCCACAAACTATTCCTCAAGCCATTCCATGTGTATCTTTTATTTCTGCAACTGCGAGATCGGTTTCTCTAATCCACTAGCTCTCAAACTTCAGTGCATATCAGAGTCTGCTGGAAGGCTAGTTCAAACACAGCCTCCTGGTCCTTGCCCTCAGAGTTTCTGATTCAGTGAATTTAGGGTGGGGCTTGAGAACTTCCCTTTCTGAGAGCTCCTGGGTGATACTGATGCTGTTGGTCTAGGCACCACACTTGGAGAACCACTGCTCAAAGGGAAAGGGCTATATTTTTTGTTATATTTACCCACCGGCCAGAGATGCTCAGCAAATGTTCACAGATGGAATTCCTCTAAATATCATCATCTTTGCTTTTTTTTTTTTTTTAAACACACAAACATGTTCGCACACCCTTGTCACCACCGCGACCACAGGCAAGCTAGGGAGCCGCTTCTTTGCCGACCGTGTATCTTCCTAGAAGTGAAATATCTATTAGTAGTTTTTACCTATTTAAAAAAAACCGATTTGTTTAATTTTTTGACTGTGGTGGGCCTTCGTTGCTGCACTTGGGCTTTCTCTAGTTGCAGAAAGCGAGGGTCCTCTCTAGCTGCGGCGCGCGGGCCTCTCGTTGCCCAGGCTTCTCACGGTCTTGGCTTCTCTTGTTGCAGGCTGTGGGCTCAGCAGCTGCGGAGCATAGCCTCATTTGCTCCATTGCTGGTGGAATCTTGGCTCACCTAGGATCGAACCGGCGTCCTTTGCATTGACAGGTGGGTTCTCAAACACTGGAGCACCGGGGAAGCCCAGCAATGCTTCTGAAATCTTTCACTTCCTGAGGTCCTCCTGCGTAGGCCCTAGACCTGAAAGAACCGAATTCCTCCTTTTACTAGAGTGCATCGATCGGTTTTGCTTTCTTCTCAGCTCACTCCGCTGACAGGACATGGTGGGAAAAAATGTCCCTTCAGACCTTTCCCCAAAGGTATTTTGGAACAGATAAAGCGGGAATGGAATGCCTTCGCTGTGACCTGAGAGCAACCCTCTCTTTGTGGACAAGGATTATTTCCTTTGGGGCGTGTCTGAATAAAATAGAATATTTCTTGCCATTCTTTCACCAGACAGTAGGAGAGGGTGCCAGGAAGATGTTCTTGTTGGCAAGGTGTCCACCTAGGCATTTTACAGACGGTTCCACTGAGGTCCAGAGACGTGGGGCCCCTTGCTCCTGGTCACACGGCTGAGAAATGCACGTGTTGAAATTCGGGTCAGCCTGACACGTTGCCTGCACGCGTGGGGCTCCCTCATCCCCTCCCGCACCCCAGGAAAGCACAGCCCGTTAGAAACTTCACTTTGCACGACCCACACAGTTTTCTAGCTCTCCCCCGAACATTTCCTCCCTAGGCGATGGGACACTGATTCATCGTGATCAGGGACCCCCAAAGATCTCCCCGTTCCCATCTCCGGGCCAGGCGCGGCCTCCACGCATACGCGCGATCTAGCCTCTGAGAGCGCCTGGAAGCGTCTCGCCTTCCAAGCCCGGCAATGAAGCTTGTTCCTCAAATTGTTCCCGGGAGGAGGGGCAGGAAATCCCGCCCGGCTGCGGCGGGCGCCGCGGCGGGAGGGGAGGCTCCGGCCGGAGCGTCCCGGCAGCCACGCTCAGATCTCGCTCGAGTCTAAGGTCCGGCCAGGTCGGAACTCCAGCCGCTCTTTCGCCACCTGGAGCCATCGCCCCGCCCACCCCCTCCATTCGCGGAGCCACGCGGCCCGGAGGCCTGGCCGCTGACCTCCCTTTCCACCTGGCGGCGACCCGGCCCCGGGAGGCGGCGCCGGGCTGGGCCGAGCAGCCGGCGGCGCGACCCCAGGCCTCCGCCTGCAGACCCCGCGCCCCGCGCGCCCGCCCCCCCACCCCCGGCAGAGCAACAGGTGAAGCGGGCCCGGCCGGCGGCGCCTCCGCGGGGCGGTCCCGCCCCGCCCACCGCGCGCCCGCCCCTCGCCACGCCCCCGCCCCTCCGCCGGGCCTCCGCCGCCTCCCTCGGCCGCCGGCGGCTCCCCTCCCGCCGGGTCTCCTGCCGCGGCGCCCCCGCGCAGCCCGAGAGCCCGCGCTCGCCGAGGAGAGGGGCGCCGCGCGCTCGCCAGACTCGCGCCGCGGCCGGACGCGCCCGGCAGGCGCCCCCCGCGCGCCCCCTCCCCCGCCGCCGCGCCCCCTCCCCCGCCGCGCGCCCCCCTCCCCCCCCGCGCCCCCCCCCCCGCCGCGCCCCCCCGCCCCCCCCCGCCCGCCCCGCCCCCGCCGCGCGCCCCTCCCCCGCCGCGCGCCCCCCTCCCCCGCCGCGCGCCCCCCTCCCCCGCCGCGCGCCCCCTCCCCCGCCGCGCGCCCCTCCCCCGCCGCCGCGCCCCCCCCCCGCCGCCGCGCGCCCTCCCCCGCCGCGCGCCCCCCTCCCCCGCCGCGCCCCCTCCCCCGCCGCGCGCCCCCCTCCCCCGCCGCGCGCCCCTCCCCCCCCGCCGCGCGCCCCTCCCCCGCCGCGGGCCGGGGCCCCGGGCTCAGAGCCGCGGGCCCGCCTGGACGCGCCGGGGGTCCCCGAGGCGGGGCCGGCGCCGCCCGGCCCGGGCGCGACGATGGAGGAGCCGCAGCGCGCCCGCTCGCACACGGTCACCACCACCGCCAGCTCCTTCGCCGAGAACTTCTCCACCACCAGCAGCAGCTTCTCCTACGACCGCGAGTTCCTCCGCACCCTGCCCGGGCTGCTCATCGTGGCGGAGATCGTGAGTGCCTCGCGCGCGCGGGCGGGCGGGCTGGGGGCGCAGGTGGGCCCGCGCCGTGCTCCTCGCCTGGGAGCTTGCTCGCATCCTTCCGACGGCTTCCGAGGAACGCTTTAGGCTGAGCCGCGCCTTCATCCCGAGGTGCCGGACTCCGAGACCCCCTCTCGGAAGAGGGTCCCGTCTCACCGTGGGCTCTTCTAGGGGAGAGGGTCGTGCGCTTCGGGAGGACTGCTGGGGAGAAGCCCGACCTGCTGGGCCGTCTCTGCGGTCGTGCCGTGTCCCCGGAGCGGGATGCTTGGTGAACACTGTGTTCATGAGTGGCAGAGATACCTGGTGCCTCCCTCACCTGATGTCCACGTGGCTGGCCTTTTCCCCAAAAGCGAAGCTTCTCGAAGATCAGGGGAGAAGACTTCTTTTTCCTAGTTATCTCCTTGGTAGATAATTCACTGAGGTGAATCAGGAAGCGTTTACGGAATAAATTCCGAGGGTCTCCTGTCTGGTGCTGTTTGAGGATCAAAGGGGTTCTTGTCTGGCGCTTTGCACATCCTGGTGTAAGACTCAGACCGTTCCCCGGGAGGGGGCACATAAACCAGCCTTCTCTCTAGAGGAGAACGTGGACGCTGAGAGCTATCGCGCCTTGAGGTTTCCTCCCGGCTGAGAAAGGTCCCGGCGTGTTAACAGCTAACGGAGGCTACTGTGTACTGGCTTCACCAGGTGCCAGGGTCTCTTCAAGCCCTGTAGATGCCTTCCTGCCCTCATGTCCCGCACGACAGCCCTATCCTGTGCAAAGTGAAAGAAAGGGAAGTCGCTCAGTCGTCTCCGACTCTTTTGCGACCCCCTGGACTGTAGCCTTTTTACCGTCTGAGCCACCTGGGAAGCCTGTCCTGTGAAGGGAACGTTGGTTATGATCCCATTTTACATGTGAAGAAACTGAGGCTTAGAGAGAGGAAGTAGGTCACACCTGCGGGCGGAGGTGGGCTTCAGACCTAGGCCTGCCTGTCTCCAGGGCCCTGCTCTTAACTGTTAAGGGGCATCCCTTCCTTCTGCCAAATCGCACTGTGTATCTGTGGCGTGTTCGGTTGTATCTGACTCTTTGCGGCCCCATGGACTGCAACCCACCAGGCTCCTCTGTCCATGGGATTTCCCAGGCAAGAATACTGGAGTGGGGTGCCGTTTCTTACTCCAGGGGATCTTCCCAACCCAGGGATTGAACCCACATCTCTTGCATTCCCAGGCGAATTATTTTTTTGTTTGTTTGTTTTCGATTGCCAGACTGGTCTGTTTCAAAAAGGGTGTCATTCAAAAGGGCAGGGAACCATGGCTTTTTCCAATGGCAGGCGGAATTCTTCACGACTATGCCACCTGGGGAAGCCCCATGTTCCTCACACTGTCATTGAAATCTAGCTTATGTGAGCTTGGGGCCGTGATGGTACCAAAGTGCCTGAGGACCCCAGATCCCGTAAGAAACCTGCAACAAAGCATGTAACATAGCTCATCCACGTTTCCAGAGACTCAGCACACCCCAGGCCAACTGAATACATCCCCGTTGGTTCCAGTGCATAGAGAGTCTCAAGTGTTGGCTTAGCCCATCCCCCATTCCGTTCCCCCAGCTGGCACTGAGGCTGGGGAGATCCAATAGAAAGCTCGGGTATTGAAATCACCTTGCAGGGCCTGGCTTATAGGAATTCAACAAATAGTTGCTGTGTGGATGAAGGAGTTGGCAGGCTCCTCTGCTCCAACATAGCTACAGTGACAGAGGTGGGGCTTCTACCCTGGTGTGGATGCGGACCAGGTGTAAAGTAGAACACCTCTTGTCTTCTGATTTATGATCAACAGACTCCATGTTCCATGCTTTCTCTGAAAATAGGAAAGTGAGAGAAAAAATGTAAATGGCCCACAATTCTGTTACTAGAAATAATAAATGTTGGCATGTAGACGTTTTGGAAACTGATGGGAAAACATGTGAGAAAAATTATCCCGAATGACTACGAGAGTTTTTATTTTCGGCAGATCTCTGTACGCTCAGGTTTTACAGTCACTGGCCTACCGGTAGGCATCTAACTCCCCCCCACCATTGCCGTACCAGAGGTACCCACATTCCCATCTCTCAGACCCCTCCCCCACCAATGGTGTTATCCTTGGCTTTGCACTCTGACAAATGAGGCTTTAGCCCTCTTGGGCTACCCCTTCCCCACCCGCATTATACGTACACCTTTATGTCTTTGGGTTAGGTCGATAGCCGGTGCTGACCTTAGGATATCATAAACGCTGTTCAAGAGGAGCTGCTGAGCGGTCTGTGAGTGCTTTTCCTTTGCTGTCCAATTTCTTGTTTTTCCTGGAGATTGTAATTTTCCATTTCTGAGTTCTCTAGGTCCTTAGTCGCTGACTTTACTGTTTGAGTCTTCACTCAGGAAACAGAGACAGCAGGTATTCTATCAGGGCCGTCTTCTTGACCAGCCCTCCCTGGGAGTGTCTGATCCCCTCTCACCCGGCCTTCTCACCTGGACACGGCTGATGGCCTGGGGTCTCCTGCATGTGCCTGTTGAAAGCCCCTTCCTCTTTCTCCTGGGTTGATCCTCTGCCTCCCAGGACCAGTGTCCTCCTTCGTCTGGGGGGAAACACACACCCTCTGGTAGTCTCCTAAAAAAGGATGCATGTGTAAATTGAGAGGCGCATCTTTCAAAATGTCTTCATTCCACTGTTACACATAATTAATAGTTTGACTAGGTGAAGAATGGTAGATTGGAAATTTTTTCCTTCAGAATTTTGAAAGCATTCCTCTGTTATCTTCTAGCTCTTCTAAATCTTTTTAAAAGATTCCAATTCTTGATCGCCCCCACCCCCTTTCTGGAAACCTATAGAATCTGTTTTCTTCCAAGATAGCTGTGACATCACAGTGGTGCGCCTTCACATGAGGGTTTTCTTCCGTAATACCAAGAACCTGTTCTCTCAATCAGGAAACTCGTAAACATTTAAAGAGATTCAAAAATTTTTAATTTATTTGGCTGCGCTGGGTCTTAGTTGCAGCACGTGGAATCTTTCATTGTGGTGCACAAACTCTCTAGCTGTGGCCCCTGGGCTTAATTGCCCCACAGCATATGGGATCTTAGTTCCCTGGTCAGGGATCAAACCCACACCTTCTGCTCTGGAAGGCGGATTCTTAACCACTGGACCACCAGAAAGTCCCCTAAAGAGGTTTTGTTTTTTTTTTTTTTTCCTGTTTACGTTATATTCATTTATTCAACAAATATATATTGATCACCAATTTTGAGCCAAGTTACTTATTCTTTTTCTAGGCATGCTCCAAATTGCCTATGTCAAATGTTTAGAATGGCCTGAGAAAGTAACATTCTCTAAGCCTGCTTTATCCATTGTAGTGGAAATTGCTGTAGAAATTTTAAAAACCTTCACTGAAATGCTGTTTTAACTGGAATTTCTTTTACACCATCTTAGCCTCTAGCACAGTGACTTTAAAGATTTAATGAGCATAAAAATCACAGCACTGTACTAAAATGCACATTCTAGAGTGCTGACTACAGAAATTCTGTTTCAGCAAGTTTGCTGCAGTGAGACAGAAATCAGCATTTTTAACAAGCTCACTAGATGCTATTGCAAAGTGTTCTTGGATGGTCCTTTGAGAAAAGAGCTACAGAATGCTTAGATACTTTCTTTTATCATAATATGCTATTATCTATAAAACAAAGGTCAATTGCTAATTATTTAAAAAATTCCAATTACTTATGATATTTCAAGTGAGTCAATTGATGATTGCAGAGTTTCTTGTGCTGTTTTACAGATTACGTTTATCTAAATAGATGTTGGGCACGTGGAATGGGAGAGGGTGTCTTCATTCATCGGAAGAACACTTCATGAACTTACTGTCCATACATGTGTGCTCGTTAGCTCAGTCGTGTCTGACTCTTTGCGACCCCATGGACTGTAGCCAGCCAGGCTCTTCTGTCCATGGGATTCTCCAGACAGGAACACTGGAGTGGGTTGCCATTTCCTACTCCAAAGAGATTCTTACAGTTTTCCTTTTCTTTCTTTCGGCCATGCCATGTGGCTTGTGGGATCTTAGTTCCCTGACCAGGGTCTGAACCCAGGGCCCCAGCAGTGAGAGCACCAGGTCCTAACCACTGGAATACCAGAGGAGTCCGTAGAACTCTTGAAAATGTTAAGGATCACCCTAAATAGTATATACTACATTTTATTGATCCAGTATACTGTTTATATTTTATAAATATTTTATTTTTGTTTATATTTTAACATCTGAGTCAGGATGTAGCTTGCAGTGGATGGTTTCTTGAACCATAAGGAAAATGGAACCACGAATTCTTTATTTGGGGGTAGAGGCATGGCAGGTTTCAAACTTCTGCTGTTCCAGCCCTCAGATTAAGTTAGACCTGCCCCCAGAAGAATGTTGCGTTCTGCCTTGAAAAAGCAAAATACTGAGACAAAGAATTACTAAGAACCTGACTTCCTGCTTGGGGGGGGGGGGAAATAATAGAGGGTAAAACACACAGTTTCCTCAAATCTGCTGTCAGGATCCCTTGGCCTGGCTTTCTCACGGAGGTGACCTGCTAAAACACCCTAGACGAGGCTGGTGTAACACGGCATGGCAACCAAATTGTGGTGGTTTCCTTCCTCTTAAAGTTTTATAACAAGCTAGAAGCAATCCAGGACTTGACCTGTGACTTGTAGGATGTTGTGATCTCATAACAGTTATGAGGATTGGAAGAATAAAAGTGATTTGTCAGAAGCTGAGTTAAATTGCAGCCTTCCTGTTGTTGGTGACTTCAAAATGAGTTGTGTCATGCAGGTAATAATGTCAGATCGCCTTTCGTTTACTTACTGTCATGAGCAAACTTAATTGGGGGAGGACAGATAGGGTTTCCTGAGAACTGGCATCTAAATTAATTTATCCTAGGACTTGCCTGGCAATCCAGTGGTTAAGGCTTCAAGTTCCCAATGCAGGGGACGAGGGTTCGATCCCCAGTGGGGGAACTAGATCCCACATGGGGTGCGGTGAGGCTGGGAGGAGTTAAATTAGTCTATCCTCTTGATTTCTTTTTGAAGAAGGATGAACACAGTTTCCTAATCTTGGCAGAAAAAGAAAATTTTAGTAAGAAAAAAAAAAAAAAACAACCCTTGAACCGTGTTCCCTACAGTGGTTCTTATCAGGTGTGTCAATATTGACCCATGTTGAGCCTGGGGGAGGCTTTTTAAAAATTTTTGGTTATTGTCATGTCTGTTCTTCTGATGTTCAATGCCCTGGGGTCCAGGGAGTCTAATGTCCTAAAGCCCTTGGGACAGTCTCCAGCCATGAAGAGTTGCTTCACCAGCTGCCTACAGCCCCACTGTTGAGAAACTCTGGGCGAACCACTGTTTACCCCTTGGAGTAAACCACTCCAGGGTTTCCTAAGTGGTTGTGTGTTACTTATCTGCAGTTTAAAAAAAAATGCGGCCACTTGTGAACCACTCCTTGTTTTCTGCTAAGACCATCTGTGCTGGACGTCTTCCATTCGTCACTCAGAGGCACCCTCCACCCGGCTCTCCACCCTGTAGGGTGACTTGCACAGACCTGGCCGTCTCCAGGGTCCCCTCTGATGCCACACTGGATTCCAGGGTCCTCCTGGCACCTGTAGAATGTGGTAGGTGGGAGGGGAGCAGGTTCAGAGCGCTCGTTCTTGGGACTCTTCCCTGCCAGGGCTCAGCAGCCTAGCTATGTCCCTCTGTGCAAGGCGGGCTCTGGCAGCCCTCCGCCCTGGGCTGTTTTCCCTGGCTCTGTTATCCGGTCACTCCCAGCCACTTCCTATTGCCAGGCCCTGCGCTATGGCTTGTGGTTTTCCTTCACCCTACCTTCTAAATAAGACCTTTATTAAACTCTGCTCAGATTACCCAATCTGAATGTGCCAGTTTCCTGGGGAGACCTGATAAATTACCTTTCCTCATCAGCGGTTCATTTCTTTAGGCACTGTGTTTTGTTTTGTTTCCAATTTTTAAAAACATTTTTTCTTCTGTTCCTGGCTTTAAAAAAATTATTGAAGTTCCTCAGTCATTCTTAATGGCTGCCTGTGTGCGCACATGCTAAGTTGCTTCAGTTGTATCTGACTCTTTGCAACCCTGTGAACTGTGGCCTACCAGGCTCCTCTGTCTATGGGATTCTCCAGGCAAGGATACTGGAGGGGGTTGCCATTTCCTTCTCCAGGGGCTCCTCCCGACTCAGGGATTGAACCCGAGTCTCCTGTGGCTCCTCCATTGCAGGTGGATTTTTTACCTCTGAGCCACTGGGGAATCCCAGTGGCCACCTAGTATTCCATAAATATCCAGGCTCCCACTGTTCAATTTAGGTTTCTTTCTTTCCTGTAACGAGGTTGTAACAAACATTCCTTAAGCTCCGTCCTTCTGGATACTCTTTTAAGATTTTCTATGGATGTGTACTTAGAATTGAGTAACAGGGCATATGAATCTTCCTTGAAGTAAAATTTTATTGATGTCTACAGTAGAATTTACCCTTTTTAGTGTGCTGTTCTATGAGGTTGGGCATATCCAGGTTTAAGATACAGCTTTATTGAGATATTAGCCATAACAGATTGATGATTTTTCCTTAAAAAACTAAAAGCAGAGCTATCGTCTGATCCAGCCGTCCCACCCCTGGGTATATATTGGGAGAAAAGACACGCACTCCAGCGTTCACTGCAGCATGCTTTACAGCAGTCAAGAAATGGAAGCCGCCGCAGTGTCCGCTGACAGACTCATGGATACAGAAGACATGGTACATACATACAGTGGAATATTACCCAGTCATAAAAAGTAACGAAGTAACACGATTAGCAGAAACATGGATAGATGCAGAGGTGAAGTAGGTCAAAGACCATTATCATGTAGGATATATATGTCCTTTGCTATACACCTGAAACATTTAAAATCAACTATACCTCAAGAAAAAATTAAATAAAAAACAAAAAAATGAGAAAAGTAAAAATATACATGAAAAGTTGACCTTTTAAAGGTGCACAATTCAGTAATTTTTTAGGATATTCACAGAGTTGTACAGCTTCCATCATTAGCTGATTTTAGGACATTTTTGTCGCCGCAGAAAGAAATCTTATACCTGTTAGCAGACGCTCCCTGGCCTCCCCTCGCCTCAGCCCTTGGTAGCAGCTGGTCTGGGGATTTGTCTGTCCTGCTTATTTCTTGTAGATGGAATCCTCTAGTATGTGGCCCTTGCTTTCTGGCTTCTTTCACTTAACATGTTTCCAAGGGTTATCCATGCTCTCGCATGTCCCAGTACTTCATTCCTTTTATGGCCAAATAATATTTCATTGCATTATGCATATATATGCATTGTTTATCCATTCGCCAACTGGCGAACAGCTGGGCTGTCTCCACACTTTGACTGTTGTGAGCACACTGCTGTGAAACTTCATGCACAGGCTTTGTGTGGACTTAGTTTTCAGTTCTCTTGGGCGTTTACCTAGGAAAGGAGGGTGGACTGATGCGGTAGGTCTTTGTTTACTATCTGTCAGGGTACTGCTAGACTCTTTCCAAAACGGTGACCCTAACTTATAATTCCAGCACCAACACGAGTGTTCCGATTTCTCCACATCCTCCCTGAGATTTATTTTCTGCCTTGTCTAATCATCCTACAAGGTATGAAGTGATAGCTCATTGTGGTTTTAGTTTGTATTTCCATGATGACTATTGATGTTGAGTATCTATATCATTTGTACAGCTTCTTTGGAGAAGTGTCGATTCAAATCCTCGGCCATTTAAAAGGAACAGCCACGCCCTGAGAAGTTGAAAAGTAATGTCAACAGCAACCTAATAAAGATAATGTTAGCAACCAAAAAATCGTTTGCCACTTAAAAATTTAATTTCGCTCATTGTGGACTCGTAAGCATGCTTTTCATATTCTGGATACCAGTTCCTTATCATATGTCAGATCCATGATTTGCAAATATTTTTCTTCCGTTCTGTGTGTTGTCTTTTCACTTTACGTGATGGTGTCCTTTAAAGAACAAGGGTTTCCTGATTTGACAAAGTGCAGTTTATGTATTTTTTTCACTCGTTGCTTGTATTTTTGATGTCATATCTAAGAAGACTTTGCCTAATGCAGGGTCGCAAAGATCTGCTCCTCTGTTTTCTACGGAAAGTTTTATAGGTTTTTGGGGGGGAGGGCGGTGCTGTGCTGTACTGCGTGACACGCACAACTGCCCTGACCAGGGATCGAACCCGTGCCCCCTGCGCTGGAAGCACAGAATCTTAACCTCAGGACCACTGGGAAAGTCAAAAGTTGTATAGTTTTATGTCTTACATTTAAGTCTGTGGCTAATTTTGAGTTGATTTTTATATTGAATGTGAGGAAGGAGGGTAATTTCATTCATTTCCATGTGGATATCTAATTGTCCTAGCACTATATGTTGAAGAGACAATTTTTCCCCCCACTGAATTGTGTTGGCACCCATTGTTGAAAATCATATGGCCATAAATGCAAAGGTTTATTTCTGCATTATCAGTTCTGTTTCATTGATCTAAATATCTATCCTTATGCCAATACCACACTAACTGTAGCTTTATAGAAAGTTTTGAAATCAGACTATGCGTTTGCAAGTTTGTTCTTTTTTGAAAATTGTTTTGGCTATTCTGGGTCCCTTGCATTTCCTTGAGTTTTAGTATCACCCTCCTGATTTCTGCAAAAAGGGCTGCTGGGGTTTCAATATGGGTTGTGTTGAATCTGTAGATCAGTTTGGGAAGTATTGTTATTTGAAAACTGTTTTCTAATTCATGGACATGGGATACCTTTCTGTTTATTTACATCTCCTCTAATTTCTTTAACAATGTTTTGCAGTCTTCAATGGACATATCATATATTTGTTTTGTTAAATTTATTCCTAAATGTTTTATTCTTTTTGATGCTATTGAACATGGAATTATTTTCTTAATTTCATTTTCAGATTGTTTATTGCTGCATCATAGAAATCCAGTTGAGCTCTGTATCCTTAACCTTATATTCTACAATTTTGCTGATTTCATTTATTAGTTCTAATAGTTTTGTGTTGGAGTGGGGTTGCTTTATGTGTTTTTAAGGCTTCTGGTATTACTGCCCAGTTGTACAGAAAGGTTTATACCAATTGGCGTTCCCTCTGGTTCTGTTTCAGTGTGTTTGTGTTCAGGTGGTGTTTCAGTGAGTATTCTTCAAATACTCAAACTTAACATTTTCCAATTTTCTTGGGGTAGGAGATACTCTAATAAAACCTTATTTGGCATAGACACCCACCAGTCAGTGCATCCGCTAATATTCAGGGGAGCCTTGGACATGTGAAGAAAGAAATTTTTTAAAATTTGTATTTCTGCGATGATTAAAATCTAGCATTTAAAATATGCTCATTAGCCATTTATTTCTTCTTTCAGTAAATGCCTGTCTTTCCCCTTCTACTCATTTGAGAAAATAGGGCTCTTTCTTTCTTTAAAAATGTTATAGAGATAGAAAAGGGAGTGAAAAAGTGAAAGCGCTGCTAACATCGCTCAGTCGTGTCCAGCTCTTTGTGACCCATAGACTGTAGCCCGCCAGGTTCCTCTGTCCATGGGGTTCTCCAGGCAGGAATACTGGAGTGGGTAGCCATTCCCTCCTAAATGGGATCTTCCCAACTCAGGGATCAAACCCATGTCTCCTGCGTTGCAGGGAGATTCCTTACTGTCTGAGCCACCAGGGAGTGAAGACATTTATGAAAATTTACTCCAAGGAGGGAAATAAGATTGGGTTGTGGGATGTATTTGAATAGGGAGGTTTGCTTTTTAACTCCTTATTTCTTACATGGTTTTAATTTTTTTGTAATGAGAATGAATTTATGCATTAATGTAACTAAAGAAACTTAGCAGTGTGTTCATTGTAAAAAACTTCAAATCATTTATATAGAGTGAAAACTGAGTATCTCTGATAACTTACCTCCTTCACTCTATCCAGCATCTACCCCCACCTACTGAGTGTTCACAGACCTTTTTCTGTATGAAAGAGTGTAGTATACATATTCTGCAACGTCTTATTCACTTAGTGATATCTTGATATTTTTCCATATTGCTTTTTTGTTGATTTGTAAGTTTCCTGTATAAGTATTACCTTTCTCACGTCACTTGTTGTTAGAATCATTCATGCCATTTTCATCAAAATAAGTTTCTAACTTGCATGAAATCTAGAGTCTTACCTTTATTCAGCCTTCTTGGGTTTACTTTGCTTAAACATGGCTTCCATATACCCAGGATTATACAGATATTTGAAGAAAATACCATTCTTTTAAATGTTAAAAATAGTTACCAGCAGGAGTTCCCTGGTTGTCCAGTGGTTAGGACTCGGCGCTTTCACTGCCGGAGCCTGAGCTCAATTCCTGGTCAAGGAACAGACCCTGCAAGCCGTGCGGTGCTACCAAATATAAATAAATCAACAATTTTTAAAAAATTGACATCTGAAGGCATAAGTTCTTTTTCTGTGGATAAGAATATAATTTCGTGATCATGGTATCTCCCCTGCCAGAGTGAAGTAAGTCAGAAAGGGAAAAACAAATATCATATATTAACGCCTGTGTATGGAATTTAGGGAAATGGGTGGAATCTAGAAATATGGTACTAATGAACCTGTTCACAGGGCAGGAATAGAAAACAGTCTTGCGGACCCAGCAGGGGAAGCAGAGGGTGGGATGAACCGAGAGACTACGACTGACATGTGCACGTTGCCATGGTTGAAGTTCACAGCTAGTGGGAAGGTGCTGTGGAGCACAGGGAGCTGAAGCTGGTCCTCCAGTGGGTGGGAGGGTGGGTCACGAGGGAGGGGACACGTGTATCCCTATGGCTGATGCACATTGTTGTATGGCAGAGACCACCACGACATTGTAAAGCAATTATCCTCCAATTAAAAATAAATTTAAAAGAATATAATTTCATTTTCCCCCCAAATGGGTAGCCAGTTGTCTCACCATTAATCATATTCCCATATATGTGTAACTGTTTCTTGATTCTGAGTCAATTCTAAATTGACTGTAGCTTTATCATGCATTTTAATATTCCGTAGGGTCAGTTCAGTTCAGTCGCTCAGTCGTGTCTGACTCTGCGACCCCATGGACTGCCGCACGCCAGGCCTCCCTGTCCATCACCAACTCCCGGAGCTTACTCAAACTCATGTCCATTGAGTCGGTGATGCCATCCAACCATCTCATCCTCTGTCGTCCCCTTCTTCTCCTGCCCTCAATCATTCCCAGCATTCAGGGTCTTTTCAAATGAGTCAGTTCTTTGCATCAGGTGACCAAAGTATTGGGAGTTTCAGCTTCAGCATCAGTCCTTCCAATGAGTATTCAGGACTGATTTCCTTTAGGATGGACTGGTTGGATCTCCTTGCTATAAATCACACCAGTTTCCCTCTTTCTTGCTGTGCTTTTGTAAACTTACACTTGGAGGTGATTTTTTAAATCATTGTTCCTTACATTCCACTCTGATTTTGATTGAGACTGCATTAAATTTATAAATTAATTTGAAGAGATATCCTTATGATATTAAATCTTATCACTTAAGAATATTATATCTGTTTATTTAAGGTCATTTTATGCTCTTGAAGTCCTAAGCTTTTTCCAGATGAGTCTATGTACTTATTATATTTGATAAATAGGATTTCTAAAAAATGAATTGGATTTGGCAATTTGTAACTGTTTGTAGTTCGAAAAAAAGCTTTTGATTATCTTGTTTTATATGTAACCATTTTATTTGAATACTTAGTTCTAGTTATTATAGTTAGTTCTATTATTATTTTATAAGTTATAGTAATATCTGAACACGGATGGTTTTCTTCTTTTTGTATTTTTACTGTTTTTCATTATTGCATAGGGTAGGAATGATTGAGACGAGATGGATATCTTTGGCTGACTCATAACTTTAACTGCAGTGTTTCCAATGCTTTAATTATAATACAGGTTTTACTATGGGTTCTGGTAGATATTCTTTGTTGAATTAAGAAAGGGAGGTTTAACTCTGTATTTTAATCAGGAATGATTTCTGAATTTGGGAGCTAGTATTTGGCTGGGAAGGTACCTTTTGTTAGGTCACCATATAGGTTTTTTTTTCCTTCTATTTGTTAATGGAGTGAATTACATTAGAAAATCTAATGTTAAGTCATTCTTGTACTTCTGATATGATCTCTATTTAATTATAATGTATTTTAAAAAAAAAACTATTGGATTTTAACACTTCCTTTTTTAACTCTTGGATTTGATTTGCTGGTGTCATATCTGAGGGCTTTCTGATTGTGTTAATATACGACCAGCCTTCTAGATCACTTTGCTGTGTTCTGTTTTGTCTGACTTTACTAATGTCACCCCAGCTTTTTTTGGCTAGCATTTATCTGATATGTTCTTGTCCCTTTATTTTTAATTGAAGTGAGATTCACATAACATATAGGCATACTTCAGAGATATTGTGGTTCCAGACCAGTGTAACAAAGCAGTACCAAAATAAAGCTAGTCAAATGAATTTTTCTGTTTCCAAGTGCATAAAAATTATGTTTACATTATACTATAGACTGATAAGTATTCAATTCAATACTTTTAAAAAACAAGGTACATACCTTAGTTAAAAATGCTTTATTGGTAAAAAAAAAAATGCTAACTGTCCCCAAGGCTTTGGCGGGCCATAATCTTTTTGCTGGTGGAGACTCTTGCCTGTATGTTGATGGCTGCTGACTAATCAGGGTGGTAGCTGCTGGAGGTTGGGGTGGCTTTTGCAGTTCCTTAAAATAATACAACAGTGAAGTCTGCTGCCTTCGTTGACTCCTCTTCTCATGAACAGTTTCTCTGCAGCGTGCTGTGTTCTTTGATAGCACCTGACCCACAGTAGAACTTCTTTCAGAGCTTGCTTCAGTCCCCTCACACCCTGCCACTGCTTTATCAGCTAAGTTTATATAATGTTCTGGATCGTCAGCCGTCGATGCAGTTCACCACCTTTTATGGGCAAGGTTTGTGGCACCTCAGAACACTTACAGTCGTATCATCAGAGATCACTGATCACGGATCACCATAACAAGTGTGATAATAATGAAAAGGTGTGAAGTATTGTGAGAATTAACAAATGTGACAGAGACCCAAAGTGAGCAAGTGCTATTTGAAAAAGTCAATAAGGCTTGTTTGATACAGGGTTGCCACAAACCTTCAATTGTGAAAAGCAGTATTTTTGAAGCACATGAAAGGAAAGTGTAATGGAACGAGGTATGTCTATAAAAGTGGCTATTTAAAATGAACAATTGAGTGACATTTAGTATGAAACATTCGATCACTTTTATCTCGTTCTGGAACATTTTCATCTTCTGAAAGGAAACTGTACCTTTAATATTTTCCTTTCTCTGTCATCTTGTTAAGTCTTCTATATTGATCATGTAACTAGTTGTATACCCAGTCTGAGAATTCGTCTTTCAATGTGGAAATTTTTAACACGCTGATATTTATTGTGATAACTTATTTTGAATTCTTGGTTTTCCTTATTTTTTTTTCTAGTGATTATAAGTTATAAATTCCATTTCTATTTTGTTTGGAGTTATCTTTTAAATTTTACCCAAAGTATTTATATATATTTTGCTAACTACCCAGAGAATTAAGATGTGTAACCACATAATTCCATTCAAAATATAACACTAACCTTGTCCTTATCATGCTCTTTGTGTTAGACAGTTTTTTATGTTTTTCTTAAATATTTCTTAAATATGTTTTTCTTTTGAGATATAATTCACATACCATACAGTTCACCCACTTGAAGTGTACAGCTCAGTGGCTTCTGGAATATTCACAGGCTTGTGCAACCATCATCATAATCGATTGTGGAATATTTTCATCATCCTAGAAAGAAACGCCCTACTATTAGGAGTCATTTCCCACTTCTCCACATGCTCTTCCTATGCTATCACTGATTCTGCATTCTGTGTCTATCAAATTTGCCTATTTGGACATCTCATATAAATGGAATCCCATAATATGAGATCTTTCGTGCCTCGCTTCTTTCGCTTAAGCTAACATTTTCAGGATTCATCCATGTTGAAGCATGAGTGAGTACTTCATTCCTTTTTATTGCCAAATATTATTTCATTGTGTGGCTTCATTTTATCCATCCGTTCATGAGTTCATAGACATTTGGGTTGTTTTCCACCTCTTAGCTATTGGTAACGCTGCAAGAAAATTATTAGAGATATCAAGGGAACATTTCATGCAAAGATGGGCTCGATAAAAGACAGAAATGGTATGGACCTAACAGAAGCAGAAGATATTAAGAAGAGGTGGCAAGAATACACAGAAGAACTGTACAAAAAAGAGCTTCATGACCCAGATAATCACGATCATGTGATCACCCACCTAGAGTCAGACATCCTGGAATGTGAAGTCAAGTGGGCCTTAAAAAGCATCACTGTGAACAAAGCTAGTGGAGGTGATAGAATTCCAGTTAAGCTATTTCAGATCCTGAAAGATGATGCTGTGAAAGTGCTGCACTCAATATGCCAGCAAATTTGGAAAACTCAGCAGCGGCCACAGGACTGGAACAGGTCAATTTTCATTCCAATCCCAAAGAAAGGCAATGCCAAAGAATGCTCAAGTTAGTTAAGTCACTCAGTCATGTCTGACTCTTTGCGACCCCATGGACTGTAGCCCACCAGGCTCCTCCGTCCATGGGATTCTCCAGGCAAGAATACTGGAGTGGGTTGCCGTTTCCTTCTCCAGGGGATCTTCCCAACCCAGGGATCGAACCCAGGTCTCCTGTATTAGAGGCTTTAACCTCTGAGCCACTACCGCATAATTGCACTCATCTCACACGCTAGTAAAGTAATGCTCAAAATTCTCCAAGCCAGGCTTCAGCAATACGTGAACCGTGAACTTCCGAATGTTCAAGCTGGTTTTAGAAAAGGCAGAGGAACCAGAGATCAAATTGCCAACATCTGCTGGATCATCGAAAAAGCAAGAGAGTTCCAGAAAAACATCTATTTCTGCTTTGTTGACTATGCCAAAGCCTTTGACTGTGTGGATCACAATAAACTGTGGAAAATTCTGAAAGAGATGGGAATACAGACCACCTGACCTGCCTCTTGAGAAACCTATATGCAGGTCAGGAAGCAACAGTTAGAACTGGACATGGAACAACAGACTGGTTCCAAATAGGAAAAGGAGTACATCAAGGCTGTATATTGTCACCCTGCTTATTTAACTTCTGTGCAGAGTACATCATGAGAAACACTGGACTGGAAGAAACACAAGCTGGAATGAAGATTGCCAGGAGCAATATCAAGAACCTGAGATATGCAGATGACACCACCCTTATGACAGAAAGTGAAGAGGAACTAAAAAGCCTCTTGATGAAAGTGAAAGAGGAGAGTGAAAAAGTTGGCTTAAAGCTCAACATTCAGAAAATGAAGATCATGGCATCTGGTCCCATCACTTCATGAGAAATAGATGGGAAACAGTGGAAACAGTGTCAGACTTTATTTTTTTGGGCTCCAAAATCACTGCAGATGGTGACTGCAGCCATGACATTAAAAGACGCTTACTGCTTGGAAGGAAAGTTATGACCAACCTAGATAGCATATTCAAAAGCAGAGACATTACTTTGTCAACAAAAGTCCGTCTAGTCAAGGCTATGGTTTTCCAGTGGTTGTGTATGGATGTGAGAGTTGGACTGTGAAGAAAGCTGAGTGCTGAAGAATTGATGCTTTTGAACTGTGGTGTTGGAGAAGACTCTTGAGAGTCCCATGGACTGCGAGGAGATCCAACCAGTCCATCCTAAGGAAGATTAGTCCTGGGTATTTATTGGAAGGACTGAAGCTGAAACTCCAGTACTTTGGCCACCTCATGCGAAGAGTTGACTCACTAGAAAAGACCCTGATGCTGGAGGAATTGAGGGCAGGAGGAGAAGGGGATGACAGAGGATGAGATGGCTGGATGGCATCACCGACTCGATGGACATGAGTTTGGGTGAACTCCAGGAGTTGGTGATGGACAGGGAGGCCTGGCGTGCTGCGATTCATGGGGTTGCAAAGAGTTGGACACAACTGAGCGACTGAACTGGATGCTGCTAAGAACATACATGTACAAGTTTTTGTGTAGACATATATTTTTGTTTCTCTTGAATGTCTTCCTAGGAGTAGAATTTGCTGGCTCGTATGATAACTATATTTAACTATATAAGGAACTGCCAGACTGTTTTCCAAAGCGAATGCATAATTTTACAGTCCCTGGGCTACTTTTTAAAAAACTAATTTCTTAGGAATAATTTCTTGCCAGTTGTCTGATGCTTTTACCCATAATGTTGTTGTTTAGTCACTAAGTCACGTACGACTCTTTTGTAACCCCATGGACTATAGCCTGCCAGGCTTCTCTGTCCATGGGTTTTCCCAGGCAAGAATACTGGAGTGGGTTGCCATTTCCTTCTCCTGGGGATCTTCCTGACGCAGGAATCAAAGCCATGTCCCCTGCATTGGTAGATAGAGTCTTTACTGCTGAGCCACCAGGCTGTAATACGGTTTGATATTACACCCGGAATACCAAGTGACTCTTTTGACAATTAAAAATTTAAATTTTTTCATGCTACTTTTTGTGTCATTTGCTTTCTTGGTTTATTTTTCACTTTCAAAGTACTTTCCCGAGTAACTCCTTTAGCAAAGGTTTAAAGGTGTTGAATTTTTTTGAACCCTTGCCCTTCTAAGAGTGTCTTTCTGTTCACCTTTATACTTGAGTAATTTCATTGGGTAAAATTATAGGTCTTAAAATTTCTTTTCATTACTGCTTTGAAGATGTTGCTTCAATGTCTTCCAGTGTCCCGGGGTGTTAATAAGAGACCTGATGGTCTGGTAGTCCCTGCACAGGCCTGTTAGTTTCAATATCGTACCCCACCCCCAACCCCTAACCTTGTGATTGCCATTCCCACAGATTTAGTTGCAGTACAACCTTGCATGAATGATGCCTTGCACATTCAATAACCGTAAGAATGTAGAAAGTTGGTATGGATGGTGTAGCAAGAAATGGTAGGTGGATTGTCTTAACGCAATCTGGGTGAAATGGCTCATGCAAGGCAGTTTTGCAACCATAGGAGGTAATTATACTGGAGCTTCAGGTTGATGTAGTTAGGAATGAAAGATTGTTGAGCTTCCACTTGGAGTTTCCTGAGTCCTGGTAAGATCTGTCCCTGGGCAGGCTGAATACCCTCACCCCATCCTGGGAGAAATCCAGAAGACCTTGAAACCCCTATCAGGACAGCTGTAGCCTGATGCTCCCTGCTGAAAACAAACCTTGCATCTATTTCAGTGAACTGTGAGGTTTGTGGTATTTAAGTCACAGGCTTGTTTTACCAGCTTTCAAACCCACAACTCTAGGGGAATCAGGTTCTCACTTCCTTTTTTCTTTTAATGTTCTTTTAAGTAATCAATTTTTTAAAAAAAGTCTCTTTGAATGCTTTTGGAATTTTCTTCCCTTCTTTAGAGGGTGACTTAAAACTCATCTCCCCCAGCACTCCTTGGACCCTTTAAAACTAATACTCAGATCTGTCTTCAGTGCAGGGAGATTCCTTGTATTTCTTCTATCTCTTCTTTCTGTTTTCTCCTTCAGAAAAGTCTATTCCATCCAGAAGTTCGAGGAGAGATTAAACTATCTTCAGTATCTTCTAACTTTTCTTCTGTACAGTCTGTGTTCTCTTGCAGAGCCCTAGGGAAATAATACTTACGGGTCAAAGTCAGATTTTCAGTTGACTATGTTCTGCCCTTCAGCCCAACTGCTGAATTAAAAAAAAGTTTTTTTTTATTGAAGTATAATTGATTTATAATGTTGTGTTTATTTATTTTTAATTTTTGGCCACACCCTGTGGCTTATGGGATCTTAGTTCCTAGATCAGGGATGGAACCCTCCCTCCCTGCATTGGAAAGCAAAGTCTTAACCGCCAGGGAATTACCCCAACTGCTGAATTTTAATTTCGGCTGTGATAGCTTTAATTCCCAACGTTTTGTCATTCTTTTTAGTTTGCGGCCTGGTTGTGTTTTATTGAATCACTTTGAGACTGTTGGGTATGCAGCTGACCCTTGAACAGCATTGGTTCAACTGCCTGGTTCCATTTACAAGTGGATTTTTTTTTTTTGTAGCATCCAACCACAGGAGCCAAGGTTGGCCAACTATAAGTTTTACTTAGATTTTCAACCACAGAGAGTCGAGGTGCTCCAACCCCTGTGTTGGTCAAAAGTCAACCAGATCTAAGCTTTATGGAGAGACCACTTTTACTTGTTGAGTCTGTTGCTTCCCATGTGGCTGTTTTCCTCAACCCTTTGTTGATGATTTTTGGTTTGTGGGGCTTCCCTGGTGGTTCAGACAGTGAGGAATCCACCTGCAGTGTGGGGACCTGCGTTTGATCCCTAGGTTGGGAATATCCCCTGGAGGAGGGCATGGCAACCCACTCCAGTGTTTTTGCTTGGAGAATCCCATGGGCAGAGGAGCCTGGTGGGCTACAGTCCGTGGGGTCACAGGGAGTCAGACAGCCTGAGCGACTTAGCACAGCACAGCTCAGTTAGTAATTGTAGATGGCTGGAGGCTGCTTGGCTTACATGCGAATCCATGAGCCCTCAGGAATGAATGCAGGTTTTCATCATGTGGCCTTTCAAGACGTGATCTAGTGTCTTTTTTTAGAGAAAAGGAATTACTAACGGTGGGGAGCAACATTGGGAGAAGTGTGGCTGCTCGGACTTTGCTATGAGATGTGCAGATAGCTTGTTGGAGCATCTGGAAGTCTTGAGGCTTTATCTTGGGGGCTATTTCCAGAAGTAACTGCTGGAGAGTGTGTGGAGAGAATGATCAACTTGGCAGCCTTCTAAGTCTGTAAATTTTTTCCTTATCAAATAACCCTTGGCACATTCTTTTCCCCATCTTTGCTGTTACTTTTAATCATTGGACTTTTTTGAGCATCTGCTTGGAAACTTCCCTTTTTGATGGTCCTGTTTCCCTCTCCAGGGCTGAAGACTGGAAGTCTTATTGCTTGTCGTTAGTTTGTTGCCACATGCCTCCCGGGATTCCCTCATGGTTACATATTGTTGCTATTGCTCTTTCCAGCTTTTTAGCACTACTGCATATTTTAAAATTATTTATATGTGTGGTGTTTTTAACTTTTTGTTATTTCAGTGGGATTTAGGGAGGATGGAGAAACATAGAGGTCTAGTCAGCTGCCTTGAGAGAGCTCTGCTGTTTTATTATTTATATAAAGGCATATGTTCTCATTTTATTTATTTTGCCTGTGCTGAGTCTTTGTTACTGCACGGGTTTCCAGTTGTGGCTGCTGCTGCTGCTGTCTGACTCTCTGCAACCTCATAGACGGCAGCCCGCCAGGCTCCCCTGTCCCTGGGATTCTCCAGGCAAGAACACTGGAGTGGGTTGCCACTTCCTTCTCCTCCAGTTGTGGCAAGCGGGGACTGTTCTTCAGTTGCAGTGCAGGGGCTTCTCGTGGTGGAGCACAGGCCCTTGGGCACAGAGGCTTCCGTCGGTGTAGCTCTCAGCCTCTATCAAGTGTGGGCTCAGTAGCTGTGATGCCTGGGCTTAATTGCTCCAAGACCCGTGGGATCTTCCTGGACCGGAGACCAAATGTCCCCTGCATTGCAAGGTGGATTCTTAACCACTCGACCACTTGGGAAGCCCTATAAAGGCATTTTTTATGTCATATAAGGAATATTCATCTTTCTGAGTTGAAAATGTATTTTTCCAGCTTCTCATGCTTTGACTTTGTTTACAAAAGCTTAAAGACTTATCTTTAAGTCTATCAGTTGTGTTTTTTCCTTACATTTGGCAGGCTTGGCAGAACAGGGCCTTCAGGCTCGGCAGGAACAGGGCCTTCGGTGGCTGCGGCATGCACGCTCAGCAGGAACGGGGCCTTCGGTGGCTGCGGCATGCAGGCTCAGCAGGAACAGGGCCTTCGGTGGTTGTGGCATGCAGGCTCGGCAGGAACGGGGCCTTCGGTGGTTGCGGCGCACAGGCTCTGTAGTTGTGGCGCATGGGCTTAGTTGCCCCCACAATGTGGGACTTCCCTGGACCAGGGATTGAACTCGTGTCGCGTGCATTGGCAGGTGGATTCTTAACCACTGGACCACCAGGGAGGTCCTTACACATTAATTTTTAACCTGTATTTTTCTTGTAGTATGTTTTTCTATTTAGCTTTAATATTAAAATTTACTTTGGCTGGAGGTAGAAGGTTGGGCGCTAAGGTTGGGTAGAAGGTTGGGTTGTTTTAAGATGTCTTCTCAGTTGTCTCACCCTGGTATATTGATAATCTGTAAGTCTGTTTTTCATTAACTAATGTGGATTGCTCCCTTTATTTCACTGATTTGGTTCATGCGTCTATTGGTTCCACCTCTGTACTTCCTAGTCTATTCCAGCCTTTGCTCCCAAGTTTTAAAGATACACTTTAACATCTGACAAGGCAAACCACCCCAACCATAATTTTTAGAATTTTTTAAAAAGGCATTCATTGCCAATCCCTGTCTTTTCTGTGAAATTATCTGGCTTAAAAAAATTTTTTTTTAAACTTTTTGGCCTCACCTTGTGGCATGTGGGAATCTTAGTTTCCCTACCAGGGATCAAACCCCACACCCTCTGCACTGGAAGGCGAAATCTTAACCACTAGACCACTGGGGAAATCCCTGTCTTGGCTTTTGATTGGGTTATTATATAATACCTAGATTAACTTTGGAAAAGAGGTTTATACTATATAGTTTCTAATAAGAAGATGCCTTAGCTGTTCCCTTGTCTTCCGTTACGTATTCCTGTTGATTCTTCGCTCTTCAAGGTCTTTTCCAGTCTATAATGTGAGTTTTACAATATAAATTAATAATGCATATCTTATTTATTCAGTCATCAAATGTGTGCTGAATAATTGTGTTCTAGAAGCTTTGTCTTGCATTTATAATATAGTGGTATAATACTTTTCTATTTTTATTTAAGTGGATGGTCAATGATAAGATGTAAGACATGACAAGAAACATATACTTAGAATGATATTGAAGGATAGTTTTTAAAAAAACTCTCAAATTTTCAAATTTGAGCAGAAACTCAAGAGTTATGTATTCCTTGTTGGCTTATTGTCTTTTACTCATCCCACAGACTTAAATCTAAAATTTAACAGATGCAAAATACAGTTTCTTTCTGTTTTTGCTAAGGTTTATGACTAGAGGTATTCCCAGGAAGGTGGTGGTACTTTTCCTTAGACTCACACTTGATCATTCATCTGCATTTAGAAGGCAATGATTTTTCACACAGATTTTCTCACTTGATATGAACCAGCCCCAGACTTTGGGGAACTCCTTCTTTCATTCCCATTTCTAGTTGAGCAACAATTTGAGGAAACAGTTCCCAAATTACAATTGAGTGAGTCAGCTGTACCCTGTGGGATGCAAGTGAAACGGTTCCATTGGTTGCGTCTCCCTCTTCCATTCTCACCCAAGACATTCATGGTAACCAGGCCGGTAGAATCTCCCTTCTACGAGAAAGTAATACGTCTGTTGTCTCGGTCGAGTTTCACTTGCAGACAACATCTGCTCTAGCTAGTGGGAGCAGCGAGAGACTGATTATACGTTACTGGATGGCTTCCGGAATTGTTGGTGAGGCTGGAGGCTGACCGGCAGCGCCTCCCAGAATGCCAGCGTGGACCTGGCCTGCCTGTCCCGGCAAGTGGAAGCAGGATCTCCTCAGGGCTCCTGGATCTTGGACCTCCCTAGCGACACGTGGCCCCACGAGCCCCCTGCTTACCTCTCAATACTCTGAAGCTCGGGATGGGGAACTGGGGTTTCAGTTACAGCTGCCACAAAAAACCAAATGCTGCCTTGGCTGAGTCTGCCGGTGGGGATGCAGAAGGTGCCAAAGCGTGTCTTCTGGGCCCACGATGTTGTCTCTGGCTTCCAAGTCCTGCATGGGTGTGTCTGCCCGAACCCCACCGTGTGTGGGGCCTGAACTTCCGTCTGACTTCCGCGTCTCCTGAGAGGAGGCCATGCTCCAGGGGGAGGGGAGTGGATCTGAGGGGTCCCTGCGGTGCTCCCCACAGCCGCGTCATTGGGTTTCACCAGGGCTACTGCAGCCGAGGTGGAAGACCTCCTGTGATTTGTCACACTTCCAGAACATTCTAAGCACTCGCTCCTTTTACATCTGGCTGTGCATCTTCCTGCCTCCCTCCCTCCCTCCCTCCCTCCCTCCCTCCCTTCCTTCCATGTGGCTTGCAGGATCTTAGCTCCCTGACCAGGGATTGAACCTGCACCCTCAGCAGTGAGAGCTCTCTGTCCTAACCACTGGCCTGCCAGGGAATTCCCTCTAGATGTGGATTTCATTTCTAGCTCTGTGACCTTGCACAACCAATTGAAGATTTCCTGAACTTCCATCTATAATAATGAGAAGGGTGATGATGACTTTATAGGCTAGCAGATGAAGTGAGCTAACATACCCATAAGCCCTATCCAAGAGGGAAATGTTAGTTAATTTCTTGGGTAAATGTCGGCTCATTTCTTCCCTTCTTCCCTCAGTAGTAGGTCCAGACTTTGTAGATTAATTGCATTTGAATGGGGCTACATTTGGAATGAGTGGCCAAATCTTAGTGAGTTCTCATGCACCCAGCAACAAGCAAGAATATAGAATTTGCCCTTTGTGGCTTATAGTGGGATTAGGGTTAGGATAAGACTTATTCTCTGCTGCAAGGCATGCCTGATCTTCCCAGAGAATCAGACCGGGAATCAAACCTGTTCCCCTTCCGGTGAGAGCATGGAGTCTTAACCACTGCACCGCCAGGAAAGCCCTAGGATCAGACTTTCAACTAAAAAAGCTTAAAAGTCACATTGAGAACCACAAAGGCCTGCTTATTTTAACTTTCAACACGGGTAGTTCATTTAGACTGTGAAAGATTAATAGAAAGATCTGGCCACAGTTATGAGTGATTCCAGCTTTGTAGATGCAGTAAGGAAGGTTTCATTGATTTGTGTTCCTGGATAGACTTTACTCAGAGAAGGTCCGAGAAACCGCTGGGTGGCTTCATTTTCCAAAGGTCTGAGTTGAATAGCCTGTTTTGGAAAACAGGCAAGCCATCGACCTTCTTATCTTGCGTCACCCTTCCCTTCGTCTGTCCAGAATCTAATTACCAGAAATGTCACTCTCCAGGGAAAAAGTAATTCAGAGGAGAAAGACATCTTTATCGTTGATTCATAACCTGCCTTGTTTCCAGAAAGAACTTGAGGCAGGACAAAAATCTTTGAATGAGGTTTTTAAAGAATACAACTGGAAAGCTATGTCAGTCACGGATTGACAGGCTTCAAAGATCACTTTAGAAAAAGAAACACTTAATCTGACGCACTAAACCTGAACAGACTCGCAGGGCCATTCTTGAATGAAGTTCCCAGAGACGGAGAGCCCGTTTTGTCTAACACAGGCAGGTCAGCTAATGCTGTGCTGTTGGTTGCCTGACAGCACGTGCAGCCGTCACGGGGAGAAAACATGGAAGACTTGTCAGCTCGTCTTCCTTCAGCTTCAAATTTACTGGAGGAGGAAAAAGTCTGTGTGCTTTGAGGCTCTGGCCTTCTGATTTCAAGGCCCAGCAGTCTCCTTAGAGATGGATGTTTGAGGAGATCTATAATAGCAATATCTAATACTCTACTAGCTTGTACTTCGGAAGTCATGGCTCCTTTAACTGTGACATGAACCTTGAGTGGTTTTTCTTTTCACTCACATGTCAAATGAGGAGCTGAAGTTCACACTGCCCTGGGAAGCGAAGGTTGGATTTTTAACTTCCCTTCATGTGATGAGGTTGATTTCATGAGAGCTGGGAGACCAGAGCTCAGCTTACCTAGCCCCTCGTTAAGGTCGGCCTGCCTTCGCTGCCAGCTGGGAGATGACGCTTGGCTAGGACTCGTGCCCGTTCCCCAGCTCTCGCGGCACTTCCGAAAGACGGAGCCGTCATCCTTCTGTGGCTGACATACGATTGAGAAGTGGGCAAGTGTTGTCTGCAGCTTTAATCATGCCCCTAGAACTAAGATTCCTTCAAACTTCTTTGTATGGAATATCAAACAGCACTAAAACCTCTGTATGATTTAAAGAATGGTATAACAAGTAACCATATGCTATCCACTCAGTTTAAGAAATAGAACATTAGCCGATCTTAGAGGCCCCTGGTGTGCCCTGCCCACTCCGCAGAGGTAACTGCTGTCCTGGCTGAGTATTCTGTAAAGTTCAGGGTCTGCCCATTGTTTAGCCTTGACCTTTTCAAAAGGCATTTAAAAAAAAATTATTGTTATTGTTATTTTATAATTTTTTTTGACTGTACCTTGCTGCATGTGGGGTCTTAGTTCCCTGATCAAGGATTGACCCCACCCCCTGCAGTGGGGGCACCAGGGAAGTCCCAGCCTTGACTTCCCTTGAATGTCAAGAGAATATAGGATCACATATTTTCTTCTATGACTTGCTGCTTTAATTCATCACTCAGTGTTTTCCATGTTGCTACATGTAGCTGTTCACGCAGGTTAGAAACTGTACTATAGTCCATTACACGAATATACTATAATCTTCCTCTTCTGTGTTGATGACCGCCTGGATTGCCAGGTTTTAAGTGAATTAAGTTCTCTTTTTTGTATTTCTCATTTTTTTCTTTCTCTCTTTGTTTGTGAATTATTCTCTGTCTGTTCTGTTAGTTGATTCTCCAGCCATCATACAGGCATAATAGTCTCTCATCCAAGTCAAATGAGGCTGTATTTTTCCCCTGCTCCCAAACGAAGACCTTGGAACTCTTAACACAGATGACATCCCTCACAAGCTAAAATGGTTCTAGGCATTTAGTTCTGTCCTCGTTCCCACCTGCAAGCTAGGCATGACACTTGTATGCCAGCAACAGTTTGGCTTTATCCGCAACCCAAATAGTGGCCTGACATCCGTGCTCACTGTTCTTTCTTCCATCTCAGACCTCCCATTAGCCTTTGTCTCTCTGAAAATCGTTTTCTTCCTCATTCTTGAAAGATTGCTAGGCCAAATTCCACATGACAGTCATTTTTGTCTCAGTTCATTGAAGGTATCGTTTTTTGTCTTACTGGTTTCCATGGTGGTTGTCAGAGTCGGCAGTCAAAAATGTAGGGCGCCATTTCTTTTTAACTGAGCTGATTTGCTTTTAAAATTGTCTTTGTCTTTATATACAGCAATCTCACTGTGATCAGTCAAGCGGAGGGCTTTCTTTTTATTTACTCTTGGGTTTAGTTGGAATTCTTGAATCGCAGTGATTGCTCTTTCAATGGTACTGAAGAATCCTCAGTGTTTATATCTTGAAATGTTGGAAGTATTGCCTTTCTCATTTTGTTTCATCTCCTTCTGAAATTCTTAATGTGTATTAGATCCTTAAGCTCTATTTGCCATGTCTTTTTTTTTTTTGGTCAGTATTTAAAAAAAATTTTAGTTAATTAATTTGGTGGTGCTTGGTTTTAGTTATGGGATGCAGGATCTAGTTCTCTGACCAGGGATCGAACCTGGGCCCCCAGTGTTGGGAATGTGGAATAGCCACTAGACCGCTGAGGAAGTCCCTGCCATATCTTTTAAACTGATAATTTCCAACTATGTGTTCCTGATATACATAGCAATATTACTGCTGTATCTTCCAATTCAGTGATTCTTTCTTTAACTGTTTAATTCATATTGTTGCCTTTTGGTTGCTGAGTTGTATCCAACTCTTTTGTGACCCCTTGGACTATAACCTGCCAGGCTCCTCTGTCCATGGGATTTTTTAGGCAGGAATACTAGAGTCAGCTGCTGTTTCCTTCTCCAGGGGATCTTCCCTACCCAGGGATCAAACCCAGGTCTCCTACATTGGCAGGCGGATTCTCTACCTCTGAGCCACTAGGGGAGCCCCGTTTAATTCATATACTCAAATTTAAATTTCGGTTCTTTTACATTTCTAGAAATTCTTTACCTTTTTCAGATCGATTGTGCCCATCATAGTCTATGTAGACTCAGACCAAACCCAAAGGAGAGACTGCATATGAGTCTAAGTGGAAAGGCATATTTTTTAACCCCTTTACCAGTTGCCAAGGGTATTGGTAAAATTGCTGAGGACCTCAGTATCCCTGTAGGAGGACCCTCAAGGCTTCCTCTAGCATTCTCTCGGTCTTCTCTGCGTCCTCCCTGAGCTCCCCTGCCCTTCAGTGTGGCCCAACTCCAGTGTCCATAAGAAGCCTAGCTGTCCACGTGCTGGGTTAGTTTCAGGTAGAGACCAGTGATGGGTGTGGGGCTCTGGCCAGTGCACACTGACCTCTCTCTTCTTTCCCCTTCTTGTGTTTCCTCCTAGATTACTCACCCTCCTCACCTCCAAATCCTTCTGCCTCTATTGTGCAGGGAAACCATCTCCAGCTCCTACCCGCAACTTGTGTACCTTAACCCACTGAGGGCGCCTCAGGACATAGGCTGCCCAGTGAGCTAGGAACCAGCTCCCTAGAGGGATGGCGTTAGACATAGGAACTTCGTCTTCTCTAACGTGGTTGACCTTTGTTCTGCTCCTGGTGTTGCTTGTGCACCTGTAAAACCCTGGTGTTTCGTGTATCATTATATCAGCTCTCGAGGATGTCACAGGGTCTGCGCCTGTCTGAGCACCTTGATGACACCGCTGCCTCTGGGCAGGGGGAGGGGTTGACTGCGGCTCCCTGTGGACCTTAGCCTGGGTGACTTCCTCTGCACTCCTGGACAGAAGGAGGGCTGGCGGAGGTTGCGTCACCAGGAGATGACTGTTTAGAAGGATCAGTTGGAGCCATGCCTGGCAGCTCTCAGGTGCTCTCCGCAGCCTGTCTCATGCATGGATCCCACAGAATGAGCGGTGGGTGTCACGCCTTCCGCGCCTCCTGCCACCTCCCACTCCTCCTCTGGGGAGCTGTCTGTCCGCGTGAACCTGTTTGATGAGGCTCCCAGACCTTCCATACTGTCTGTCATATGAGGGATGCCTTTTTCACGGTCTGTTCTTCGCACAAATGAGTGACATCTCCATGACACTGCCGTTTGTCCCCTAATCTTGAAAACAAAGGGGAAGGGAGAGAAAGAAATGGAAGCGTTCACTCTGGTGAAGGCCCTGCATGGTGGGTGTGGGCTGCAGGCAGGTAAGACCCCAGGACTGCTACTGTTGCTGTCAGACTAGGGCAGTCGGTGGCCTGGGGGCAGAGCTGCCCTGGGGCCCTTACTGAGAGTGGTTGAGCTGGTAGGAACTCTCCAGTGTGGCCCAAACATGCAGAACTCTGAACGTCTCGTCACTGTTGTCACCCTTAGTTCAGTCACTCAGTCGTGTCTCTTTGCAACCCCATGGATTGCAAAATGATGGGCCTCCTGTCCATCACCAACTCCTAAAGCTTGCTCAAACTCATGCCCATTGAATCAGTGATGCCATCCAGCCATCTCATCCTCTGTCGTCCCCTTCTCCTCCTGCCCCCAATCTTTCCCAGCATCAGGGTCTTTTCTAATGAGTTAGTTCTTCGCATCAGGTGGCCAAAGTATTGGAGTTTCAGCTTCAGCATCAGTCCTTCCAATGAATATTCAGGACTGATTTCCTTTAGGATGGACTGGTTGGATCTCCTTGCAGTCCAAGGGACTCTCAACAGTCTTCTCCAACACCACAGTTCAAATGCATCAATTCTGTGCTCAGCTTTCTTCACAGTCCAACTCTTACATCCATACATGACCACAGGAAAAACCATACAGCCAAAGGCATAGTCAATAAAGCAGAAGCAGAAGTAGATGTTTTCTGGAACTCTCTTGCTTTTTCGATGATCCAATGGATGTTGGTAATTTGATCTCTGTCTCTGCCTTTTCTAAAACCACCTTGGACATCTGGAAGTTCATGGTTCATGTATTGTTGAAGCCTGGCTTGGAGAATTTTGAGCATTACTTTACTAGCATGTGAGATGAGTGCAATTGTGTGCTAGTTTGAGCATTCTTTGGCATTGCCTTTCTTTGGGATTGGAATGAAAACTGACCTCTTCCAGTCCTGTGGCCGCTGCTGAGTTTTCCAAATTTGCTGGCATATTGAGTGCAGCACTTTCACAGCATCATCTTTTAGGATTTGAAATAGCTCCACTGGAATTCCATCACCTCCACTAGCTTTGTTTGTAGTGATGCTTCCTAAGGCCCATTTGACTTCCCATTCCAGGATGTCTGGCTCTAGATGAGTGATCACACCATCGTGATTATCTGAGTCATGAAGGTTTTTTTGTAGAGTTCTTCTGTGTGTTCTTCCCACCTCTTCTTAATATCTTCTACTTCTGTTAGGTCCATACCATTTCTGTCCTTTATTGTGCCCATCTTTGCATGAACTGTTTCCTTGATATCTCTGATTTTCTTGAAGAGATCTCTAGTCTTTCCCATTCTATTGTTTTCCTCTATTTCTTTGCATTGATCACTGAGGAATTCTTTCTCGTCTCTCCTTGCTATTCTCTGGAACTCTGCATTCAGATGCTTATGTCTTTCCTTTCCTCCTTTGCCTTTAGCTTCTCTTCTTTTCTCAGCTATTTGTAAAGCCTCCTCAGACAACCATTTTGCCCTTCTGCGTTTATTTTTCTGGGGATGGCGTTGATCCCTGCCTCGTGTACGATGTCAGGCACCTCCGACCATAGTTCTTCAGGCACTCTGTCTATCAGATCTAGTCCCTTGAATCTATTTGTCACTTCCAGTGTATAATCATACGGGATTTGATTTAGGTCATACCTGAATGGTCTAGTGGTTTTGAGCCACAGTCAGCTCCCAGTCTTGTTTTTGCTGACTCTATAGAGCGTCTCCATCTTTGGCAGCAAAGAATATAATCAGTCTGATTTCGATATTGACCATCGGTGATGTCCATGTCTAGAGTTGTCTCATGTTGTCGGAAGAGGGTGTTTGCTATGACCAGTGCATTCTCTTGGCTAAACTCTGTTAGCTTTTGCCCTGCTTCATTCTGAACTCCAAGGTCAAACTTACCTGTTAACTCCAGGTATCTCTTGACTTCCTTCTTTTACATTCTGGGCCCCTGTGATGAAAAGGACATCTCTTTTGGGCATTAGTTCTAGAAGATCTTGTAGGTCTCCATAGAACCATTCAACTTCAGCTTCTTCAGCATTACTGGTTGGGGCATAGACTTGAATTACTGTGATACTGAATGGTTTGCCTTGGAAACGAACAGAGATCGTTGTGTCATTTTTGAGATTGCACCCCAGTACTGCATTTCAGACTCTCTTGTTGACTATGAGCGCTACTCCATTTCTTCCAAGGGATTCTTGCCCGCGGTAGTAGATTTAATGGTCATCTGAGTTAAATTCACCCATCCTAATCCATTTTCGTTCACTGATTCCTAAAATGTCGATGTTTACTCTTGCCATCTCCTGTTTGACCACTTCCAATTTATCTTGATTCATGGATCTAACATTCCAGGTTCTACGCAATAGTGCTGTTTACAGCATTGGACTTTACTCCCAGCACCAGTCACATCACATCACAACAGCTGGGCTTTGTTTTCGCTTTGGCTCTGTCTCTTCATTCTTTCTGGAGTTACTTCTCCACTCTTCTCCAGTAGCATATCGGGCACCTACCGACCTGGGGAGTTCATCTTTCAGTGTCTTATCTTTTTGCTTCTTCCTACTGTTCATGCGGTTCTCAAGACAAGAATCCTGAAGTGGTTTGCCACTCCCTTCTCCAGTGGACCACGTTTTGTCAGACCTCTCCACCATGACCCATCCATCTTGGGTGGCCCTACATAGCATGGCTGATGGTGTCATTGAATTAGGCAAGGCTGTGGGCCATGTGATCAGCTTGATTAGTTTTCTGTGATTGTGAGTTTATTCTTTCTGCCCTCTGAGGGATAAGAATAAGAGGCTTATGGAAGCTTCTAGATGGGAGAAACTGACTGTAGGGGAAACTGGGTCTTGTTCTGATGGGCAGGGCCATGCTCTGCTGCTGCTAAGTCGCTTCAGTCGTGTCCGACTCTGTGCGACCCCATAGACGGCAGCCCACCAGGCTCCCCCGTCCCTGGGATTCTCCAGGCAAGAACACTGGAGTGGATTGCCATTTCCTTCTCCAGTGCGTGAAAGTGAACTCATTCAGTCATGTCCGACTCCTAGCGACCCCACGGACTACAGCCCACCAGGCTCCTCTGTCCATGGGATTTTCCAGGCAAGAGTACTAGAGTGGGGTGCCATCGCCTTCTCCAGGGCCATGCTCAGTCAGTCTTTAATCCAATTTTCTGTTGATGGACGGGGCTGTGTTCCCTCCCTGTTGTTGACCTGAGACCAAACTGTGGTGGAGGTGATGAGGATAACGGCGACCTCCTTCAAAAGGGCCCACGCACGTACTGCTGCACTCAGTGAGCCTGATCCTGCAGCAGGCCGCCGCTGACGCATGCCTCTGCTGGAGACTCCTGGGCACTCACAGGCAAGGTTGGGTCAGTCTCTTGTGGGGTCACTGCTCCTTTCTCCTGGGTCCCGTGCATACAGGGTTCTGTTTGTGCCTTCCAAGGGTCTGTTTCCCCAGACCTGTGTCAGTTCCGGCAGCTCTGTGGTGGGGTTAATGGTGACCTCCTCCAAGAGGGCTCATGCCATACCCAGGTCTGCGGCACCCAGAGCCCCTGCCCCTGCGGCAGGCCGCTGCTGACCCGTGTCTCTGCAGAAGAGACTCAAACCCTTACAGGCAGGTCTGGCTCAGTGTCTGTGGGGTCTCCTGGGGTGCGTGAGGTTTTGTCTGAGCCCTCCGAGTGTGTCTGGAGTGTATGGGATTTTATTCTAAACGTGATTTCACCCCTCCTACCATCTTGCTGGGGCTTCTGCTGTGCCCATGGACGTGGGGTGTCTCTTTTTTGGTGAGATCCAACATCCTCCTGTTGATGGTTGTTCAGCAGCGAGTTGCACTTTTGGAGTTCCCGCAGGAGAAGAGGAGTGCGCACCCTTCTACTCCGCCATCTTGGGTATTATTGTCACCCTAAATTACATTATTCGTTCTAGTGAAAAGTCTTTGCTTCAGAGAAGCCAGTGGAACAGAAACAAGACTGGCCTGTATAGTGTTGAAAATCAGAATTCATCACCAATGTGTAAAAGTCAGAAATTTTAGGAAAGTCTAGATTTCCGCTGACTTTCCTGGCGGTCCAGTAGTTAGGACTATGAGCTTCCCCAGTGCAGGAGGCACAGGTTGGATCCCTGGTCTGGGGACTAAGATCTGCAAGCCATCTAGCACAACCATCCCCCTCAAAGAAAAACTCTAGATTTCCATCTTCTCTTGGAAAATTGGATCAAGGCACAACACTGGGCTCACAGTCGCTTGTGGCAGTCATCCTCTCGCCTCTGCCTGTAAGAGTGCTGGTTGCACGCATGTTTGACTGTTGTGACAAAGCCCAAGATAAGGGGCTGAAACCAGGCAGGAACGTGTTTCTCTCCCACCCAGCAGCCACGGGCTAGTGGCATGGAGCAGATGGGGCGGCTCTGCGGTGCCAGGCTCCTGCCACCTGTGTTCTGTCCTCGCTGTGCCCCATGCAGGGGCTCACCGTGGTCCCAGTGCCGCTTTGCTCGTCATCATCACATCTGCTCCGGGAGGAGGACAGTGGAGGGTGCAGCCCTCCAGGACCCAGCCTGAAAGCTGCACTCGTCATTTCTTCTCCGTTGGCGTGTCCTGTGGGTGCGGCCACGCCTGGCTGCAGCGAAGGCTGGGGAAACGTGCTCTCCGTCTGTATGACCAGGTAAATAGCCAAAGCCCACTTCTTCATGAGCAGAGGAGGTGAGAGTGGGTCTTGCTTTATGCCCCCGAGGCCCCCTGTTCACCTTTCTGCAGCCCTCCATCCTGGGCAGTCTTCTCGCGACTGAGACCAAGAGTCATTGCTGTTCCTTGTGGGCTTCACGCACTTGTGTTACCTGCTTGGTCCCAGGAGGCATTTAACATTGCTTTCTCAACTGTGCCCTGATGAGCTTTTTCAGCATGACACCCCGGCTGTCATACTTCTGCTGCCTCTGTTTAGAACTCCCTTCCCTCCCTTTCCATGGGCAGAGGAGCCTGGCGGGCTGCAGTCCATGGGGTCTCTAAGAGTCGAACACGACTGAGTGACTTTCACTTTCCATCTTGACTTTCCCTCCCTTTCAGGCCTGGCAAACTCCCCCTGAGGATAACTCACCTCCTCCTTCCTTTCCCAAGTTGAGTTCTCTCTGCTTTGTCCCATCCTAATACACAAACTGCTAATTCTACACGTTACCTGTTATTTACCTTCATATCCTGAAAGCCTACAAAATACCTGGTATGTAATACAGAGTAATGATCAGCACCATTTAGTGAGTGTTCAGAGAAAGGCACTGTCTAGAACTTCTATTAACATTTTTTAATGTACCACAATGAAATAGCGTGTTAGTCATGGCCTTTCTAGTTGTGGGTGATGGAAACTTGACCCAGACTGACTTGAACAACAACAGAAAGGAGGAGCATTTACTGATTCATGTATCTGAGAAGTAGAGGTTACAGTGGAAACCAAGAGCTGAAATAAAATGATAGCAAATTGCAGTCTCTCTCTCCATCTCTTGGCCATGCTTTCTTCAGTGTAGACTTTGTTCTTAGGAAGGCTTTCTCTGCCAAATGACAAAGATGTCACCCACAGTTCTATATTATTTTTATAGTTACTGATCCCAGGGAAAAAGAAGAACATGACTCTTTCTCTTCATAGTGATAACCAAGTGCTGGAGGAAGCCTCATATGGGCCTACGTTGGTTGTATGGCCATTCCTTGTCCAATCAGTATGGCCAGGGAGACCGAGTACACAGACCACACCCAGGTCATCTGTCTGCTTCTGGTACTAGGGAATGGAGTCAGCCCCACTCAGATTACATTGCAGAGAAGCTGGATCTCCAAGGAGGGAGATAACAGGCAAGAACACATGCCCATTATATCTAGAACTACCCTTATCCTATTTTATGGTTGAGGCTAAAAGAGGTTATGGAGACCTAAAAGCACAACCAAAAAGTAGCAGAACTGGGATTCAAACCAGGTCTTTCTGACTCCAGATGCTGGATGCTTAATTCACTGCACCTAACTTTTTCGAGCCAAAGCCTTTGACTGTGTGGATCACAACAAACTGTGGAAAATTCTGAAAAGATGGGAATACTAGACCACCTGACCTGCCTCTTGAAAAACCTATATGCAGGTCAGGAAGCAGCAGTTAGAACTGGACATGGAACAACAGACTGGTTCCAAATAGGAAAAGGGGTACATCAAGGCTGTATATTGTCACCCTGCTTATTTAACTTCTATGCAGAGTACATCATGAGAAACACTGGGCTGGAAGAAGCACAAGCTGGAATCAAGATTGCCAGGAGAAATGTCAATAACCTCAGATATGCAGATGACGCCACCCTTATGGCAGAAAGTGAAGAGGAACTAAAAAGCCTCTTGATGAAAGTGAAAGAGGAAAGTGAAAAAGTTGGCTTAAAGCTCAGCATTCAGAAAATGAAGATCATGGCATCTGGTCCCATCACTTCATGGGAAATAGATGGGGAAATAGTGGAAACAGTGTCAGACTTTATTTTTTGGGGCTCCAAAATCACCGCAGATGGTGAATGCAGCCATGAAGTTAAAAGACACTTACTCCTTGGAAGGAAAGATAACCAACCTAGATAGCATATTCAAAAGCAGAGACATTACTTTGCCAACTAAGGTCTGTCTAGTCAAGGCTATGGTTTTTCCTGTGGTCATGTATGGATGTAGAGTTGGACTGTGAAGAAGGCTGAGCGCCGAAGAATTGATGCTTTTGAACTGTGGTGTTGGAGAAGACTCTTGAGAGTCCCTTGGACTGCAAGGAGATCCAGCCAGTCCATTCTAAAGGAGATCAGCCCTGGGTGTTCATTGGAAGGACTCATGCTGAAACTGAAACTCCAGTTCTTTGGCCATTTTATGCGAAGAGTTGACTCACTGGAAAAGACCCTGATGCTGGGAGGGATTGGGGGCAGGAGAAGGGGACGACAGAGGATGAGATGGCTGGATGGCATCACCAACTCAATGGACATGAGTTTGAGTAGACTCCGGGAGTTGGTGATGGACAGAGAGGCCTGGTGTGCTGCGATTCATGGGGTTGCAAAGAGTCGGACATGATTGAGCAACTGAACTGAGCTTTTTTGAGAGTAAATGACCCTGGAACTCCATCTTTGTATGGGGAAAAATGAGGTTTGCTGCCCATATATATGACTGTCAGCATACTGAATTTTCTTACAGCCCCACCATGGGAGGAATTTGTGTAGAAGCGCACATTTAGGGAACTTCCAGTGGTCCAGTGGTCAAAAGTTCACCTTCCAATGCCAAGGGTGCAGGTTTGATCCCTAGTTGGGGAGCTTAAATCCCGCATGGCTTGTGGCCAGAAAACCAGAACATAAACAATAGAAGTAATATTGTAACAAATTAAATAAAGACTTTTAAAAATTACTGCAGATTTAGCTATAAATTCCACTTTCCCTGGAATATTTCCGGTGCTGTACCTGGAAACACTTTCCTTGGCCGGTATAGAACTCATTTTACTTGCACGGAAGTAGGAGGAGTTGGGTAGCTGGATTCTTTTCTTGGAACGTGTTGATTGCTTTAGTACATTCCCAACTGAGGCGATGTTATCTGCAAGAGAGGGAAAACTGGTTCCAGTTTGGGGGAAGTGAAGAAAATCTTCCTGTTATTTATGTATAAGTGCATCTGGACACGGGCTTCTCTGGTGGCTCAGCAGCAAAGAATCTCCCTGCAAGGTAGGAGATCCCAGTTCTGTCCCTGGGTTGGGCAGGTCCCGTGGAGAAGGGAATGGCCACCCACTCCAGTATTCTTGCCTAGAGAATCTCATGGACAGAGGAGCCTGGCAGGCTGCAGTCCATAGGGTCACAGAGTCAGACACGACTGAAGCGAGTAAGCAGCAGGAGCGTATGTACACATAGCGCATAAATGCATGTGTGGTTTATCTGCGGTATTTTTAAAAATAGTTTTATTTAGGCATAATTTATGGACCATAAATTTCATCTGTTTTTAAGTGTACACTTCATTAGTTTTTTAGTAAATTTACAGTTTCTTAAAAATATTCATTTGGCTGCCCTGAGTCTTAGTTGCAGCACATGGGATCTCGTTTCCTGACCAGGGATCAAGCCGGGGCTCTCTGCATTGGGAACGTGGAGTCCTAGTCACTGGACCCCCAGGGAAGTCCCAGGTGGTTTGTTTTTTTGATGTTTGTATGAATTCTTTGTGTACTTTGGATATCAGCCCCTTATCAGATACATCATTTGTAAATCCCCTCTCCCATTCAGTAAATTGCCTTTCTAGTCCAAATTCCAATGTTGGTGGTGGTTTTCCTTTGCTGTACAAAAGCTTTTTAGTTCAGTATAGTCCCACTTTTTTTTTTTTTTTTTTTTGTACTTTTGCTTTAGTTGAGCTTGCCTGAGGAGACATACACAAAAAGATATTGCTAAGACTGAGGTCAAGGAGCTTTATTGACAGTTATCATAAATGGATGTTGAATTTTGTCAAACTCTTCTGCATCTAATGAGATTATTTTTATCCTTTATTATAATGTGGTATATCACGTTGATTGATTTGCAGATATTAAACCATCCTTGCATCCCTGAAATGAATCCTACGAAATCATGGTCTGTGATTCTTTTAGTGTCTTCCTGAATTTGGTTCCTTTATATATTACACAGGATTTTTTTTTGCATCTGTGTTCATCAGAAATCTTGGCCTATAATTTTTTTCATCCCATTCATTCTCAAACCCGCTCCAGTCAGCCTGTCACTATCCCACCCAACCAGATTGGTCAGGGTTGCCAATGGTGCCATTTTGCCAAACCCAGTCATAAACTTTCGGTCCTCATCTTACTGAACCTACTTTGACCCAGTTGACGATTCTGTTTTTTTCTTTTAAGTACTTCCTTTCCTTGGATTTGGGCTACTGTCCCAAGTTTGTCCTTATTTCTTTGATGTGCTCCTCATCTCCTTTCCTGGCACCTCCTCATCTCCCCAAGTCTAAACATGGGAGTGTGCGGACTCAGGCCTTACAATATTTTTCTTGCCTGTCTATCCTTATTGAATTCCAGAATCCTGGCTTTAAACTTTCTCTCTCTATGTCTATGACTCCCAGTTTGTATCTCCAGCTTGAACTTCTTCCCCAGATCCCAGATTTGTATATACCAACTTACTATATCTCTTGTATATTTCATCGACAACTCAGTGCTAAGTGCCAATTTTGGGCAAATACACAGGATAGAGAACCATGTTAAAAAAAACCTCATGAGGATGCAATGAGCAAAATCCAGACTATGCTAATAGGACAAATGACCCAATTTCTTAAAAAAAAAAAAAATTTAAAGAAAAAAATAACGAGAGTAATGGAAGAGAAACCTTATAAATTAAGAGAGACTTAAGAGATAAATGTCAGTTGTAATATGTGGACCTTACTTGGATACTGATTAAAATAAGCAAATGGTTAAAAAAATAAATTATGAGATTATCAAGGATATTTGAATATTGATAAGTATTAAATATTACTGTTAATTTTGTAGCCATGATAATGGCTGCTGCTGCTGCTAAGTCGCTTCAGTTGTGTGCAACTCTGTGTGACCCCATAGACGGCAGCCCACCAGGCTCCCCTGTCCCTGGGATTCTCCAGGCAAGAACACTGGAGTGGGTTGCCATTTCCTTCTCCAATGCATGAAAGTGAAAAGTGAAAGTGAAGTCGCTCAGTCGTGTCCGACCTTCAGCGACCCCATGGTCTGCAGCCTTCCAGGCTCCTCCGTCCATGGGATTTTCCAGACAAGAGTACTGGAGTGGGGTGCCATTGCCTTCTCCATGATAATGGTGATTTGGTTATATTTTTTTCCTAATATAAAAAACTACCCAGAATGTTGTCAGTTCTCACCAAGGTCTGTGATCCACAGACCACAAGAGACAGTTATATATGTAATTGCCTCTTAACTGATCTCCATGCTTTTACTACCTGTTTTCAGCAAAGCAGCCAGCGAGATCCCACTAAGATGAGTCACATTATACCCCATCCATCTCACTTGGAATAAAAGCCAGAGTCTGTTCAGTCTGCAAAACCGTTTGTCCTCTTCCCCTTCTGGCTCGGCCTCTCCAGCCACTCAGCCTCCTGGCACCTGCCTTGTTTTTCTGCATAAACATTTATCACCATCTGACTACCTGTAATTTTGGGGGGCTGATACTCCCACTAGAAGGAGAGTGATGTGAGGACTGAGACTGTTTATATTGTTTGTTTCTAAACCCCCAAGGGCTTGAAATATCTCCTCACACATAGCAGACTCTAAGTAAATGTTACAAGAAAAACATGTTTCATGGTGGGGAGAAAAGGAAGACTTTAGGATGAAAATGTTTACAAAGGTTCCTTGGGAGTGAAGGGCAGTTATGAAACATGGCTGGGAAATGGGCCCCAGCCCAAGTCGTGGCGAAGCACGTGGTTGCCTAGGTCGGGGCTGCGGCCCCCTCATTGCCGTGTTGTTCTGTCGCCTTTTCCCCAGTGGGGCGGTCTGTCATTTTATCTGTGACAGCTGCGTATCACTAGGCAGAACTTGGCCAATCAGTTCTAACAAGGAAGTAGAACTCGCTCAGTTGTGTCCAACTCTTTGCAACCCCGTGGACTGTAGCCCACCAGGCTCCTCTGTCCATGGGCATTCTCCAGGCAAGAGCAGGTTGCCATTCCCTTCTCCAGGGGATCTTCCCAACCTAGGGATCAAATCCCGGTCTCCTGCATTAGAGGCAGGATCTTTACTGTCTGAACCACCAGGGAAAGGCGACTTGAATTTCTTCTTCTTGAATTGAAGCACAGTCTCTTGAACTCGTCCTCTGTGGCTAATACTGACCATCATGTGGGACTTCCCTCCCTCCACCGCATGGCAGGATGTTTATTGCTTCTGGCTCCCAGGATTCGTTTGACAGCAAAGAAACATCTTCAGTATGTTTCACACACATGCCCACTCCCTGCCCCCCTTAAGAGAACTGGGGTATCAGAGAGGCTTCTAGGAGGAATAGTGAAGAAATGAGGCGATCCGTGCAGAGGCTCCAGTGCACTTAGTTTATGGCTGGAATATGATGCTCTGGATATTTGCGATGCCTTTGGAGTCTTTTCTGAAACTCAGTTTGTAATTATTCACCGGGTATTTTGTTTGTAGTTCACTTGTTTCTAAAGAGTTTGAAGTAGCTTTTTGAGTATATATAACCCCCCACACAAATATACACTGAAATTTAACAAAAGTGGGGAAGGCTCTAGCCCAGGAGAGCAGGAGGAGGCAGGTGAGTGAGCTCTGGTCGGGGGTGGTGAAGCGGGGTTCAGTGGGGGGTCACCTGAAGCCCATGCTCTCTGCCGCCCACCAGCCAGGAACTGGGGCGGTGTGCTCCCGCCCTTGACTGCCACACTTTGCTTCGTCAGCATCGTGTTCCCCTGCCCCCCCCCCCACCTTTGGTCATCAGATTGTGCTTTTTACTGAGAAGTCTAAATAACTGGCTCTATGGCATCGTTGAAAAGGGTGGATTCAGGACTTTGAGTAGGCATTCTAGATGATTGGTGTCTGTCTCCACCTCCTGCCGAGATCACAGCTCCCAGAGGCCATGAACTGTGACTATTGCTCTCGTTACTCCAGTACCTGGAAGGCAGGAGGAACTCGGTAAATATTTTATTGAGCAAATGAATGGTGTTACAGTTCTCCTTACTGGAAAGCAAGAAGCCAGTCAGTTGTTTGAGCGAGAGTTAGGTTGGTTGGTTTTTTTCCTGGCTTGTTTTGTGTGTGTGTGTGTGTCGATTTTTTTTAAAAGTTGTGTTAGTTTCGGGGTACAGCACAGTGATTCAGCTATATATATATGTATATGTGTGTGTGTGTGTGTATAGATTGTTTTTTAAAATTCTTTTCCCTTATAAGTTATTATAGAACATTGAGTACAGTTCCCTGTGCTATATAGTAGGCCTTGCTGATCATCTGTTTTATGTATACTATGTGTGTATGTAAATCCCAGCCTCCTAATTTATAGCTCCCGCGCCCCCTCCTGAGTCTTTCTGAGAGTTCGTTCACATGAGCGGTTATACCAGGAATGTTGAATGGCATCCTGGATCTTGTCCTCAAGGAAACTTGGGAGAAGCTTCAGACGTAGGGTCCACCCGGCCTTTCCTTGTCAAGGGAAAGTTGCAGGCCTAGCATCACAGAGCAGTTGAAAGGGGGGCAGCGTTTCAGAGGCCCCAACAATGCAGTCTAGGCACACACTTCGGCTCATCCCACCCGACCCAGGAAGGGAGCTTAGAACCCTCCGGGCGTGTGGAGAGCAGCCCCTAGGCGTTCCCGCTTCTGGGGCAGCAGTGGGTGCCTGCTGGAGGTGGTTCAGCTGGCAGGCACAGTAGTGAAAAAGCAGGGCCCTTGCACAGAGTTATATGTTAAACATATACCAAGAAACATATATGCCAAAGTGGATGAATTCCCTGTAATTTCTGTAAACTAGTTAAATGTATCAGTGTCCTGTTTTTAAGGAAGTACTACAGTTATGTAAGATGAGAGAAGCTGGGTGATGGGTACCAAAGACCTCTGATACTATTTCTGCAACTTCTTATGAGTCTATCATTTAAAACAACAAATTTTTTAAAATTAATTTTTAAAGCAGGGACTAGCACCAGAGCTGGCTTCAGCCCCACACTTCCCTGTGCTGAGCAGTAACTCTGTCCCTTATCCCTACTGATAACTACATATTACTCCGTGCCTCTCTCCCCTTGGGAACATAAACTCCCTGGAAGCTGTATCGTTTTGTTCACTGTTAAATTCCCCTCCACTTAGCATGGAGCCTGGCACCTGTTTTTTGTACCCAGGTGTTTGAATGAAGGTAGCACAGGTGACTTAGAATCCGAGGCTCTTCTGTCCTGTGGCAAGAACGATGCCATTTCCTCCGGGCATTGGGAGAATTAAATGTCCATAATGTGGCTAGGGGCTGAAGCTCTGATACTTTGGCCATCTGATGGGAAGAACTGACTCATTGGAAAAGACCCTGATGTGGGAAGGATTGAAGGCAGGAGGAGAAGGGGGCGCCAGAGGACGAGATGGTTGGATGGCATCACGGACATGAGTTTCAGCAAGCTGTGGGAGATGGTGAAGGCCAGGGAGGCCTGGCGTGCTGCAGTCCAGGGGGTCGCAAAGAGGCGGACACGACTGAACAGGAAGGACAACAGTGTGGGTAGAACTCAGGGCCTGCCTGGGGGCAAAAACTGAGAAAAACATCCTGACTGTGTGTCATGCTAATTCTGGCGGGGCACACTCTCCTTAAAGAGCCAGAGAACGCGTTTGGGCCTTTGCAGGCCATGCAGCTCTGCAGGACAGTGAGGAGCCGTGGGTAATCTGTAGCTGAGCGAGCCTGCCTGTGCTCCAGTGCAGTTCCACTTGCAGACATTGGAACTTGAATTTCATATAGCTTTCACTTTATGAAGTGTTTGCCTTCTTTTATTCCTACCCCCCGCCCATTTTGAAAATATAGAACCCACCGTTAGCTCATGGGCCTGTGGACTCCGCCTTTTCCCCTAGCCCGCTCTCCATATCACTGGCACACACGGAAGCCCTGGAAACTCGAGCCTCTGGGGGCAGAGTTAATGTTTCCCCTCACAAGGAGTCGGCTTAATGATCCCTCTGTTGGCCCGGAGGAAGGCTGCTCCTCTGGCCTCAGGAGACCCAGCCTGCGTCGCCGTCAGGAAGCCCCTTTCCCCTGTGTGGGTTTCACGGAAGCCCCCTCAGTTCCAGGCTCCTCGCGGTGGTCTCTTCGGGTGACTTGTCTCCTGGAAGGTCAGATGGGTTTGGGCTCAGCCTGCTCAGCCCCAGGGGGCATGATATGCCCTTCAGCCCCTCGGTCACCCACCAGTCTCCACTCTGGGGTTGGAGCTGAGATGTGCAGTGGAGTCAGGCTTGGGGTGCTACTCATCTTTTAATTGGGACTGGCTGAGAGCCACTGAATCCTCTTTCCTGACTAAGCAGTTAGACTCGCGCAATGAAGAATCAACAGGCTGCTTTGAGAACTGACATACAATAGATGAGGTCTCTAGCACATAACCACTGTTTGTATTGGGTCCCTTCTGTGATGATTGAACCCAGATGAGGTAAGGGAGTTCCCAGCTGGAGAGGAGTAAGGTAAGACTGTCTCCATTCCTTTAGACACACACACAGCCAGTCAGTGTTCTTAGCTGGAGCTTTTCCTTCAGTGTTTTGTTTTTATCAAAACTAGCCTGACACAGTCATACTTTTTTTCCCTACGTTTTAGTTAAACCTCCTAGATATTTTGTTCCTTAACAGCCAATGTGGTGACTACTTTTACCCCTAAAATCATGACATACTTTAGGGGCTAATACTTTTAAACTAGTACCAGGTAAATTATTTTCTTAGTGGTCAAATAAGTTAAGTTTTTTATGTTGTCTTTGTGTACAACAAGAATTATAGTTATTCTGCCAATTCAGGACACAGTTAAATTAGAACATTGGATTTAGGAAGGTGAAAGTTTAGCAAAATATCTGGATGTCTGTTGGGAAGCTTTTAAAAGTTGATCGGATTGGTAGACTCTGAATAAATGTTTTAGGAAATTATTCTTTGAATAAAAATCTACATGTCTCATATATTCTCTCAACCATACAGAGATGGCCAAGTCAATTCCATTTCTGTACACAAACAATGAATAGTTTGCAAATACAGTTTTAAAACCTTAATATATAAGACCTTTATGGAGCAGAACTATGAAACTTCATTGAAAGGTAAAGATCTAAGAAAAAAAAAAAAGAAAGCTATACCATGTTCATAAATGGGAAGCATCCATATTGCACAGATGTCAACTCTTTCGCAAATAATTTCATTCAAAGTAATCACAGTCCACATCACAAAGTCTTGGTGTGGGTACGTGTAAGGTAAATCAGCCTGCTTCTGAACTGTGTTCCCATGTGGAGCAGGCTGATACTCTGAGGCCAGATTTGGAGGACTTTGGCGCCAGAATATGGAGTTTAGATACGATTAATATGGCAGTGTTTATTAGACTGGGTCAAAAATGTAAAACAAAATTTTTTTTGCCTAACTTTAACGTTATAAGCAAATTCTGGAGATTCCCGGTTTACCCAGGGGTTGCCAGGCGTCTTCAGGGAAGACACTTGCATTTGTGTTCGCGTCACCTCGGTGCTGAGCTGCAGTCATCCATCATGGACTAATGATGGAAGAACAAGCAGACTGATTTTATGAAGGTCAGCTTAGGCCGAGTGAGGCCGGGTAATGCCAGAGCTCACAAAGGGGCTCGCAGCAGCTGGAGTGAGTGACTGGAGAACTGCAGCGTCACGCAGGGCATGGCACGCGGAAGAGCTGGCACAGTGCGCTTGGCACCATGTCTGAATTTCAGGGAGTGTTCAGTTTCATAAAATCTGGCCACCGAAAAACAGCTAGCTGTGTTGATTTGAAGTTTATTGGATTTGTGGGGTTTTGTTCTATTTAATTGCAAATTAGATTTTGTTTATCAGTGTGAAGGAACCATAAGTAAAAGACGTACATTTAAGAGACAGACTCAGAGACTAAAGAGAATGAACTTACGGTTGCCAGGGGCAAGGATGGGGGGAGGGCAGGGATAGTTACAGGGTTTAGGATGGACATGTCAACACTGCTGTATTTGAAATGGATGAGCAACAAGGGCCTACTGTATAGTGCAGGGATCTCTGCTCAGTGTTATGTGGCAGCCTGGATGGGAGGGGAGTTTGGGGGAGAATGCATACATGTGTATGTATGGCTGAGTCCCTTAGCTGTTAACCAGCTGTTAACATTGTTAACTGGCTACACCTCAATACAAAACAGAAAGTTTTAAAAAAAAGGTCTATGTTTAGCTCTTGTTCATACTGACATTACACGACTTAGCTGTTGCTGAGGGCTATTGTAAGAATTATTTTCACTTTTTTTTAATTAAAAAAATTTTTTTGGCCATGCCGTGTGGCTTGTGGGATCTCAATTCCCCGAGCATGGATTGAACCCCAGGCCCTTGGCAGTGAAAGCACGGAGTCCTAACTGCTGGACCACCAGGGAATTCCCTGTTTTCATTTTGAAGAGGCTCATGTACTATTCAAAGCTGAGAAATACTGAAACATGCTGAATAGGACTGGACTGTGATGTAGATTTTAGTTTTCTTTCTCCACTGGCAATCTGATGGGAGGGGAGAGGGAAGATGAATTTCAGTGGAGAAATTTGTTTGTCTTAGGTCAACTGTTGAGAAGTCTTTAGGCATTTCATTTAATCAGATGAAGAAACTTGAGAACAGTTAAATGGCTTATCGAAAGCCCCATAGCTGGAAGTGAAAGGAGGATGCCAGTTCAGCTCGAATCCCTTCTATCAGGCTGTCTTACAGGGGTGAACAGTGGCCTCACTGGGTGGTGATGGCTGGATACAGGAAAGGAATGAATCTGGAAACCTTATTTCTTGAATTTTCCTATTCCCACCTAACAGTCAGAGATACCTGGCGTCTGCCTGGTGTGTGGTGAGTTAGTTAAGTTAAGCCAGCAGCCTGAACGGTTAAGTCCTGGGCCCTGCATCCTGCCTCCTTACACATTATTTATTTGTCTATTTATTTGTTCATTGTCAGGTACTGCATTTCCCCTCGCCCCTTTTTTTGGCTGCCGTGTGGCATGCAGGATCTTAGTTTTCTGCTCAGGAATCAAACCTGCATCCCTGGCAGTGGCAGCACTGAGCCCTAACCACTGAACCAGCAGGGAAGTCCCGAGTCTTATTCACCTTGAACAGAGCACTCAGCGAAACTCAGCCTTGCCTGCTTTCGCCTGAGTGACAAGTGTCCTCCACGCGCCTGTTTCCAGGCCTTTGCTCTCGCAAAGATGGTTGAAGCCTAGGATGGACCGTGGACGTGCGTTCTCGTGTGTTCAGCCCAGCCCACTTGGAATCCACTTTCCAAGTGGAAATCCGGTTCCCCTCTGCCACTCCCTTGAGCGTCCTGCTCCTGGTGCGTTCCTGGCCCAGTGACCCTGGAGAGGTCAGCTGCACTCCTGGAGCCGTTATTAAATGACCTGCTGCGGCTGTGGGATGGCTTCACCCCGAGCTCTGGCAGCATTATTCCAGGAACGATGCCCTTAGGGGAGTGTAATGTTGCTTCACGTGTTCCTGTCCGACTTGAGGTTCCATGGGTCGTGACCCCTGCTTTGTTCACCCAGATTTTTCTTGGGAAGAACAGGGGCTAGATCAACCACAGAGGTGCAGGAGGGCTGTGTGCCCGCGTGTTTGGGTGCCTTAGTGTGTTGTTGGAAGAAGGCAATGGCACCCCACTCCAGTACTCTTGCCTGGAAAATCCCATGGACGGAGGAGCCTGGTAGGCTGCGGCTCATGGGGTCGCGAAGAGTTGGACATGACTGAGCGACTTCCCTTTCACTTTTCACTTTCATGCATTGGAGAAGGAAATGGCAACCCACTCCAGTGTTCTTGCCTGGAGAATCCCAGGGACGGGGGAGCCTGGTGGGCTGCCGTCTATGGCGTCACACAGAGTCGGACACGACTGAATTGACTTAGCAGCAGCAGTGTGTTGTTGATCCTTGGCCCCGCCAGTAGAGGGCAGCAGAGCAGCCCACCTAATGCCCACATTTTCTTTATTTTAATAAGCTTCATGAGGCTACCTTTTCAGCTCGTTCCCCATGTTTGCTCTCAAAAGATGGTTGCTTTTCTGGAAGATTTGTGTTCTAGCCACTGGACAAAGAGAATAAGTCACTCTATTATGTGTTAGTGTTGCAAGATGATTTTAGGGAAATTGCCCTCTACTTTTGAAGAGGGATTGCACCAGTTCCTGGCCTTGAATGCACACATGACTTGAACTTCTTCACCAGGCTATTTATTCTCTTTTATGAAGCAGCATTCATGACATCAGCGCCTCTTGTGGGATAAATGGTAGCCTCACCCGGAACACCTCCTGGCTGGTCTCAGCCCTGTCTGCTGCTGGGGTGGACGCTCTAGGCTGCTTTGTCTGCCTGAAATCCCAGGAATGTCCTTATAGTGTCTTGTGCAAAATGGTGGTGGTGAAAGATAACAATTTGTTCTATTGTTTAACAGCCTTATCTGGAGGAACGTTTAATTACCAGCTTGTGATAGTTCAGGAAAATAAGATTGTTAAACTCAGGGGACTTTGGCAGTTGAAATAGGAAAAGAAGATCTGTATGTGGGAAGAATTTGGAGTAGTTTGGGTACAAATTTAAGTATTTGAAGTGTTTGTTACTGAGGGAGCCCTAACAGTTAAAAGTTAAAGATGCTGAAGGAACCCAAGTGTGGGTGGAGGTAAAGAGGTCTGGTTTGTGTTCCCAGCACACATCATGGTTATTGGCCATGTTCCTTGCTCATAGAATTTCTGCATAATCTCAATAATCCCCTGGCTAAAAGCTTTGTGTATTGGAAGATCTAAAACATGAGACATGCAATAGACATATGACTTTGTTTTTAAATATCTTCCCTTCTCTTAAAATTTTTTCTTCAGAACTCTGGGTCTATTTCCAGGGAAACCCTAGCTAGGAATTTCCTTATATCCAGTTTCTGCTTATAAAATGAAAACAATCCTGATTTTATATTTCATTTGCTCTTAGCAGCCAGTCCCACATGGCTAGTTTAAGCCCATCTTGGTTGGATTCACACCTTAAAGAGTGTGGTGTGTTTCCTGTGGAGAACAGTCCACGGTCCTGGACGTACAGCGTGAGGTTTAGAGGATGTCAGGGCACCATTTCCAAATGTAAGTTCCCTTCCTTCTACTCCTCCTTTTTGGAGAAGAGTTCAAAAAGACGCATTGCATTAACTCAGTGATAATGTTGGCTCAGGTTACCCAGTATTTTGTAAACATGTTGGAGTACTTTGGGTTAATCATGGGAATGCCAGATTCTATCTAGCTTGGCTGTTCCTACACTAGAGAGAGGTTTTTCTTACATGGGGGTCATTGAGAAACATCAAAAACCAGTGGAAAGGAATTTTTAAGAAAAATTTATCCAAAACTTAAATATAAGGCAAAAAGAGATTACCGAGTATGCTTTCAATATCCCACTGGAACATTGTTTAACAAGCCTCCGGCGGAGCACATGATATTCTAGGGCGGAAGCCAGCAGTTTTTTTTCTGTAAAGTGCCACTTAGTAAATATTTTAGGCTTTGCAGCTTGTTTGGTCTCTGAGGTAGCCAGTGAGCTCGTTTTGTGAGCACAGCCATAAACAGTGCATAAACAAATGCATTCAGCTGTGTCCCAATAAAACTTTATTTATGGACTTGTTGACATCTGAATTTCATGTAATTTTCATGTGTCATAAAATATTTTTCTTTTGATTTTTCCAACCATTTAGAATATAAAAATCATTTTCGTTCACAAGCCCTATGAAAACAAGCTGATATTAATAAGTTGCAAATGATTTTTGTCCAATTAAGGTGTAGAATGATTTCTCCCATGTAGGGAAGGCCCATCAAGGGTAAAAGCTTTATGCCCTAATGGATGTTAACTAGTTTCTTGTTTGATTTTTGTTTGTTTTAGGCACAGCTTGTGAAACCCTAGTGAGAGCGGGGAAAAGTACAAAATGGAATCGTGTGCCTCTGTTTATGCTGCCGAGTGCCTTTCACTGGATCTTTCTGTTCCTATACCTTAGGGCCACTTCTTGGTTCAAAGCTGGTTTTTGAGTCTGAGGGCAAAGATTTCCTGGGCTAAGGGAGGAAAAGAGGAAACACAGCTTCGAAAAGGCAGGTTGGCATCCCAGCAAGCCAGGACCTTGGGGAGAGAGATGGAAACAGCAGATAAGGAATCAGAGGCCCTTTTAAATTAACCACTACTCTTGTGGGTGCTTAAAGCCCCCTGAGTACTTCAAGCCCAGAGGAGAGCTGCTCTCAGAAGGTGTTGCCCCCTAACCTTTTGGGGAGGTCAGGGGTCTGTTGCAAACCAGGGAAGTCTAAGGCTCCTCTCCTCATAAATTTATGCACACACACACCAAGTTTTGCCTGTACCTTCAGGGTCTTTTGAAACCCCAGACAGAAAGAGATTGACTCACTAAATTCAAACAGAAACTCCAGGGCCTTTGGCGTAGAAACTTGTCGTCTCTGGTCTCTAATGCCCAGTGGCCCTATTAAACTAGTGAAACAGGGGCGTCCCTGGTGGTCCGGTGGTTAGGACTCTGCGCTTGCACCGTGAGTGCGAATTGGATCCCTGGTCAGGGACCTAAGAGCACGCATGCCACACAGCATGGCCAAAAACGAACAAACAAAAAACTACAAAAGTTACAAAAAGTAATTTTCTCTCTCTAACCCCTAACCCTCACAATCAGCCTCACACCCAGCTGGGCAGCCTCCTCCTGTTCTCAGTGAGTTGCTCTTGGTCACCATTACCTGAACTCTCCAAAGTCCAACTGCATAAGTCCCAGAATCCAAAATAAATAAATTTGGGTTGTAAAGAAGAAAGGTTTTTTAAAGAAAATCTTTGTTGTCTTATTCTAAGTTGCTGAGAGTCACTGCTTGCTGGAACGAAGGCCTTTCCTGGCAAGATTTCCCTATATTCTCATGAGAACACTTGTGTTAACATGTTGCAAAGATGACTTTAATCTTCGCTAAGGATTCACTTGGTGCATGCCTACGTCTTGAAGCCTGTTACTGTAGTAGCCATGAGAAATTTCTAGGATTTTTGAGAACTCTGATGCATCAAAACTTCTGGGTTCAGCTCCCATTCTTAATGTGGTAACAGAATCAAAACATGATTAGATTCAAGATTTTTTTTTTTTAATCGCAAATCTTAGGTTCCAAACACTTAAAATAAGTCTGGTCACCTATCTTCAGATTTGAGGAACAAAATAAGGGTCTTAATACTTTCTTCCCCATCATGTGATACGTTTCTGAAGCATTCTGGCTTGATTGCATACGGATAGCAACAGATCTATACTTAGCTTTCTTTTTACTCCCAACTTTAATTTTGAAAAATTTCAAATCTGTAGGAAAAGTGAAAGAACAATTCAGGGACTTCCCTGGTGGTCCAGGGGTTAAGACTTTGCCTTCTAATGCAGAGGGTTTAATCCCTGGTTGGGGAGGTAAGACCCCACATGCTTCTAGGCTGAAAACCGGAACAGGAAACAGAAGCAACAGTGTGACAAATTCAATAAAGACTAAAAATGGTCCATGTCAAAAAAAATTTTTTTTAAACAGAAGAAGGAACATTTCAACCCACTTTTGTAGACTCCATTTAAATTCCCAATTAGCATTTTTCTGCATTTGCTGTGTCTCCTTATGTGTACTTATTTTAATTTTTGTTCCGTTGCTATGAAGTTTCAGGTATGACACTCCCTAAATACTCTAGTGTATCTCCCAAGAACAATGGTACTCTTATATAATTGCAGTCATCTTCACACTGAAGGCATTTATTGATAGCGTCAGTTCAGTGCCGGTGGTTTAGTTGCTAAGTCCTGCCTGACTCTTTATGACCCCATGGACTGTGGCCCACCAGGCTCCTCTGTCCATGGGATTTTCCAGGCAAGAATACTATAGTGGATGCCATTTCCTTCTTCAGGGGATCTTCCCGACCCAGGGACCATACCCGTGATTGTTAGTGCAGCTCGTGTTCACACCCGCCGAATGTCCTTTGCCGCCGCAGTGTGCCCCAGTCCTGCCCTCTCCCTCTGCCTCCTGTCTCAGGGTCCAGCCAGAGTCACACGTTGCATTTGGTGGCCACGTCTCTTTGATCATCTTTAATCTGGGAGTGTCCTCAGGCTTTTTGTCTCAGGACACTGACATTTAGGAGTCTAGGCCATCTTTTGGAATGCTCCACAGCCTGGTTTGTCTGCTTCGTGATGAGATTCAGGTTAGAGCACTGGGGCGAGGATATGGGTGAGTGGTGCTGCGTATTGCTGATCAGGGCCCCTCAGGAGGCAGGTGACCACAGGCTGTCCCCATGACAGCGTGGCCGAGTGTGGTCCCTGGGTTCCGGGTGTGCCTGCGAGATCTTGTAAACTGGGGCCCTCCTGTCCTCAGTCTGCAGGGGCCTATTTTGAAATCATGTACATGTACTTTACCCTAATGCACTTTCACCCGCTGATGTTCTTCTTAGCCCTGTTGCATCTGTTGCTGGAGGCTGCAAGGAAAAGCAGAAAAGAAAAAGAAGTGAAAAGCAAAGGACGTCCGATTAGATCTGTGTGGAACCATCCCTAGTGCTCCTTTATTTGTATAATTGCAAGGGATGAATGCTGTGAGCGCCCTGTAGTTCCCAGAGTGTACAATCAGTCTCTGTGAACAAAAAGAAGCTTAGTTGGGCTCCGTCTCCCCATAGAGACCTCCAAGGCAAATATTTGTCTGGGGTCGGTAGCCTGCAGTGATTCCTGAAAGTCTGGGTGAGGTTATAGAAATGCCTGGTGTTTGCCCTGGTGGCGTGCACAAGACAAATGAGGCAGAATTGCGTGAGCACGGTTACACGTCGCTTTTCATGTTTAGTTAACAGACAGAACAGGGACGTGGGCTTCAGCAGCCCCGGCTGGATAAACAACCTCTGCAGAGTTGAGAGAAGAGTCAGCACTGTCTACTGCTGACTTAAAGGGACACTGAAACTTTGTCAATAAAAGGTTTGAGTGCGAAATAGATAACCAGCAAGGACCTAGTGTATAACACAGGGAGCTATACTCAGCATTTTGTAGTAACCTATAAGGGAAAAGCATCTGAGAAAAATAAAGTGTAATTGAATCAGTGTGCTGCACACCTAAAACTAACACAGCAATGGAAATCAACTATTTAAATTAAAAATAAAATAATAGGCTTGGCTAAAACCTTAGAATCTTTCTGCATGGATGTGAAACTTTGAGTGGATTTTGTTTTTTATTTTATTTTTAAAATTTTTACTACAGTTAGTCAGTTTTCCATGTTGTGCTAGTTTCTGCTGTATGGCAAAGTATATCCGTTATACATATATCAAGTGGATTTTGTATTTCCTCTTTCCCCTTAGGGAAGTGAGCTAAGACGTTAGTTTGGAGCAGTGGATGTGAACCGTCTAAGGGAAAATGTTGGCCATCTGAACGCTCCTGGGGAGGTATTCTGCAGAGCATGGTGTGATTTGGTCGTCTCAGACGTTTGTTTCAAACATGCTCACTGTTTGTAAAGTGCCTTCTCAGCATCGTAGCATCATGTAGCCCAATCCTTTATGACACCGATTTTTCAGCCAGGGAGTGGTTTTGACCCATAAGGAACATATAGCAAAATCTGGACCCACTTTGGATTGTCACAACCAGGAAGATGCTATGGGCATCTACCAAGTAGAGGCAGTCTGTCACTCGGTCGTGTCCGACTCCTTTTGACCCCACGGACTGTAGCCTGCCAGGCTCCTCTGTCCGTGGAGTCCTCCAGGCAAGAATACTGGAGTGGATTGCCATTTCCTTCTCCAGGGATCTGCCTAACCCAGTGATTGAACCCAGGTCTTCCACACTGCAGGCAGATTCTTTACCAGGAGAGCTGCTAAAACACGCTTCAGTGAACAGACACCATCATCTGCCACACACACACACATTGCCACTGACAAAGGAATATCAGGTCCAAAATGTCAGGAGTAGCAGGGTGGAACAGCTCCTTTTTATATGACTTGTCAGCAAATGTTTGCAGTATACGAGGCACCGGGTATTTGAAGAGAATTAAGTCGCTCAGAAGACTGATGCTGAAGCTGAAGCTCCAGTCCTTTGGCCACCTGATGCGGAGAGCTGTCTTGCTGAAAAAGACCCTGATGCTGGGAGAGATTGAAGGCAGGAGGAGAAGGGGATGACAGAGGATGAGGTGGTTGGATGGCATCACCGACTCAGTGGACATGAGTCTGAGCAAACTCTGGGAGGTGGTGAAGGACAGGGAAGCCCGGCCTGCTGCTGTTCATGAGGTCGCAGAGTTGGACACGACTGAGCGAGTGAGCAACCACAAAGCTGATCGCCTCGTTGGGAAAAGAGGCAGTAGAGGACCTCCACATTCTGGTACATTCATGTTTTTATTTACAAGCCACCCTAGCTGTTGGAGAGGAGCTGGCGCAGCAGGCTGTGAACAGGAACTTCCTTTGCGTTGGTGTTTACCGGGTGAGTCAGTGTGGAGGGTTACAAAACCACTCTTCTGCTCAGACCTTGGCATTGCCCCTGCGAGGCATCTTACTACTTACCCGTTAGCCACCTTTCCCTCTACAATGCCAACCGTACTTAGGGTTTAAACATAAATCTTTGATTTTGGGGTTGTTTTTGCCCATGAAATGTTTTCTTGACTTTCGAGGAGATCTTAACACAACTGTATTTGCATAAATCTTCCCACTTCGTTTCTTTTGCAGTCAGCTCTGTGCTGTTGACTCAGTGCATTTCACTACACACCCATCCGTCGTGTTGCCTCTCGTCGCTGCATAGCCCTCCTCAGAATGGATGTCGGTTAGCCGTGCTCAGGCTGTGGCATAGACAGTGGGGGAAGGGACTTCGGGGCGGACACTATTCAGGGCAGTGATTCTGAAACCTCAGCATCATCCAGGAGATTATTAAATCGAAGCTCATTGATCTCCCACACACACACAGGGTTTCTGACTTGGTAGGTCTGGAGTGAAACTTTCACGTGATGTTGCTGCTGGTCTGGGGACCATACTTTGGGAACCCCCAGTCTGGGACAAAAGTACACGTGGGGGACCATGATCAGGGAATATGTGCAAAGGGGCATAAAGCTGCAGGGGAGTCTGGCCGATGTAAGCTCTGGGAAGACAGGAGGATACTGCCTCAAGAAGGAGCTGAGGTGAACGTTAAGCTCATTCCTGTTAGAAACGCAGTTCGGGAAGAAAAGAGAAAAAAGGGAGATGGAGAATGGGATTTTTCTTTTTTTCTATTAGCAGTAGCTCTATTATGGGCTTCCCAGGTGGCGATAGTGGTAGAGAACCTGCCTGCCAGTGCCGGAGATGTAAGAGCTGCGGGTTCCATCCCTGGGGCAGGAAGATCCCTTGGAGTAGGAAGTGGCAACCTACTTCAGTATTCTGGCTTGGAGAATCCCGTGGACAGAGGGGCCTGGGGAGTCACAAAGGGTCAGGCGTGGCGGAGCGCCCACCCATACACAGCACTGTTTATACTATTAGTATTATCACCACCATTGCTGTTAACATTAGCCCTTCAGGATGGAGGAGGCATAAGCTTTCTTTCCAGAAAAATAGATGAGTCACACGCCCCCTCCCTCCCCGCCTCCAGTGTCTGATTTGCTCTGGGTGAGAAGATGCCTTCAGGCCAAATGGTCCTGCTCTCAGCAGCTTCAGACAATGCAGAAGCAGGTTCGTGTCTGTGGGCTATTAGAGACCTTAGTGGCATAAAGAGGGAAAGACAAGCAAGCTGCAGGGTAGTCAGTCAAGTTTTCCGTACAAGGAGAAGCAAACGTACGAGCTCTTCCTCCCCATCTCTGTGTCTGTGCCCAGAAGGAGACAAGATAACTTGGTAGGAATGCCCGGGTGGCTTAGTGGTGAAGAACCGTGCTGCCAGTGCAGGAGACGCGGGTCGGGAAGATCGCCTGGAGAAGGAAATGGCAGCCCGCTCCAGTATTCTTGCCTGGGAAATCCCATGGCCAGAGGAGCCTGGCGGGTTACAGTCCATGGGTTTGCAAAGAGTCGGACAAGACTTAGTGACTGAACCCTTAGCGATCCTCGGGCACCTCAAGCACTCAGTCCTGCCCCAGAACCCCGGGGTGCTGGGTGAGACTGTGGGAGGGGCGCTGACATAGGGCCTGAGGAGACTGGACTCTGACCCCATTCACAACCTCAGTGTCATCTGAGCTCTTCATGCTTCACTGCCAGGCACGTAGTAAATGCTTAGAAACAAATCTGAGCATTTACTGCTGTTGGGTTTCTAAAAACTGAAGTATGGTTAATTTACAAAATTGTGCCAGTTTCGAGTGTGAAGCAAAATGATTCAGTTACATATATATAATATATGTATTCTTCACCAGATTCCTTTCTAAAACCTGCTCTCAGATTTGAATATGGGTTGATAGGAACCGTGGAGCTTAGTGAATTTTCGTCTATTATCTGCTAGATCCCACGGCATCACCTTTTAATGAAAATTATGGCGTAGCATCCCTAGGAATTTAAGGTTCAAAACTGTTTCACAGTTTGGGGTCACGGCAGCCCCGCCAGTTAGAGATACACTATCGCCAGAAGGTTGTCCTGACAGCTGTGTAGTCAGCAGTGCCTGCGGGTGGATGGCACCCACGTGGGCACAGCTGCTGCCTGTGGGGTCAGGGAGCTGTGACGGCGTGTAGACAGAGCGAGGTGTCCCGGGGAGTTGGCGTCAGGTCATACAACTTGAGTGGCTGATCTCTAGACACCTTTAACCCCCTTCTCTGAACTGTGAAAAGCCTCACTCCATTGCCCCTGTGCTGTAGCAAGAAAAGCTGATTTGAGTTTAAATCAGAAAGCACTCATGCCTGAGCTGAAAACCAGTTTCTTCTTTTGCCCCCATGCTGGACTCACGGCCCACAAAGGGTCCCAAACTTGGGGTGTCGTGGTATCTCATTTTGCCTCAGAGTCCCACTCACTGAGAGCCCAGCCATGTTTTTGCTGATGCAGCGATCCTAGCCAAGGGTTTGGTCCAGCAGGAAGTCGAGAGTGGACACTAAGACCCTGCAGCAGCCTTGTCCATGAGCGCCGAAGAATCGATGCCTTCCAACTGTGGCGCTGGAGAAGACTCTTGAGAGTCCCTTGGACTGCAAGGAGATCAGACCAGTCCATCCTAAAGGAAGTCAACCCTGAATATTCATTGGAAGGACTGATGCTGAAGCTGAAACTCCAATACTTTGGCCACCTGATGGGAAGAACTGACTCATTGGAAAAGACCCTGATGCTGGGAAAGATTGGGGGCAGGAGGAGAAGGGGGCGACAGAGGGTGAGCCAGTAGGGTGGCATCACCGACTCAGTGGACCTGAGTTTGCGCAAGCTCTGGGAGATGGCGATGGACAGGGAAGCCTGGCCTGTTGCAGCCCACGGGGTCACGTTGGACAGGACTGGGTGACTGAGCAGCGAAGTCCAGTCGGGGCTGGAAGCTTCGTACGGTGGCACCAGCGCTCAGTGGGCCCCTGCCCGTGGGTGAGGGGAGGGTTTGCCGCCTCTGATGCCCGTTACCCTTGACTGTGCTGGGCTGGCCCTGCGTCTTGCAGGGTCATTTGGGATTCTCGTATCCAGCCTTTCTTTTCCTGGTTTAATCTTTAGAAAAGAGGTAGCAAACAAAGGACATTTCAAAACAAAACAAAAGCAGAGTAGGAAATTCACGCTAACATTCGCTATGTAAGTTACATTCGGGGGAAGGAGCAGTGAAGGTATGGGTGATTTAAAAAAAATTTTTGAGTTTTTTTTTTTCTCTTTCTCAGTAACTCAGATATCCCGAAACTACTACATGGATTTTAACAAGCCACCCGGGAGAACTCCCTCGCAGTCCTGTGGTGAGAACTCTGTGCTTCCATGGCAGGGGCACAGGCTTGATCCCCGGTCAGGGAACAAAGATCCTGCATGCTGCAAGGTGTGGCCAAAAAGGAAAAAAGTCACATGGGTGCCTCTTTGAGGGAAGGTTGTTGGAAGATCCCATCAGAATTCCATCATGGGGGTTGGAGGAATTCTGCCTGCGCTGCAAGGCAGGAGCTTGAATTTACCGGCCAGCGCCCTTTTGCTCTAATGACGAGTCCATCTGATCCTCTGGAGGTGCTTTAGAGATGTCCCATTCAGTAAAGGACATCTCAATAGGGAGCTTCGCCCTGACCACAAGGGGTGCCAGGGAAGACACGAGTTCAGTCAAACTAGGTTGGACTTACAAGCCCTTGACTGCTTTGTTCTAGGGGCATTTTCCTGCAGCGCAAGAGAGCATTGTGTGGGGGGGTTTCCTCATGGGAACCTGAGAATCTCACGGCCGGGATTATCTGCTCATCCTTTATTATCAGCTCTGGGCACAGGCTTTGAACAGTGCCTCTGTGCCTCTGGACTAACCATTTAGGAAATACCTTGACTTGAAGGCAGGGTTCCGCTCAGGGAGTATGAGTAAGAAGAGTAAGACAGGAATTCTTTATTTTTAAAAAAAGTATTTATTTATTTGGCTGTGCCGGGCCTTCGTTGTGGCCTGCGGGATCTAGTTCCAGCTGGGCCCCCTGCATTGGGAGGGCTGCGTCTTAGCCACTGGACAGCCAGCGAGGCCCCTGTGGAGATTTTTTTCTTAGTGTATCTTTTTTCTTTCTTTCCATTATTGGTAAGGAGGCAGAGTTTTCTAGAATGGGCCTGTGGGTCCAGTTGAGGCATCACCGATGGAGACCTTGACAGCCTCTTGCAGAGATGTTGAGTTGTGAGTTCTGGTGAGCTTGATGCTTGAGTAAGTGGGGGAACTCCCCGTCACATCCGTCCGTTTCTGTTTTCCTACTCGCCGACTCTGCAGCGCCTCGATGGGCCTTTGGGCATCCATTTGGTGGGTGAAGTAAATGGGGAAACACACGGAGCTAAGCTGCCATTGCTGTTTTCAAAACTTTACAGTTAAAGGAGGAAGAGATGTGGGTACTGACCAGACACAGGCTGGATGAAGAGTGGGAAGAAAGAGACGAGCAGATCCCACGCTGGGATCCCTGCAGTGTTACCCTGGAAGTGAAAGAGGGGCTGTGCGGAGTCAGTCTGGAAAAGGCCAGGCTAGACGGTGTTGATATTATTCCTGGGAGGCCTTCTGAGGCCGTAATGGGCTACATTTCTAAGTCCAGCCTTTCCCAGACTAACTGGACTGTGAACCCTGTTTGTTGGACTGTCTCAGAACGTACTTTGAAAAATGTGACTTAGGGAGCTGGCATATTTTCTGGTGGCTTGTGGTGTTAGACCCTAATTCCTACATTATCTGGGGTTGACAGCCTATGTTATTCCTTTTAAGAAAACCAATTGCCTCTCTCCCACCTCCCCTTTTTAAAAATGAATTAGCTCTTTTTTTTCTTTTTTAATGTTTATTACCTTTCTTTTATTTTTTTGGCTACATAGCATGCAGGATCTTAGTTCCCTGACCAGAGATTGAACCCACAGCCCCTGCATTGGAAGCATGCTGTCTTAACCGCTGGACACCATTTAACCACTCGGAAGTCTTACATTAGCTCTCTTTTGAGAAGCTCTTGACACTCCTTGAAATAACTAGACATCCTCTGGGAAGATCCAAAAGGAAATTCACTGAAATCTAAAACTGTACTCAGTAACTCTTTTCATTCCACCTTTATGACTTGCTGGGATCCGTCTCCTGGTGGAGCCGACTGGATGAGATTGAGGCCATTGTCTTTTTCAAAATACCCCCGGAGATGACTGAGACCCTTCCAGATGCCTAGTGTTTTCAAGGGTGGTCTTGAGCCCTGAGAGAAGGACAGCTTCTCAGAGCAACTTAGAATCCAGTTGACCAAAGGCAGAACAAAAATGTGAACTTTTTTGTAAGAGTTTGTGGCCAAACGTTTAGGGCCTTACAGAGGCATCTAGTCATTTGTGAGCTTGAAGCTCATGAAACGGAAGCTGAATAAAAAAGCGCCTGCTTTGTGAATTTGGGAGTGGTTTTCTTGGATAGCAGCAACTTTCATTGAGACTCAAAATATATTTGAGTGGGTTGAGGTGTGAAGGAGAACTGAATGACTTCAGTTGAAAGCTGAACTTTTCAGTTCAGTTTTTAGAAACCAGTCGCTTACGTGGTGAGAGACCTCCTCAGTGCTAAGTTCAGTTCTTTTTTTTTTTCTGCATCATAGAATATATGGACTGCTATGGGTTTAAAAAAAATTCTTTTTTGATGTGGACCATTTTTAAGGTCTTCATTGAATTAGTTACACTATTGCTCCATTTCATATTTTGGTTTTTCAGCCGTGAGGCATGTGGGATCTTAGCTTCCCAACTAGGGGTTGAACCTGCACCCCCTGCATTGAAAGGCAGAGTCTGAACCACGGGACTATCAGGGAAGTCCCTCTCCTTTTTTTATGTGAAACATCTTCCATTTATTAATATTTCAGAACTCCACCCTCAGCTGAAATCTGACTGGTTGTGAACCCAATCTGTTCACAATCTGTCTGTTTGCCAATATGGTGGATATTTTGCTCTGATAAGAAAATGCTTTTGTGTATAATTTATTCCTAAAAATGCAGGACAAGACCGTGTTTGAAAACGGAACCACAGACTTGCATGTTACTGTTAGAGGCCTGGATACTGGGAAGTGGCCTGGGATCTGAACTGGTAAGCTTTTCCGACTCTCAGGGCAGTGGGGGGAGAAGCAGGGGACGCCTGACATCGCTCTGGGACTGTGCAGCCATGCATCCCGGGACGGTCACTCGGTGCGGGCTTCCCTCCTCATCTGAACTGAGACTGGTGGTAGAATTGACCTGAGAATCGTGCAAGGGCTAAGCGTGTGGATACAGGGAAAGGCCTTGAAGCACCGCCTAGCGCTTAGGGGCTGCCCAGTGAATGTTAGCTTATTTTTTATGGAAGACTTAAAACATAGATTAAACCGTAAGTGTAGTCAACCGTGATTACTTCTCTAAAGTCAACTCGTCACATCTGACCTGGTCCATCGCACTTAACATGACATTTAGCAGGAAAGTAAGTGTTCATGTTGGAGGAAAGACTTAGTGTTAAAGGGTAGGAGGCAAGAGATACTCCTAACGTTGTCCAGATTTTATTTTGAAATTCGCATATTGCCAGTGGAAAAGTAAATAAAAGTGAGCAGAAGTCTAACCTTTATGAAGGGCAGTTGAACAGCTGTTCTTTTTAGGACAGACCCAGGTACTCTGACTTAGGAGTTACACTGCTGTATGAATTTTCCCTACAGCGAGCCTGGTTGCGTATAAAATGGTATTTGTACAAGGTGATTCCTTGCAGTGCTGTTGGCAGAGCGGGAGACCGGAAGCAGCCAGCAGAGACTCTGTACTCGGGAACACTATGTAGCGGTTTAATGAGAAACAGGAGGCCTTCCGCCCGGTCATCGAAAAAGCAAGAGAGTTCCAGAAAAACATCTATTTCTGCTTTATTGACTATGCCAAAGCCTTTGACTGCGTGGATCACAACAAACAGTGGAAAATTCTTCAAGAGATGGGAATACCAGACCACCTGACCTGCCTCTTGAGAAACCTATACGCAGGTCAGGTATCAACAGTTAGAACTGGACATGGAACAACAGACTGGTTCCAAACAGGAAAAGGAATACGCCAAGGCTGTATATTGTCACCCTGCTTATTTAACTTATATGCAGAGTACATCATGAGAAACGCTGGACTGGAAGAAGCACAAGCTGGAATCAAGATTGCCGGGAGGAATATCAATAACCTCAGATATGCAGATGATACCACCCTTATGGCAGAAAGTGAAGAGGAGCTAAAAAGCCTCTTGATGAAAGTGAAAGAGGAAAGTGAAAAAGTTGGCTTAAAGCTCAACATTCAGAAAATGAAGATCATGGCATCTGGTCCCATCACTTCATGAGAAATAGATGGGGAAACAGTAGAAACAGTGTCAGACTTTATCTTTTGGGGCTCCAAAATCACTGCAGATGGTGACTGCAGCCATGAAATTAAAAGATGCTTACTCCTTGGAAGGAAAGTTATGACCAGCCTAGATAGTATATTCAAAAGCAGAGACATTACTTTGCCGACTAAGGTCCATCTAGTCAAGGCTATGGTTTTTCCTGTGGTCATGTATGGATGTGAGAGTTGGACTGTGAAGAAGGCTGAGCACCAAAGAATTGATGCTTTTGAACTGTGGTGTTGGAGAAGACTCTTGAGAGTCCCTTGGACTGCAAGGAGATCCAACCAGTCCATCCTAAAGGAGATGCAATGAACTGAGTGTTCATTGGAAGGACTGATGCTGAAGCTGAAACTCCAATCCTTTGGCCACCTGATGTGAAGAATTGGCTCATTGGAAAAGATTGAAGGCAGGAGGAGAAGGGGATGAAAGAGGATGAGATGGTTGGATGGCATCACCAACTCAATGGACATGAGTTTGAATAAGCTCCGGGAGTTGGTGATGGACAGGGAGGCCTGGTGTGCTGCGGTCCATGGGGTCGCAAAGAGTCAGACACGACTGAGCGACTGAACTAACGAACTAATTAACTAACTACGGACGCTTCCTGGGCTTCCTAGGTGGCACCAGTGGTAAAGAGCCTGCCTGCCAGTGCAGGAGACTTAGGAGACATGGGTTCGATCCTTGAGTTGGGAAAAGCCCCTGGAGAAGGGCGTGACAACCTACTTCAGTATGCTTGCCTGGAGAATCCCATGGACAGAGGAGCCTGGCAGGCTACAGTCCACAGCGCTGCACAGTCGGAAACGACTGAAGCGACCTAGCACACGTGCACACATAGGATGCTTTCTAAGTTCTTGGAAGAGATCCCTAAAGCGTGCTGTCAGGACAGCAAGGGGAGGCGGAGGGGGAGAGTGAAGTACAATTTGGGAACGACGCAGGAGAAACTAATAGCAGCGTTTGCCCCTGGGTGGAAGGAGGGTAGGAGGGAATTGCCGTGGCAAGAGAAACCCAAGAGGGACCTGGTGACCCCGAGGCGCCTCGCTGTCTGCCTCCGTGCTTCTCCATTTCCAGCTGTAGCAGTGTGTTACCTGTTTGACAAAGTAGAATAAGCAGGAGGTGGGAATTCCCTGGTGGTTCAGTGGCTAAGACTCAGCTCCCAGTGCAGGGGGCCTGGATTCAATCCTGGGTTGGGAACTAGATCTCACATGCCATAACCAAGACCCAGGGCAGCCAAATAAATAAGTAAATATTAAAAAGCATTTTTTTTTTAATTAGAAGGAATTTCCACCCCAACTTTCCTCTTTCCATAAAGGTGACAGCAGACGGTCAGCATAACGGTGCTGAGACCCTGGGAATTTCTCTCTAGGTTTAGGTCTCCGGAATGTATGCCTTTATTTTAATTTTATTATGAGAAATTTCAAACTGAGTATAATATACTCCCATCTACCTACCACCCAGCTTCAGACTTTATTAATTTATGCTGCTTCTGTATTCCTACCCATTCTGCCTCCAGGAGGACTTAGAAGGAAATGTCATTTCACCTGTAAATATTTTAGTAAGTAGCTCTAAAAGGTAGGAATTATCTTCTAATATTTCTGACAATAGTTATATTTTATAATAAAAAATAATCAAGTCAACTCCCCAACCCCTTCTCCAGTCGCAACACTGTCCCACTTTAAATTTGACCATGGGGTTCTTTTCTCGAAATGTTAATTCTCAGTCTGTGCTTTAAGAGGTTTCACCACTTCGTTCATCACGGCACCTTGCTTTTTAGGTGCTCCCCAGAGAGCTACTTCCAGCATTTCCTACATGTGAAGTTTTCTCTTCTCAGCTGGACGGTGCTCACTTTGGTCCTGTGAACACGTAGTTAACGATGCTGTTGCCTGCATTGGTGGCTCCCCTCTTCCATGTAACACTCACTCTGATGAGCTAAGAAGGGTGACAGGCAACAAAATATTCAGATATTTGTGTAGACCAGCTCTGCTGAGAAGGCAGGCATGGCAGAGCTGTCAAAACCACCCTTGAGAAAAACAACCCACAATGGGAAATAGGGGTTTGTCAGCTCACATCAGGACGTGTGACATAAAAGGCTTTGGGAGTTGCAATCAGTAATGTGCAGAGTGAGCTTGAAAGTCGAGGCCCCGTGGACTTCCTCCTGCAGGCGTCCTGTGCTGAGCAGCTGTCTGAGAGAGCGAGCTCCACGAGCAGCTTCTGCTTCTCACTGGAGATCTGTGAGTCTGTTGTCGAAGACCTGAACTGACCTCAGTGCCGCTGCCTCCAGTCCTTAGTCAGGTTCCCTCGTGCATCTGAAATGGAATTAAGAGTTCAGAGAAACGAAACTGTACGCCCACACAAACACTTGGATAGTAAAAGCTAAAAAGCAGAAACAACCCAAGTGTCCACCAGCTGATAAGTGGACGGGTGACATGCGGTGAGGCGCACAACGGAAGGTTACTCAGCCGTTGAAACAGTAGCACATGCTGCCGATGGGCGCTGCGGCGCGGAAGCCGGGCGCAAGGGCTGCGCATGACACAGTTCTGTTTGTGTGAAATGCCCAGATCTGTGGAGACAGCAGATCACTGGCGGCTCAGGGCCAAAGGCGTGATGGTGGCAGGAAAAGGGGAGAGACTGCTGGTGGGGAAGGAGTTTCTTTAGGGTGATGAAAATGTCCCGGAACGATGGTGGCAGTTGTACAGGTCTGTGAATACACTGAAATGCATTGCGTTGTACACTTTAATGGGGAGGTTTTATAGTTGGTAAATTACATCTCAATGGGGACTTTCCTGGTGGTCCAGTGGCTAAGATTCTGTACTCCCAACGCAAGGGGTCTAGATTTGATTCCTGGTCAGGAAACTAGATCCTACATGTTGCAGCTAAGAGCTCTTATTTGGGACAGCTGAAGATCCAGTATGCTGCAACTAAGACCCAGTATGACCAAATAAATAGATGTTAAAAAATAAATCTCAGTAAAGTTTTTATTAAATACCATTGGCCCTTCCCTGGAGGCTCAGTGGTAAAGAATCCACCTGCCAATGCAGGAAACACGGGTTGGATCCTGCATCTGGGAAGATCCCACATGCTGAGGACCAGCTGGGCCTGTGAGCCACAGCTGTTGAGCCTGTGCTCTGGAGCCCAGGACCTCAGCCACTGAAGCCCGCGTGCCCTGGAGCCTGCGCTCCACAGCAGGAGAAGCTGCCGCAGCGAGAAGCCCACCCCTGCAGCTTGAGAGCAGCCCCCGCTCCCCACAGTCGGAGAAGCGCCTGTGCAGCAGCAAAGACCCAGCACAGCCAAAAATAAATCAATACAGTTATATTTTAAAGGCATTGGATTTACTTACAGTGCCTCGAAATGTACCTGGCGTCTGTTTTGGTGTTTGTCTGGACTGGGGGTGTGGTGCAGCCCCGGGGTTGGGGCGTGTTAGGTGAGACGAGGAAGGAAGGAGATGTGGCTTCCTTTCCTCTCTGAAACTCCATGCAAATCTTGTTTCTTTCCCTTCCAGATCACTGGGAAACAAGTGACTTTACTTGACCTCATGGTCTTATTTTACTTCCCACCCTTCATTCAGGGTTGGACAGTGGTTCCTTTAGCAGCTAATGACTTCTTTTTTCCTCTCTGTACCCCCACCCCAAAACTTGTTTCTAAAGTATCCTTGTACTTGTTGGGTGACAGTCGGTGACTTTCCTTTTCTGGAGTTTTCCTGTTTTGGCAATTGTTTTGGTCTTCAGAAATCAGTGCTGGTATGACTGCCCCTTTTATTTATATGACCCACGAAGGAGAAAGAGTTTAAAAACAACACCTGGAGGACTTCGCTGGTGACCCAGTGGCTAAGAGTCCCAATGCAGGGGGCTCAGGTTCAATCCTTGGTCTGGGAACTAAGATCCCACATGGCACAAGGCCTGGCACAGCCAAATAAATAAGTAAATATTAAAAAAAAGAGAGAGAGAGAAAAGAACCCAAGGGAATTCCTTGGCAATCCAGTGGTTAAGACTCCCAAGTTTCCACTTCGGAGGACCCAGGTTCCATCCCTGGTTGGGGAACCAAGATCCCACAAGCCAAGTGGTTTTGTGACCAAAAAATAAAAAAAATTAAACAACACCCAGGTCAAAGGTGTATTTTTCTTCTGGTGAAAAAGCTGTATCAGCATGCTGCCCTGGGAAACATGGTGCTATTTAAATGGCATCGGGGACCTCAGTGAGACTCGGGTCATGCGCCAGCTTGTTCACTTGACAATCTGCTGAAAATAGAAAATTGTGTGGGGAGAAGGGGGTGCATCTCCAGTGCCTCAGCCGCAAAGAATCCACTGGCAATGCAGGAGACATGGATTCGATCCCTGGGTTGGGAAGATCCCCCGGAGGGAGGCATGGCAACCCACTCCAGTATTCTTGCCTGGAGAATCCCATGGACAGAGGAGCCTGGTGGGCTTCAGTCCATGAGGTCACAAAGAGTCGGACACGACTGAAGCGACGTAGCACAGCACTTGGGGAGAGACGGAGAAACACAGAGCTGGTGAAAGTGTGCCTGTGTGCGTGTATGTGTGCTCGAGTGTGTACGTGTGGACTGACTCCATAGACCTCCTTCCTGGGAAGCAGAGGAAGAGAGACGTCCTGCCCTGACATCTTCAGGGGAGCATCCTGGTGAAGAGCTCCCAGGTGGGGGAGCCCGACCTTAGTATCCCGAACTACTTTTGAAGAGCAGGGAGATGGTGGTTGTAATTTGCTAGATCGGGAGGAGGCAAACCACAGTCAGGGGGCCCAAGTCTGTCCTGGTGCCAGTTTTCAGGAATGTTTGTTCAAACGGCCACGCCCCTTTGTTTAGATATAGGCTGCTCCCAGGTCTCAGCCACAGAGCCGAGTTACTGCAACTGTCTGTCCTGCAAAAACCTGAGATATTTACTGTCTGGCCCTTCACAGAAAAACTTTGCTGACTTCAGTGCTCAGTGATGGAATTCCCTTCCCATCGGAGTCCTTGGAAGAGGCCTGTTCCATGGTACTTGGAAATTGAGTCCTGGTGATACTTAGAAATCCCTTAGACCATAATACGAACTCTGGGACTGCTGGCTGTTTCTTTTTATTTTCTCCTATAAAATGATGCAGGCCCCGCCCAAGGCCGATTGGTTCTTTTAGTTGCTGGTGTGTTTGGATGAACACAGCAGTGGGTTTGGAGAAGGCAATGGCACCCCACTCCAGTACTCTTGCCTGGAAAATCCCATGGATGGAGGAGCCTGGTAGGCTGAAGTCCTTGAGGTCGCTAAGAGTTGGACACAACTGAGCGATTTCACTTTGACTTTTCACTTTATGCATTGGAGAAGGAAATGGCAACCCACTCCAGTATTCTTGCCTAGAGAATCCCAGGGAAGGGGGAGCCTGGTGAGCTGCCGTTATGGGGTTGCACAGAGTCGGACACGATGAAGTGACTTAGCAGCAGCAGCAGCAGCAGCAGGCTTCCCTGGTGGCTCAGGTGGTAAAGAATCCACCTGCAATGCAGGAGACCTGGGTTTGTTCCCCAAGTGGGAAAGATACCCTGGAGAAGGGAATGGCAAATCTTGCCTGGAAATTCTGATGGACAGAGGAGCCTGGCTGGCTACAGTCCATGAGGTCACAAAGAGTCAGACACAACTGAGCGACTAAGCACACTCGCACGCAGCGGTGAATGGCTTTGAAACACGCCAGGTGAATTTGGGGCATTTCTGGTGAACCTGGGCTTGTACACCAGCCCCTGTTTCTACAGCTGATTTGGCTGAGCTTTATTCTCCATCAGGACCGACCTTCTTTTTCCATCTGTTCACAGTGATCAGTCTTCTCATTTTACTGGTGGTTCGCAACACCACCTATTGGGTCATCTACTTAGGAATAGTCAAGTGTGGTGTCTGGGGCCTGGGCTCAGAGCTGTTTGATTATAACGTGGACACATTTCTCAAGCTGTATCTCCTGAGTTCAGAAACGTGCTTCCATCCACACGTGCCCTCGAGTTATCCCCTGTGAAAAATGCTCTCTGGGCCTGTCCTTTCCGAAGAGAGAACACGAACTTGCTATAAAGATTATAAACGCCTATTTGCTGAAATGTTCTGCCTCCAGTGGGCAGGCTGCCGATTTAGCGTAATCATCTCAGGTTTATTGACCTGTTTGTCCTCTTCTTACGTGGAGCTTTACTAGGCCTCTCTGCAAGAGTGAAGGTTGGACCTCTTTTCCTCATGTAGGGAGTTATCACTGTTAAGCTCGTCTAAGGGAAAAGGAGGTTGGGGTCTCTCACATCACCATGCCCAGGCAGGAGCTTGGGGAGCTGTTCACAGTCAGCTCGACTGGCAGCAGCATCTCACTGCAGTTTTCATGGGAGCTGTATCGCTGATCCTGTCCGTGACGCCAGTGGTCTCGCTGTTTACACTGTCCGCACTGTTTGCTGAACCCAGGGTAGGCAAGGGCAAGGCAAGAGGCGAGAAGGAGCCGTAGTAACTGAACATGTTTATTCTCTCCTGGCCGGCACGGTGGCCTTAACACAGCCTCCCTCCTGGCTGACGCAGCTCCAGCAGCAGTCACTGTATAACCGTAATGCAGCAGTAATGTAGCCACAGCGTGGCCTCATAGGACGAGACCGTTGCATCGCTCCAGTGTAGCCCCAGGGCAGCCAGGGTTTTCATGGTGAAGCTCACACGGGCGTACCACACAGAGTAGTCCATGACCAAGCCAGTACCTAACGATGCGCGTGCACAGCGCCATACAGGATCTCAGTGTTAATAGTCCTTCTTTACGCTGCATGGGGTGAGAGGGTCTGAACACACCATCTCGGCTAATTTGCTCTCTCCCCGCAGGAGCACTGGTTTGTGACCATCCCCGGGGGAGCATCACCTGTCTATTTAAATAGTGAAATAGACCTAGGGGTTCCTGGTGTAACTCAGCTACAAGGAAAAGTTCCAGAAATAGAGATGCATTGTTACTTACTGACTGCCTTCAAAAACGCCTCCATGGTTGCCTCTTCTTTAGGGAAAGAAGATAGTCAGTTTCTTAGATAACAGGTTTCTCCCGGGGGAGGGGAGGGGAGGGGACTTGTCTTTCAACATTCAGTGGAAGGAAGATATGACAGTACCTGTCCAAATTAACCAGTGTTGTTTCTATGAACCTGGGCCTATCAAGTTTTTCAACCAAAAATTTCCCCAACTTCTGAGAGCAAACTCGAGGATCTGAGGGTGAGGCCTGAAGCTACCCAGGTGGGTTTGTTTCTGGTTTTTTTTTTTTTTTTTTTTTGACAGGAGTGATTTTTATATTTAAAATTCCTGGGAGCCTTCCCCTCTGCAGTATTTCTGACTCTGGTTCTCAGTGAAAAGGTACTGTCTTAATCTGCTCAGCTACTGTAACAAAATAATATAGGCTAGGGGGCTTATAAACCACAGAAGAATTTTTGACTGTTTTGTGTATGTATTTGGCTGTGCTGGGTCTTGGTTATGGTAGGCGGGATCTTTGCTGCAGCATGTGTGATCTTTTTTATTTTTCCAGTTGTGGCACAGGGACTCCCTAGTTCTGGAGCTCGGGCTAAGTAGTTGCCACACGTGGGCTCCAGAGCACATGAAATCTTCCCGGACCAGGGATCAAACCTCCGCCCTCTGCTTTACAAGTGAATTTTTAACCACTAGACCACCAGGGAGGTTGCAGCCGCAGAAATTTCTCTCTCACAGTTCTGAAGATGGGAGCTCCAAGGCCAAGGTGCTGGCAGAGGAGGTGTCTGGTGAGAGCCTGTTTACTACTTGATAGATCGCTGGCTTCTCACTGTGTTCGTGCATAGCTGAAGGGGAGAGGGAGCTTCCTGGTGACTCTCTCATAAGGATCCAAACCCCATTCATGAGGACTCCATGCTCATGATTGAATCATCTGCCAAAGGCCCCACCTCCAGGTAGCACCATATTGGGGGTTAGATGTCAGCATAAGAACTTGGTGGGGGAGACAGACATTCAGTCTGTTGAAGATACTTAGTTATTTATCTGTGATAATACCTTTCCCCTAACTTACCCCTGAATCTTTGGCTTAAAATGATGCTGTGGCTTCCTGATAGCTTAGCTGGTAAAGAATCCGCCTGCAACGTGGGAGACCTGGGTTCAGTCCCTGAGTTGGGAAGATCCCCTGGAGAAAGGACCGGCTACCCACTCCAATATTCTGGCCTGGAGAATTCCATGGACTGTGTAGTCCATGGGGTCGCAAAGAGTCGGACACGACTGAGCGACTTTCATACTTTGGCAGACGGCCAGGTTCTGCCCATGATTAGATGTCTGTACAGTATTCCTGCTTATCAAAGGAAGCCTCCAGGGGCCAGTGGTTGACTGTAAAATGCCAGGTGGAGCATCTGAACCTGCCGAGTGGGGGGGAGGGGATCACCCTCCCAGGAGCAGTGGTAGACAACGGCATCACCTAGGATGCAAATGCTTAGTGGTGCCCACGAAAGAACCCGGCTCAGGACGGCTGGCTTAGAACCTGCTCTTAGGGCTGCAGGTCTGTTCCCAAGCAGCAGCAGAGGCAGCCAGGTGGCGTTGGAGGCCAGCCCGGCAGGGCCCCCGCTGCACTCCTCCCACCCGCTGGCTGTCTCAGTGACGTAACATTGAAACAGATCCTCCCGATAGCTCGCCCACGCTCAATGACATGACTGGCTGTCCCCATGCAGCTGTTGCCAAAGGAAATGTTGAGAATGTGCCTACTCTGAAACACTGACGCCAGAAATACCTGTTTCCAAAAGTGCCTCTGGTCCTATGACGCCTGCCTGGTGAGTAAACTCTGAACTCCTTAACCTGCTGGTTTGAGCTCCGCAGTGGCCCCAGCCACCCCATGTGTCTCACTGCCAACCCTCTGGCCTTTTCCAACATCCTTAAAGCAGGTGGGTGCCAAGTCCCAGCCTTGCCCCTGCCTGGAGGGCAGCTGCTCCCATCCTGGCCTTCCTGAGGCTGAACGTCATCTCTGGGCACCCAGAGTCATTTATTGCTCCTCCTGAATGAATCGCCCAGCATTTCTTGTCGTGACTGCACTTCCTTGGCCCTCACCTTGGGCTCTGCTCCGGGGTTTTCTGTTTGTTTCATCTCCCTGGCCACACTGAACATTCTGCAAGGGAAAGAGCTGTGTCTTTTTCCTTGCACACACTCTCTGGCCTCGTGCAAGCCTGTCTCTTTGCTTGTCCTGGTGTCCTTAGTGGCTTTCATTCAGCTGTTGGAAGGAGGGAAAAAGCGGAGTTTTACACAGATGTGCTATAAATAGGTGCAATCCAGGAAAACTCAAGTTTACATGGAAACTAAATTAAAAGGTAATTCTGCTGCCAAACAGGATTTTAGGCATCTTGTGAATGGCACTTCTTTAAGGCTTATAAATTTTGATTTACAGCAACTTGATAATCTTTCAGGAAAAAAAATTGAGTGGTTTGAATTTGAAACTCTGAAATAAAGCTGCCAAAATAATCCCATTGTATTTTTCTTAGTTGCAGAATATCAGATTTGGCACACAGGGAAGTTTTGGAGGGCAGCTGGAAGGGTCCATCCCAAACTATCAAATTATATACGCTGTTCCACAGCCTCCAGTAGTCCTTAATGTAGGAGATATTTCAATTTTTAGATGACAGGTCAGAAATACTGAAGTATGAAATACACGGATAAGAGAAACTGCCTGGTCAATCTTCAGTAACATGGTGAATGGCCCCCTTTTCCATGTGAATTCTTTTCTGTTGCAGTAATAGGTAAACCTTTAATCAGTGAGTATTAAAGCTCAGGTTATATACTTATATCTGTGTTAAAGAGGTATGTGACCCTCACCATTAGGAAAGCAGCACTTTTTTTTTTTTTTGAAAGATCAACAAAATTGACAGATGCTTAGCGATAGTAAGAAAAGAGAAAAAAAGACTGAGACGAAATCAGAAATGAAAGAGGATGCATTACAACTGATGCCACAGAAGTAAAAATGCTCTCAAGAGATTACTGCAAACAATTATACATCAACAAATTTTGCAGTCCAGAAGAAACACATTTTACAGTCCAGAAGAAACAAATTTTGCAGTCCAAAAGAAACAAATTTTGCAGTCCAGAAGAAACAAACTTCTAGGAACATACTGTCTTTTACAACTGAGTCATAAGGAAACTGAAAATTTGAGCAGACCTATAACTTAGAAAGAGACTAAATCAGTCATCAAAAACCTCCCACCAAAAAAGAACCCTGGACAAGATGGCGTCATTGGAGAATTTTAACAAACATTTAAAGGAGGCTTAATACCAGTCCTTCTCAAATAAAGTCCTTGACATAGAACTGTGTGTCAAGAGCTGTGTCTTCCCAGAAATCAAAGAGGAGAGAACATGTCCGGCTGTATTCTGTGGAGGCAAGCATTACCCTGATCCCAAAAGGAGACAAGGATACTATAAGGAAATTGCAGATCAATGCCCCTGTTGAACACAGATGCCAAAATCCTCCACAAAATACTCAACAAACAGAGTTCAACAACATGTTAAAGATAGTATATATCATGACCAGATGGAATTTATTACTGAATGCAAGGATGGTTCACCATATGAAAGTTAATTAGTGTATATAACGTACCACATTAACACAATGAAAGACAAGGGCTGCATGATCATTTGTCAGGGGGTGTCCAACAGGAGGATTCCTACGTGCTGTGTCTCACAAGTCCTTTGTTTCTTCTTAAGCGGAACAGCACGCTGCTCCCAGGAGCTGGGGTCATTGTGTGAGACAGGCTTCAGTCTCCATTAGTAAACATTCTCTTTACGACAAAGCTGCTTAGCCTCGATCCCCTTTCTTGAGACATGGATTGTCTCCTGACCTTGTGGCCATCAGCATCCCTTGTTCCCTTGGTAACGGTTACTGTATGTGTGGCTTTCTCATCTTTATCACTGACGAAAGAAACTTCTTGTACTACAGCCTATATATACTCATGGAAAAATCATTAAAGCACCTTTGCTCCATCAGAGCTTGGGTCCCTGTGGCTTTCTTTCTTTCTGTCTCTCTCTTCAGCTGATTCCCTGGAGCGCAGAGACCTGTCTCGCTCACTCTCCTGCCCGGCCTTCTAAGATTCTCTCAAGAAGGCACCCTGTGCCTTCACCCCGCCTTGAGAGGGCACCCGGTGCCTTCGTGAGAGACACAAGTCCTATGTCAAGGACTTTATTGGTTTTTTGCATAAACCAGGGAGTATCAGCCTCTTTCTCTCTTTCACTTTCTTATCGTTTCTGCCAAACCACGAGGTCCCGGTCCATTAAAGGACCCCAACAATCATTTCAATTGATGAAGAAAAAACATCTGACAAAATTCGTCACCCTTTCGCGATGAAAATGCTCAGCAAACTTGGAACAAACTCCACTTAAGACTGTATATGAAAACCCATAGTTAGCATTGTACTCAGTGGTGACAAACTGCAAGCTTTCCCTCTGAGATAAGGCAAGGGTGTCCACTCTCCCTACTTCCATTCAACAGAGTACTTAAAGTCCTAAGCAAACTAGTCAAGAAAAAGAAATGAAAGTCATCCAGATAGGAAATGAAGGAATAAAGTTATCTTTCTTCATAGATGACATCATCTTATATGTAGAAAACCCTCAACATTCCACACACACACACACACACAAAGCCACCGTTAGAACAAATTAATGAACTAAACAAACTTTCAGGATACAAAATCTACACACAAAAATTCATTCTACTTTAATAAGCTAACGTGGAACAGTCCAAAAAGGAAATTAAATAATCCCACTTACAACAGCATCAAAAAGAATAAGATACATTGGAATAAACTTAATCAAGGTAGCAAAAGATTTGTATCGTGAAAATTACAAAACACGGCTGAAAGAAATTAAAGAGGATACAAATAAGTGGAAAGACATCTGTGTTTGTGATTGGAAGGCTTTATATTGTTAAAATGTTCATACTGCACAGAGCAGTCTACAAGTTTGATATAATCCTATCAAAACCCCAAAGGAATTTGTTTTTCAAAAGCAGGAAAATTTTCTAAAATTTGTATAGAATTTCAAAAGATCCCAAACATCTAAAACATCTTGAGAAAGAAAAGCAAAGCTAACGTCCTTACACTTCCTGATTTCAAAACTTCCTGCAGTCATCAAAACAGTATGGTACTGGCATAAGGACAGATGTCAAGCTGAGTACTGTCACTATTTAACAGTCCCAAGGGAGTGGAATGTCGCTTACGGATTACCAGTCTCAGGAAGGACTCCAGACTCTTCTGCCGTTGTATCTTGGTATTAGAGTTAGCAAGGAGAGCACAGGGCAAGGCTTTACCTGTATGGTGAACAGACATCAGTTTCAATAGTAGGCATCAGTAACTCCTCATCCGCTGGTTCCCCTCATTAGCCAACACGGGGCAGTTGGCCTGTGAGCACCCCTCTTAAGCCACAGTAGAAAGACCTCAACCCTTCCCCTGTGTAGTCTGAAATACCGAAAGCTGGGGGAGTGCCTGAGGGCTGTTGTGTACATGCTAACGCAGAACAAAGGAACATTCATTGAGCTTCAAACAGGAAAAGTTATTCCCGCACAAGGTGATAAGCCCTGCTCAGGCTCTCTGGGTTCTTTATCTCTTGGGTAATGCAGTGTTCCAGGCCCGAGGCTCATTCTTATACAGCTGAGTGAGGGTCAGGAGATTGCACGGACAAGACTGCCTTTCCCAACAGCATGCAGCCCAGTGGGTCAGAACAGAGAGCCCAGCAATAAACCCTCCTGTCTGTGGTCCCAGGAGGCACTAGTGGTGAAGAACCCACCTGCCAGTGCAGAAGACTTAAGAGACGTGGGTTCCGTCCCTGGTTCTGGAAGATCCCTTGGAGGAGGGCATGGCAACCCACTTCAGTACTCTTGCCTGGAGAATCCCATGGACAGAGGAGCCTGGCAGGCTACAGTCCTCAGGGTCGCAAAGAGTCAGGCACGACTGAAGCGACTTAGCACATAATCTGTGGTCACATGATCTTCAACACAAGTGCCAAGGTGAGGCAACGGGGAAGGACAGTCTTTTCAACTAACGATATTGGGAAATGTGGATATCCACAGGCAAAAGGATGAAGCTGGATACATCCAATGAAGTTGGATACCTTACCTTACATCTTATACAAAAAGGAACTCAAAATGAATTACAGACCTCAAGATAAGACCTGAATTATAGAACTCCTAAAAGAAAACATAGGGGGAAATCTTCATGACTGTGTATTCACCAGTGATTTCTTGGATATAACACCCAAACCAGAAGCCAAAGTAGGGAAAATAGGGCTATATCAAATTTAAAAATTTCTGCACAACAAAGGAAGCCATCTGCAGCGTGAAAAGGCAGCTGACAGAATGAGAGAACATATCTGCAAGTCAAGTATCTGATACAGAATTAGAGTCCAGAATATATAAAGAGCTCCTACAACTCAACAAGAGAGTCAGTTTTTAAATGGGCAGAAAACTTGGCTAGACATTTCTCCAAAAAAGATACACAGATGGCCAACAACAAGCTCATGGAAAGCTGCTCAACATCACTGATCATTAAGGAAATGGAATCAAAATCAAAAGAGATGTCACCTCACACCCAAGGGGGTAGCAGCTATCAAAAAGACACAATGACAAGTGTCGCCAAGAATGTGGAGAAATCGGAACCCTTGTGCCCTGCTGGTGGCAGTTTAGTCACCAAGTCGTGTCCGATTCTTTGCAACCCCATGGACTATAACCCAACAGGCTCCTCTGTCCATGGGATTCTCCAGGCAAGAATATTGGAGTGGGTAGCCATTTCCTTCTCCAGGGGATCTTCCTGACCCAGGGACTGAACCCAGGTCTCCTGCATTGCAGGCAGATTCTTTACCGACTGAGCTATGAGGGAAGCCACGTGCCCTGGTAGGAATGTGAAATACTACAGCTGCTATGGAAAAAAGTGTATAAACCTTCATCAAAAATGGAAAATAGAATTAACATTTAGGTGCTAGTCTCTCCTTCAGTGCCTGTCTGCTCCCTGAGTAAGAACACGCCTCTGCCGGGGACTTGCCAGGTGACTTCCACTGCGGGGGGCGTGGGTTCGATTCCTGGTTGGGGAACCAAGATCCCACTTGCCTCTCAACCCTCTTCACCTCCCCCCAAAAAGAACACACCACTTTCTTACCCTCTGACGACCTGGGACAAGGACTCCAGGGCTTTTCTGTCTGAAAAGGAAGGAAGGGAAGGGCCGGAGCTGATCTCCAGGGATACTCACGGGTCTGTCCAGCTGGTGCGGGGCTGCACCCTGGCACTGGCCCCCCCAGCTCGCTCTCTGGGAGAGCGGGAACGGCATGGTGCCTTCCTGTTGGTGCCAGTCTTCCTGCCCGCAGCGTGTTTGTGCCCATCTCCTGACAGGTGTAGACTGAGCGGGTATCTGGGGGTCAGGTGCGCTAGCTGGCAGGTGGAGGGACTCTGATGAGGTGCACATGAAAAGCTGGGGGTCGGACTCACCTTCAGCCAGAGTCTGACATCCTTGATTGTTTCCAGGGGCCAGATGGTTGTCTTTCTCCATTTCCGCAGCTGTGGCCTCACTGACCGTGGCCTTCGGCCCCTCTGAGCCTGGTCTAGCTGGTGCCAGGGGCATGTGATGCAGGTCGCCTGTCCCCAGGTGCTTCCTGGACTGGCCATGATCATGGATGTGTGCATGTATGCTCGCTGTGTTGCGTCCGACTCTGCGACCCCACGGACGGAGCCCGCCAGGCTCCTCTGTTCATGGGATTCTCCTGGCAGGAGTATTGGAGTGGGTTGCCGTTTCCTTCTCCGGGAATTATGGTGTATAACTCACCCCAGTTTCCTTCGGTTTGAAACAAAAAGGCCTGATAATCATAAACCACGGAATCAAGAATGGCCTTTGCAGCTTCCTAGAAGGAAAGGGATCTGCCACTCGAGGGATCCGAGCTCTCAGCCAAAGATGCACAGCCTTATTTTCTACTCTCAGAGGCAGTGAGACACCCACAAAGCATGTGGACCGAGGGAAGGACAGACTGCAGAGACCAGCAGCCCGGACAGACAGCTGCAGAGCTCCCCGACCTGGAATGCAGTGGTCCGGCTTCCTTGACATGAGAGTAACTTTCACACCCGCTGCTGTGGGGCGAGCGCCTGGCATCCTTGGCAGGGGGAAGCAGTTCATACCTCCGTGCTTGGCTTTTATTTCAGGCCTTTTAAGATTGACATTAAAGAGCGGCCGTGTGGCTCCTGGCGTTGTACTGTTGACAGCGTGTGAACCGCTCTGTCTGATCTCCCTTTCTGGTGCCTCAGGGAGGACAGAGGTGGGAATCCCTGCCCCACATCATGGACACAGACTCACGGGGTTGGGGGGGGCACGTGCCCGCAGGGGGCCCTGATGCAGTGGTGGCTGCCTACAGGCAGACTAGTTCATGTGAGATGGTTTTTTTTGACCTCAGGTGGAGCTGTGCCCCTGTGGGCGGTCCTGGGAGGAAAGAATCCCCAGACCCGGCTTTGTAGACCGCGGTTTTCAACCTGCCCTTGCCCAGGGAGCGTGATCCTCTGCAGCGTGTGGCTGCGTGTGTCTGAATGAGATCAGTGCTGGGAGTGGCAGTGCCGTGGACAGACAGCAATGCCACTGAGAGGCAGGACGGCCGTGGTCATGGGGGTTGGAGCTTCCCTCCACGGAGAAGACGGAGGGGCTGCTTTGTGCTGACTCTCACCCCCCTGCACCCCACAATGCCTTTTTCCTCTCCCTTCCTACTGCTTCCTCCCTGTAAGCCTCTCTTTTCCTCCGCCTCCTCCTTTTTGGCGGCCCTGAGTCTTCACTGCTGCACAGCCTCTGCTCTAGTCGCGGCGAGTGGAGGCTGCTCTCTAGCTGCACTGGCGGGGCTTCTCATTGCTGTGGCTCCTCTTGCTGCGGAGTGCGGACTCAGGAGTTGCGGTGCCTGGGCTTAGTTGCTCCGAGGCATGTGGGAATCTTCCCAGACCAGGGATTGAACCCATGTCTTTGCATTGGCAGGCGGATCCTTAGCTACTGAGCCATCAGGGACGTCCCCTATAAGCCTGTCATCTCTTTGCTGTTCCTTAAAAGGTATCCCTTTTCCCTCCCCCCTTTGCCCGCACTTCACCCAAACAGAAGGAAATCAGCAAGGAATTTTGCTGAAAGAAGCCAGCAAGGCTGGGATCCAGGCGGGCATCCAACCTCAGAGGGCTCCCTCAGCGGTGGGGATGTAGGTGGCTTTGGGGTGTCGCTGAATCCAGTCTCCTTACCCTGAGAGTGTGGCTACCACTCAGTTCTATTTTCTGGAAGACTCTAAGCTCTCTGACCAGGACTGGCTGCTCCTTTGCTTATTGGTTACCCAGGACCATGAATGAAGTGTTATTCACGGATTCCTGGAGAATATTGGAGCTGGTGTGTGTCCCTTGTGAGGAGATCTTTGATCGAGTCAGTGTCACCCAAGATCCCTTGTAAGTCCCTGGTGCATGGGGCTCCTGAGGGAGTCAGAGGGAAGGGAGGAGGAAGGGCCTTCTCAAAGCCAAGCTGCTGGAGACTTGTGAGAACTCGAGGGTGGCCCCGAGAGTGCATTTCTAACAAGCTCAGGGTGGTGCGGGCCGGCGGAGGGGCCGCCTATGTGGCTGCATTGCAGTGGGGACCACGCCCTCTGCCTCTGCAAGGCTCAGGGGCAGAGGCTGGCAGATGATGGCCCACCTGCCCTCCGTTTCGTCGGCTGCGCTCGATCTCTGCTGTGGTGTGCACGGGCTTCCCATGCCGCGGAGCGTGGGCTCTAGAGCATTCGGATTCCCTGGTTGGGACGCGCTGGCTTAGTTGCCCAGCAGCATGTGAGATCCTAGTTCCCCGACCAAAGGTTGAACCTGAGTCCCTTTATTTTTTTAATTGGAGGATAATCGCTTTTCAATGTTGCATTAGTTCCTGCTGTACAACAAGGTGAATTAGCTCTAAGTATACGTTTCCCCCCTCCCTCTTGAGCCCCCTTCCCAGCACTCCCCACCCCACCCCTCTAGGTCCTCGCAGAGCGCAGAGCCCTGCTCCCTGTGTCCTGCGGCCGCTTCCTACCAGCCAGCTGTTTCACACGTGGTGGTGTGTGGGTTTCAGTGCTGCGCTGTCCATCGTCCCACCCTCTCCTTCCCCAGCTGTGTCCACAAGTGTGTTCTCTGTGTCTGCATCCCTATTCCTGTGAAAGGTGGATTCCTAACCCCTGGACCTGCAGGGAAGGCCCTGCCGCCTGCTTTTGTAGTTTTTGTGAAACGCAGTTACTCCCATCCTCCTGCGTGTGTCTATGGCCCCTTTCATGCCCCAGGGGCGGAATTGAGTCGTCGTGATGGAGATCTTGTGGCCCAGAAAGCCCAAAATGTTTACTCTGTAGCCTTTCCCAGAAAAAAATGTGCCAGCACCTCCTCTAGCATGTCCTTGACCCCTGAGCCCCGTGGTTTTAACTACAAGATTAGACCCCATTTTCTTCCACTGGCTAAATAGTCTTGGACCCTTAACTGCCAAGATGCCAACTCTGCTAAGCATCCTCTGGAGGAGAAATATATGAGACTAATGACTGCTCTTTACCTAGATCTTTGGAGATCACAAAACACCTCCAGACCTTGCAGCAACCTTGATAGTGCTGTACCCATCTTATGGAGGCACAGACTGAGGCCTAGAGGGGTCAGAAAGTTAGTGATGTACCTAGGTCTTTGGTTCTCCCTACCTCCCACTCTGCTTCTTGGATACAGCCCACGTTGGATGCACTTGGCGTGCGAGTCATCTGTTACGTGCATGCTAAATTGCTCTTGTCATGTCCGACTCTTTGAAACCCTGTGGACTGTAGCCCACCAGGCTCCTCTGTCCATGGGATTCTTCAGGCAAGAATACTGGAGTGGGCTGCTATTCTCTCCTCCAGGGGATCCTCTAGGGATCAAACCCACATCTCTTACGTCTCCAGCTTTGGCAGGCAGGTTCTTTACCCGTAGCGTCCCTGGGAAGCTCTTACTGTGTAACAGATTCCCCCCAAGCGTCACAGCTTCAAACAGCAGTAAACACGTGTTACCACTTGCAGTGTCTGTGGACCCGGAATTCAGGATCCGCTTAGCTGGGCAGTTCTGGCTCAGGTGTTTACCTGAGGGTCAGTCTGGTATCTTCATGGGTTGCAGTCAGTTAAGGCTTGACTGAGCCTGGAAATCCACTTCCAAGGCAGTCGCTCACCTGGCAGGCAGGTTGGTGCAGGCTGCCCTGGAGACCTTGTTCCTCTCTCTCTGGTTCTCCCCCCAAGGCCACTCCAGTGTGCTCACAACATGATCCTTTCCACGACTTAGTCTCCCAAATCACGCAGCGTCATTTCTGCCACACACGGTTCATCAGAATCATTGGAGAAGGAAATGACAACCCACTCCAGTATTCTTGCCTGGAGAATCCCATGGACGGAGGAGCCTGGTGGGCTACAGTCCACGGGTCGCAAAGAGTCGGACATGACTGAGCGACTTCACTTTCACTTTCACTGTATCCAAGAAGTGCATCCAAGCATTTGTAGATGTATGTTTTTACATTTTCTTTAACCCCAGAAGCATTTTACATTGCTGCGGCTGCTTAGTCACTTCAGTCATGTGACCCCCTGGACTGTAGCCTGCTGGGCTCCTCTGTCCATGGGATTCTCCAGGCAAGAGTACTGGAGTGGGTTGCCATGCCCTCCTCCAGGGGATCTTCCTGACCCAGGGATCGAACCTGGGTCTCCTGCATTGCTGGCAGATTCTTTACCGCTGAGCCATCAAGGAAGCCCATTTTGTTTTGGGGTATAGCCAGTTAACAATGTTGTGGTGGTTTCAGGTAAACAGTGAACGGACTCAGCCATACCATATACATGTATCCGTTCTCCCCCAAACCCCGCTCCCATTCAGGCAGGCTACCTCCCATTAAACACAGATATATTTTTAAACGAGCCCAGTGTGCAGATTCCCATTCCATTGCCTGCTGGCACTATTGGGCTTCTGTGGATTCCCTCAGTGATTGACATTTTTAAATATTTGCTTGCTTATTTGACGGTGTCGAGTCTTCGTTGTGGCAGGCAGGGTCTTCATTGTGTCACCCGGAATCTTTTGTTCCAGAGCATGGGCTCTCTAGTGGTAGCACACGAGCTTAGTAGCTGCTCTGCAGCATGTGGGATCTTAGTTCCCTGACTGGGGCTCGAACCCGTGTCCCCTGCATTGCACAGTGGATTCTTAACCACTGGGCCAGCAGAGAAGGCCCCCTCAGTGATTTAATTGGCCGTACACGCCAGACTAAAGCTCTGAGTAGAAGCAGGGTGCAGTCACACCCTGGCATCACCTAGGCTCAAGCCTTGTTCTGCTCTGCAGCCCCTGAAGGTCCCCTATAGTGGTATTTGCGGGGGGGTGTCAAAGAGGGCCGGGGGGAGACACCCACTTTCTTGGCATGTGTGAAGGTGGGAAGATGACCAAGAAGAAAGTGGTTCAAAGTGCCCCCCTCCGCCGCCCCCCGCACCACACCAGGTCATTCAGACCTGCATCTCCTAGGTCCTGGTGACCTGCTCCCATTTGAAAACAGTTTTTCTAACTCGACCTTCCCCGCCTCCCGGATCAGGAAGCAGGGGCCCAAAGAGGCACAGTTTCTTGTTGGCGAAAGCAGCAGGTATTAAGCGCACTTCAGTAAAGCTTTGTAGGGGTGCACAGATTAAACTTGCCTTCCCAAGTCTTTGTGTTGGTTACTCCTTACTGCAGCTGCTGCCCACGCTTCTTGTCAGATCTCTTCCAGGCCACGTCTGAGTCTAATGGGTAAGTCCTGGCCCGAGTTTGTTCCTCTGTGTCTTGCCACCTCTATGGAATGTGCAAGTGGAGAAACTCCTCTAGACAGATGGTAAACTCTGATTTCTTCCCGCTGAACAGGGACGGGAGCGCCTGAATCTCGCATAAGCAGGGTTTAGTCACCCTCTAGTGGAGAAATGGAAAAGGTGGCCATGCTCGCTGAAGAGAAATGCTGCTGCTAATTGCTTTAGAATATTGTAAAGCAGTTACCCTCCAATTAAAAGAAGTCAAACAAAGGAAAAAATAGATTCTTAAATTTAAGATACATACATTTGCCATATGGATGGAGAATTTCTTGAAATCTAATTTTAACTACCTGCCATGTAACCGGTATGTGATAAAACAGATTATTGACCATTACTAATAGAAACTTGGGCTTCCTTGGTGGCTCAGCTAGGAAAGAATCTGCCTTTAGTGCAGGAGACCCAGGTTTGATCCGTGGGTCGGGAAGATCCCCTGGAGAAGGGAATGGCAACCCACTCCAGTATTCTGGCCTGGAGAATCCCATGGACAGAGAAGCCTGGCATCCTACAGTCCCTGGGGTCGCAAAGAGTCGGACACGACTGACGCAATAGAAACTCAACAGAAGAGAAGCGCTGCTGATCTGTGACGTGGGGGTGACTCTGAAAGCTCCCCTGGTGTTGGGAATCATCCTGAGGAGCGTGTGGTTCTTTGATGGTGCAGAGACGAGATGCAGGCTTATTGTTCTGTCATCTCCTGTGGCCCAATATACTAACGATCTGATTCATTTACAACGATGCAGGAAACAAATAAAACAGTATGTGCACATGTGTGTATTTCCTGATGCAGAGATAAGCACGATGGTCCACAGCAGTGGTCCCCACCCTTTCTGGCACCAGGGATCAGTTTGGGGCTGATTCAACCACATTACATTTATTGCACGCTTTATTTCTATTATTATTATATCAGCTCCACCTCAGATCCTCAGGCATCAGATGTCAGAGGTTGGGGACCGTTGGTCAACAAGATTGGCTACATTTTTTCTATAAAGGGCCAGGTGGTAGATACTTTAGGCTTTGCAGCCAAAGACCATGGACCCTGCCGTCGTAGCATGGAAACAGCCTTAGATGGTGCTTAAATGAATGAGCATTGGCTACATTTGCGGACTGTGCGTAACGGGCCTTGGGCTGAGGGTAGCCATGGACCACGGTTATCAGCCCCTGTGCAGAAGAAGGAGCTGGACTGCGTTCATCTCTCGCACGAGGCAGTCAAGTCCTCAGGGGCCGGCACTCATGCCCTGCTCACCTTTGGACGCTTGAGCGCCCAGCACTGCATCTGGCTGGCAGCAGAGCTGCTCTGGTGCCAGCCTCTGCCGGGTCTCCACTGTGGCCTGCAGGCTTCCCCTCGTGGTGCACAGGCCGCTCTCATCGTGGAGCAGGGGCTCTCGCTCACGCAGGCTGAGTGGCTGTGCTCTGAGGGCTTAGTTGCTCCTTGGCGTGTGGCCCTTAGTTCCTGGACCAGGGATCGAACCACCGTCCGCTGCGTTGGAAGGTGGATTCTTAAGCACTGGACCGCCAGGGGAGTCCCTGCCTACTCAGTCTTCATCTGCTTCTGACCATCCAGATGTGGCTGGGACCTTGTTCTTAAAGGTCTGTATCAGCCTAGTTTCCTTGTGTAGAACTTGTCACAGTTCACAGTCAGATATCCACTGATGGACCTTCTCCGGAGGCAGAAATGTCTGCTTCAACTCAGCATGACACCACCAGGGCACGCTCAGGGAGCTTTTTGATTGACTCCTTGTCACATGTGTGTGGTATTAGACGCAGCAAGAGGACACCACTCAGCATAGTTACACTGTGCGGGCCTCTCCTTGCGGGACACGTAAGAGTGACTCTGCAGGAGCTGGTCTCCAGTGCTGCCTTACTGCAGGGAGTCAATATGGTAAGCGATCGCAAGCCCAGTGAGGTATTTCAGAGGTGTGCTGAGCTCACCTGCTGGATCAGCGCAGCTCCGAGGGGCAAAGGCAGCTGGAAACAGCTGGCACATGGCTCTCAGGGTAGCCTAGTTCATCATCAGAAATCACCTATCTATTTTGAAGATGGAAAGGCAGATGGTAATCATGCTGGTTCCAGGCTAAAGTCAGAAAGAAATCAGCCAGCCCGTAGTGCCTAGAAAAAGCCCTGGCTCATAAGAGACGCTCCGTAGACATTTGAATAAACGAGACCCTTTGAACTCCTCTCTGCAGCAGAACAGCTGTCACAAGGCCCAGAGGCTTCACAGGCAGGAGAGTCCTTATGGACAAACTCAGTGTCATTTTTCAAAACCTAAGGCATCTGTTTCCTTGGTTCGCAGGACATGGGGTGTGGAAGCTGTGCACGGGTGAGTACACGCAGCCGGGCTCAGTGACAGCCTCAGGAGGTCACCAGGTGGAAGGCGTTCAACATAAAAAAAAGTTTTCTTCGTAGAAAAACCTGGATATCCGGTACCTTTTGGGGGTGGGAGTGGGGATGGGGCAAGGCATCTTACTCCTCAAGGTAGAAACTGAAGAGTCCAGTTCACTGCCTCACCTCTTGCTTTTCTGCTTAAACCTTTGTTTATTTGGCTGTGCCGAGTCTTAGTTGCAACATGTGGGGTCTTTAGTTGTGGCAGGTGGGATCTAAGTCCCTGACCAGGACTCAAACCCAGGCCCCCCTGCATTGGGAGCTCAGAGTCTTAGCCGCTGGACCACCAGGGAAGTCCCATCCCTATTGCTTTCCTCCTCCTTGTTATCATGTGTTCGGGTCAGTATCCAACATTCATTATCATCTCTGTGTAAATGTGAGAGTCGCGTATTAGAGCGAACTGGCAACTACAAACAACTCCTCTAGTTTCTTTTGCTTTTCACTGAAGTCAGTAACATGCGTAATTTTTAAAAATTTGCTCACTTGTCTTTGTAGCTAATTGTTCTCACATTTGTCCAGTAGCTTTTCAGTAATGTCTCCCGGAAGCCAGTCCCATCAGACAATGAGTTCTCATTTTTCACTTGGACAAATTTCTCGGGGGGATCTCCCTTCACCTTGAAACTCCTTAATGTCTTGTTCTCTGGATCCCTTATCGTCCTCTTTCTTGGCTTCCTCCCTCACTTGGGGTGGAGCAAGTTCCCTAGTAGTCTCACCAGGTGAAAAAGTAGGGAAAATAACATTCCGCGCGGTGCTGACGGCCGTCACCGTGCCTGTCCTTTGAGTCACTTGGCTCCAATCTACCTGGTTACCGTCTGTGCCTGGGTGCCTATCATGTCTAGGTTTCTCCTCCTCTGGGGGCTTACCAGAGTTCTGTTGGCTTACTCTTTTGTTCCTCTTTTAGAGTTTATGCCCTCATTTTTGTTGGGTCATATCCTTCAGTAGATTCCTGAGAAAGAATGTGTGGAAGGTGGATTTCTTTAGACTTGCGTATCTGGGGGAAAAAAAAGTGTCTGCCTCTTGCTCTTCATTGCTAATTTTCCTGGGTCATTTCTGGGTTAGAAATCATTTTCCCATCTGAAACCATTTGTCATTATTTTCTAACATCCTGTCTGCTTTTGGAAAAGTGAAAAGCCATTCTGGTTTCTGATCCTTGGTGGGTCTTTGGTCGTTCGAAGCATCTTTGCACCTGAGGTTCTAAGATTTCATGCTGAACCTCAGTTGAGGCTGTTTTCATCCATTGTGCTTTGGTACTCGGGGGAGCCCCTTCTAGGTGGACATTCATCCAAGCTTCAAAAAAATATGTTACTTTTGTCTCCTTTCCTATTCATCTCATTCTGATGAACGTTTTAACAGGGTTTGGGAAAGGAACAAAATTAGATTCACGTGTTCATTTTGACATCTTTCCCCCAAAACCTAAAATATACGCCAAAGCTATAGGAATTGGCACTGGCATGGCAGTGCCAGGTGGAGGTGATGGGGCTTCCCTGGTGGCTCAGCAGTAAAGAACCTGCCTGCCAGTGCAGGAGACACAGGATATGCAGGTTCAGCCCCTGGGCCGAGAAGATCCTCTGGAGGAGGAAATGGCAACCAGCTTCATTTTTAATGTTTTTTAATTTAAACTTATTTATTTTAATTGGAGGCTAATTACTTTACAATATTGCATTGGTTCTGCCACATATCAACATGAATCCGCCAGGGGTGTACACGTGTTCCCCATCCTGAACCCCCTCCCACCTCCCTCCCCGTACCATCCTTCTGGGTCATCCCAGTGCACCAGCCCCGGGCATCCTGTATCGAACCTGGAGGGGCGATTTCATTTCTTGTATATTGTACGTGTTTCAGTGCCATTCAGCTTCAGTATTCTTGCCAGGAAAATCCCACGGACAGAGGACCCTGGTGGGCTAAGGTCCTTGGGGTCACAAAGAGTTGGACACGACTGAGCGAGCGATTGAGCACAGCACATAGCAGCCGGTACAGATGAGTGGGACAGAATAAAGATTTCAGACACTGACCCCGTATATGAGACGCCGCTGACCCAGAATATGAGACGCCACTGACCCAGTATAGGAGACGTCACCAGTATGTGATGACGGATCACCTGACCATCTGTGAGAAAGAAATAAAATTGGACCTTCTTCACCCCATCCGTGGAACTCTGTTCTAGTCTGTTTAAAGATTAAGCAAACACACAAAGCTCTCAGAAAATATCAGAATATTTTTATGATATGGGTTCTGAGGAAGCCCTATCCTAAGCACATAGGAATAAAAGAAGGCTCAAAGAGTGACCTATCGATTGCGTAAAAATTTTAAACGCTCACGTGACTGAAGACTGAAGTTTAAAAAGTAAACTGCATGGAAAAGATTGCTGCATGTGTTGCTGTTCCTGCTATGTAAAGATTTCTGCAGATCAGTAAGGACATGATTTGGTACAAATATCAGGAAATCAGAACTGGAAGTGGCTAATAAGCCTTTGGAAAGATGCTCTTCCCTCCTCACGACTGATCAGGAAGATGCGAGCTAAAATAAGAAGGAGACTGTGCGTCAGGGGTTCTTAGTGTGCAACAGCACCATTTGGGAGTTTGTCAGAAACACAGATGCTCAGGTCCCTTCCTAGATCTATCACTGAGCACAGCCTCGGGCCTGGAGCCTCTTCACCTGAGGGTTAATGAGCCTTTCAGGTGATTCTCTGATGTCTGAGAACCGGTGCTGTGAAAACACGGTGGTCAGTGTCGTGGATGAACCTCACGTGGCTGAGTGAGAGAAACCACGCATGGGGGTGTAGACGGTAAGGTTCCATGTCTTTGAAGTTCCAGACCAGGGATGATAGAAACCGGGGGACTTGCTCCCCTCGGAGGAAGGAAGAAGTTAACTAGGAGTGAGGGCAGAGCCCCCAGGTGCCCTGTTTCTGGAGATGGATGCTGGTGACACAGGTTAGTCCAGTTTGTGAAGATGCGTGGATCTGTTCGCTTAGGGTTTGTGCACTTTTCTCTGCGCTGTACTTCAGCCAAGCAGTGAAAGGCAAAACATGAGCTCTCTCTCTCTCTCTTTTTAAAATCAGGTTTTTAATCATTTAAGACCTGGGCATTTAATGAGGTTGGAAAGGAAGAGCAGGCATGCTCTGATGAGAAGATGAGTTAGCACAAGATTTTTGATGGCTAATTTGACAGTACCTCTGAAGCTTAAAATAGCCTAGAAATTGCATTTCTAAGACTATTATCCGGGAATTTGGGTTTGCAGGGGTATACATTCTGTAAGAATGTTTCCTGGACATGTTTTGTAGAAGCATAAAGGTGACAACTTAAAGTTTTCTCCATAGGGAGAAGGTCCCATGAATTCTGGAAAACTGGGCAGCTGTTAAGAATTGACGTAGATCTGGAAGGAGGGCCTCCGTGGTACGGCTGACCGAAAGACAGAAGTTATAGGCACCATATACCGAGTGATCCATATTTTTTAAAGGAAAAAGAAAAGGATTTGCAGGTGGTGATGACAGTGATAAATGCAAGCGGAAGAAGCTAAGAAGGGTAGACATAAAATTTTTATGTTGGTTTCTCTTGAGAATTTACAACTGGTAGCTGGAGGTTAGAACTTCTTTGTGTGCTTTATATATGTTTCGTCTATTGCCATGTTTATTTTTGCCTGCATTTATCACTTTCAAAAGTTTTTTTTAGGTCTCAGATTTACCATTCCAAAAAACGTGTTAGTCTAAATAATGCTTGTCAGTGAAAAACAGTGTTTACCATTCCAAAAAACATGTTAGCCTAAATAATGCTTGTCAGTGAAAAACAAACAGTATTTTTGAAGTCTAAGCAAATAAAGATGTAGAGCTTGTCTTAAATACACACGCGAGCACACACTCACACACACACACACACACACACACACCACACACCACCCCCCCAGGAGATGAGCATTTTTGTAGAGTGGTTTTCATCAGCGTTGGTTATAGTGAGAGACAAAAGTTGCTTCTGAGTGTGTTTCAGTTGCCCAAGAAATTCACTTGCATAGGAATTTTCTTGAAGACAGTTTTCAAAAAAACTGTCTTTTCTTGACAGTTCTTTCCCTGTGTTTGCTGATGAGATCTTGGGTCAAAGATTCCTACTCTTTGACAGACAGCTCAGTTAGAGATATCGTCCTTGTCTGTAAAAGATAACCACTGCTAGCACGTTAGACAGAGCATCTCTGGACAGTGGACCTCACTTGCTTTTAATAATGAAAAACATTTTCACATTCAGAGTCAAGAGCTCTTAGTTAAGCCCTTGTACCCACTCCAGTGTTCTTGCCTGGAGAATCCCAGGGACGGGGGAGCCTGGTGGGCTGCCGTCTATGGGGTCGCACAGAGTCGGATACGACTGAAGCAACTTAGCAGCAGCAGCAGCAGCAGCAGCTGGATATGAGCTTGTCCTGGCAACTCTCAAACCCTTGTCTCTCCTGGAGAGACACCAGCCCTGTTAGCAGTGGCCCCTCCCATGGTTATTTCCTGGGTGTGTCCTCAACAAAGGACCCTTCCCACCCCTTCAGTTTGAATCAAGAAGCCCTTGATGTTATTTCAGGTCCTGCCATGCCAGGTGACATGTGTTACCTGTCCTGTTGATACAGTGGAATGTCACATCTGTGTGTGTAGGTTACCTGTCAGTTATGGTGAATTCTGGACCATAACCCCAGGGGTGTGAGTCTTAATACTTTCTGGAATTTCATCCTGTTTGATACTTCGCTTTCAGTAAATTCCTTTGCCACAGGTGTGAGCCCCAAAGTACGTAAACACTTCTTTAGATTCACATATGACATTGGGCAGATAAAAGAAGCTCAACTTTCAGCTCCAAGGAGGGAAAGTAGCAGTGTTCAGAGTCTACTCTCTGCTCTCCCATGCAGACATCCAGACTTGGACAGGGACGTGGGCTTGTCCCCAGGAGCACTTTCAAGTTCCCCTGGAAACCTGTCTTAGTGATGCTAAGTGATGCTCACAGGAAGTCTTCCTTCCTAAAGCAGAACTTGAGCTCTTCCCCTGGACCAACCACTTCTAATCCCATCCCGAGGTCCCAGGCTCGCTCCAATGGGACAGGTTGTAACCTGAGCCCAGGTCAGCCCTGTTAACCTGTTCCTGTATTTCATCTTTTCAGCTGAGAAGGTGACACCCTAATCCACTGGGGAGTTTTTCCAGAGACCTGGGTGTAATTCCTCTTTATTGTAACCTAGTCCATCAAATCCGTGACGGTCCTGACTCCTGAAATTTGCCTTGACTCATTCACTTCCCAGTACTCACCAGCGTCTTAATCTTAAACACATTGTCTTCTTCTTCCACTTGGATTAATACAACAGTCTCTGAATTTGTCTCTCCACCCCACCACCCAGCCACCTACATGCCCGTTCTTGCCATGCAGCCAAAGTGATCTTAACAAAAACTTAACCTGTTCATACCGTTGTCTTGCTCAAAACCCTCCCTTAGCTCGTAGGATAAAGTCCGAAGTCCTTAGGTGTCCTGGCCCACAGAATCTGACCATCGCCAAGCCTTCTAACATCTTGTACCGATGTCCTACACTTTTCTGCAGGTTCTAGAAGGCCCTTCCCTTGCAGCTGTCTGCTCACATCATGCCCTCTGCCTGGGAGAGCATCCGCCCAGCCGTCTGCGTAGCTCTTAGTTGGTCTTCAGGCTCTTCCTCAGCATGGGCCCCTCTGATACTTGCCATTCCTGCCCGCAAGCTCACAGCCCCGTTAGAGACTCTGCTCACACCCTTTATTTCCTTCATAGCATGTTCACGATTGTGACTGTTCGTATATCTCCCCTCATGAGACTCTTAAGTGGTGCATGAGCAGATCGGCTCGGTTCCTGCCTGGCCCTGTCCTCGGGGCCCATGAGCAGGAAGCCTAGCCCGTGGTAGGTGCTCAGGTGTCAAGGCTGAGTGACCAGAGAGATCGGAGTCCGTTTTGTGTCACACCCACGGAGAGAGCTGAGACAGGAAGGAAGCTGCTTGCTCTGAGTCATATGCAGCCAGCGCCCACCGCGGACACCTGATGCTATCTCCTGGGGACAGGGTTTAGAGGCCAGCTTTCCTGTGACTCAGGAATGAAGTCCTCCTGGGCCCTGGAAGGGCTGGGCGGGAGATGGACACTTGGTTGTGGCCTTCCTCCTGGAGAACCAGGCATCCCCACAGCACGGGTCAGCAGCCTTTCTCCACTCCGTGCTGACAGGACAGAGCTTCGGGCTCGCCCTGCCCTGCAGCAACAGTGAAGCTGGGTGACTGTTGCTGGAATAAACCCCCGGTTTGTTTCTTGTCCCCTTGACGGGTGTCGGGAACAGATTCCAGCCACAGATGTGTGTTGTTTTGTCCCTCTTTATTAGCACTAACATTTGTTGATTAATTTATTCATTCATTCATTTATGCATCCCTGCATGCTGCACCTTGAGACTTGTGGGATCTCGGCTCCCTGACCAAGGATTGAGCCCAGGCCCTCATAGTGAGGGTGTCGAGTCCTAACCACCAGACTGCCAGGGAATTCCAGGGCTGGCCTTTAAAAATCAAGATTACAAACGAGTTTCTGTGTTCTCCTGAGGGTAGGCAGGGAGAAAGATCAAGAAAACCAGCCCACAGCAGTTGGCGGGAGCTGGGCAGAGACAGGGCATGGATGGGCTTCCCGTTTGCCCTGGTCCCTATGCAGCCTGCTCTGCTCATTCATTTTACCTTTCTGGTGTTTGCGGGAATGTGAATTTGCCCCCCCCCCCCAGTCACATTTGTTACATGTTTCCATATGTATGCATGAAAGTTGTAGTTGACACTTTGTCTAATTGGTTTTTTCCTCTGTGTCCACTTCCTCCTCCTCCTTTATTTTCTCTTCCATCTCCCTTTTCCTTCCCACTGCCTCTCCCGCTTGACAGGTTCTGGGACTGCTGGTGTGGACGCTCATCGCTGGAACGGAGTACTTCCGGGTCCCTGCCTTTGGCTGGGTCATGTTCGTAGCTGTGTTTTACTGGGTCCTCACCGTCTTCTTCCTCATCATTTACCTAACGATGACCTACACCAGGATCCCCCAGGTGCCCTGGACCACGGTGGTAAGCAAACCACGAGTGTTCTTCCTGTCCGTTGCCCCTTAGGTGGGGTGGAGTGTAGTCCTCCAGTCAATTTGCGATTGTCTCTATGCCAGTAAAGCAGAGGGCAAAGCCAGGGAGAGCCCAGCACCGGTGTTTCACACCTGAGTGTGGGGCATCATGTTGGAAGGTCCAGGAATTCCTTTTAGGCAAAGTAGCAAAGCAGTCCTCAGAAGACTGAACCAAGAGAAGCTCTGTTCTCTTGCGTAACCTCTTGGTTCATTAATTCTCAATAAACAGTGACCCCTGGATACAGGTGGGTCAGGGCACAGCTGCAGCAGATCTTTCGCCCTTCCAGCCCCTTCTGATGCCATGGCTTTAGCTCTTTGATATTGAGATGCAAAGAGTTAGAATGAAAAATGAAAGACGCTGTTAGAACAACTAGGTGTGCTCATATTTGGGAGCAGGAGAGGGCAAAAGTGACTGGATTGTGGTCCCGACTCCATGCGGGATGCAGGATAACAAAGGGAAACACAGAGTCCGGAGATGCGGGCCGTGGATAGGTGAGAAAACGTATGGATTACAGAACCGTAGTCTGCTTGGACACCAGAACAATACCCTAGACGTTCAGTGACAGAAATTTCTTGCAGTTCTAGAGGCGAGACGTCTAGGATTAGGTGTCAGTGGAGTTGGTTTCTGGTGAGAGCCCTCTTCCTGGCTTGCAGATGCCTGCCAGTCTTGCTGTGTCCTCACATGGCAGAGAGAGAAGAGGGGATGTGAACTCCCTTTCATTTCTTAGAAGGGTGCTAACCCTCTCAGGTGGACCTCACCCCCATGACCTCCTCTGACCCTAAATACCTCAGAGGCCCCTAACTGAATACTATCACATTGAGGGTTAGAGCTTCAGCATATGAATTTTGGGGAAAAACATTCAGTCCATAATATTCTGCCCACCCAAATGACACCCATCTCACAGGCAAAGTGCATTCATTCCATCTCAGCATCCCTCAACCTCATTCCAGCATCAACTAAAATCTAGGTCCAAAGTCTAGGGACTTTCCTGGTGCTCCAGGAAAGCACCTGGTGCTTCCAGTGCTGGGGACATGAGCTTGATCCCTGATCAGGGAATTAAGATCCTTCATGCCACACATAAAAATAAATAAAAAATAATGATAAATCAGACCTGCGAATCAGATTCGCAGGTGCTAATCCTGCTTAAGAAACAACCCCCCCCCCCAACACACACCCAAACCAAAGTCTCCTTTAAATATTATCTGTGTCAGATATGGGTGAGACTTGAGGTACAGTTCACCCTGAGGCAAAATTTCTCTCCAGCTACTAACCTGTGAAACCAGGCAAGTTGAGTGCTTCCAAAATACAGTGATGGGACAGACACTCCCATTTCAAAAAGGAGAAATAGGAACGAAGGACGGCGTGACAGGTCTCCAGCAAGTTACCAGGCAAATTCCATCTGATCTTAAGGCTCCATAATAATCCTTTTGGTTCAGTGCGCTATCTTCTGGATCCATCGGGAGAGCACTGTCACCCCAGTGCCTCTGCAGGGTCCCTCCCCCTGGGACACTGGGGGGGACATGCTGGATCACAGAACCAGAGCGGTAGCCCCACCCTTTGAAACTGAGGGGGAACCAGCCTGCCCAGTGGGCCCATGACAGGAGAGCCAGCCTGATGATCTCTGAATCGCCTCTATTTCTGTGAAAGATAAAGCTGCGTCACAGTCATATAGTTCTGTGGTTCTGTCCTGCAGAATCCAAGTTCAGCTCCCCTCCTTCATTCTGGCCTATCTCCATCCCCTTCTGTTCAAACTGGAAGTGTTCCTACTGGTATAATCCCTTACTTATTCATGGCTTCTACTGAGATTATTATTCAACTAAATTGTGCCAAGTTGCGTCCAACTTTTTGTGACCCCATGGGCTGCAGCACACCAGCCTTCCCTGTCCTTCACCATCTCCTGGAGTTTGCCCAAACTCATGTCCACTGAGTCGATGATGCCATCCAACCGTCTCATCCTCTGTTGCCCCCTTCTCCTGCCTTCAGTCTTTCCCAGTATGTCTGTTCTTTGCATCAAGTGGCCAAAGTATTTGGAGCTTCAGCTTCAGCATCAGCCCTTCCAATGAATATTCAGGGTTGATTTCTTTTAAGATCGACTGGTTGGATCTCCTTGCAGTCCAAGGGACTCTTAAGAATCTTTTCTAACACCCCAATTCAAAAGCATCAGTTCTTCAGCACTCAGTTTTCTTTATGGTCCAACTCTCACATCCATACATGACCACTGGAAAAATGATAGCTTTGACTAGACGGATCTTTGTTGGCAAAGTTATGTCTCTGTTTTTTAACACACTGTCTAGGTTGGTCATAGTTTTTCTTGTTAATTCTAGTTCCAAAATCTGTACCCAACTCTCTGCCCCAAATTCTGTATTCATCAGGGTTCTCTAGAGAAATAGAAGTAATAGAATGTTTATCTATATAAAAAGATTTGCTCCAAGAATCGGCTCATGGGCTTATGGAGCCCAAGACATCCCGAGACCTGCAGACAGCAAGCTGGAGGCCCAGGAGAGCTAATAGGCCTGAGAACCAGGAGAGCTGCTGTTATAAATTCTAATCCAAAAGCCAGCAGGCTTGAGACCCAAGAAGACCTGAAGTTTCAGTTGAAGTCCAAAAGCAGGAACAAAGACTGGCGGTCCCAGCTCAAGGCAGTCTGGCAGAGTTTCCTCTTACTCACAGGAAGGCCAGCCTTTCTTTGGAGTTAGGCCGTTACTGACTAGGTGCGGCCCACCCATACTGGCAGGGGCAGTTTGCTTTACCCGGTTGGTCTACTGATTCAAACATCGATCTTATCTAAAAACACCTTGATACACATCCAGAATAGTGTACCAGCATAAGTTAACACGTCAGACTAACCATCCCAGCACTTTGTGTGATACATACTAAAGTGGGGGGATGTACCGAGTGGGATGCCCACGTCTGTATTTGGGGAAGCAGATTGACTGACTCCCACCTGTTTACCCAGAAACAAAAGTGAGGATTCCCCATGAAGACCTTCAAGAACCGGGTGTAGTTTCTGAGAGTCAAGTCCGTAGTGGTCCCACACATGCCTGGGGCAGTGGAGGCAGCCCTGGGGGAGGTGGCACCCTGCTTCCCAGGCAGGCGCGGGGAAGACTGCCTCGTTTGGTTGAGGGAGTCATGGAAGGCTGCCACCCCGAAGCTGTGGCACAGGGGATCCAGGTGAGGGCGAATCACAGTGAGTTGGGGAAATTTAAGGAAAGCTGATTTGGAGGAAGAGGAGTCTTGAACCAGGTCTCGAGGAAGACGCTTCAGTGCTGGGAAGAAGATGAGCCTGGAAAAGGTAACATGGGAGCCAGTGGTCCAGATGTGGGAATGGGCAGGACCCTGACTTCCACCTCTGCCCAAGTCTCAGTTCCAAGCCGATGCTCTGGACCAGAGGCTGGCAAACTTTCTCTGTCACAGTCATTCAGCTCTGCTTACTGTGGGAGAGCTGCCTTAGACACTTAGTAAATGAACAAGCATGACTGTGCTCCAGCAAAACTTTTTACATAAAGACTGGCAGGTAGGAGACCTCCCTGGAGATCCAGTGGTTAAGACTCAGAGCTCCCAGTGCAGAGGCACGGGTTCAATCCCTGATTGGGGAGCTAAGATGCCCACATGTTGTGAGCGGTGCAGGCAAAAAAGTTAAAAAAAAAAACTGGTAGACTTGAGTTTCTCTGGCCTTTTCACACATGGGTGAGCAGCCCTGACGGGGAGGCGATGGTCTTTCTTGAAGCAACAAAGTGATTAAACACTTCTGAAGGGGCTCCAAGTCTCGTTCTGCTGACTGCTAGTCAGGATTCTTTATCTTGCTGACCTTCAGCCTAGAGCATCTACTAGTCTCTCTCTCCTCCAAGCCTAAGATTCCTTCATTGATCTAAAACATTAAAGATTTAAAACATTGCCTGTAATGTTACTTTTTTTTTTCACTTGTTTAATGATGCTTCCTTCTGAAACTCCCTGGTTTTAAAATGCTCTGATTTGCATTTTCAGAATTTGTCATCATGAGGCATGTCCCATCCCCATTCTACCATAAAGAAGCTGAGGTTTGAAGCCTCCTGACTTTGCGCAGGTTCACACACATCTGGGCCCATGTCTCTCGACTTCCACCCAGCAGGTTTTCTCTGCCAGCATCCTGCTCGGGGTGTTTCTCTGCCCGAGAAGTAATTAGAACCCTGGCCAGCAGCCAGGAGACCCCTTCACATCAGGAGCTGCACGCTCACACGTATGAGGAGACCAGAAGGTCAGACAAATGAGTGTAAACTCAGAGAGTGTGGAATCCTTGCCACCCAGACCCACGGACTTAAACAACTGCAGAATATTCCTCAACTAGAAATAAGCTGTGTTCCCAGAATCTCTAGGTCTTCTGTTGTTGGCTTTTCCCCCTTCCCTGGAGAATCCAGAAATCTGGGTTTCTGTCTCAGCTCCCCCATTTTGGAGATGTTCGCAGCCAAATTTTGGAAATTTCATGTATTGCCACTAGACGCCAATAAAGATCAGGCGTGTCTGGCCTCTAGTTGGGACGTTTTATTTGCTGCTCTCATTGAGGAGCCCTTTGCAAGGCCTCATGCCTGTGTGAGTGGAGAAGTAGCATGCAGAAGGGACCCCTAGGCGCCAAGGCGCCTTCTCATTAGCCTTGTCCCCTGCCTTCTTCCTGCGTCCGCATGAGCGCCTTGCCAAGTGCGATTCTAGCTGCTTCTGGGGTCTGGGGGTGCCCAGACCTTCCCAGGCTCCCTAAACACTCTGCACCTCTGCTTCCCAGGGCCTGTGGTTTAACGGCAGTGCCTTCGCCTTATACCTCTCAGCTGCTATTGTGGACGCATCTTCCGTCTCCCCGGAGAGAGACAGTCACAACTTCAACAGCTGGGCAGCTTCGTCGGTGAGTGCGCCTGTCATCCCGGGGGTCTCCTCCTCCCCGAGGCCGGCTGCGGATCAGAGGGAAAAGGACAAAGTTACCCGCAGAACTTCCCAGGTGGCTCGGCAGTAAAGAAAGCGCCTGCCAGTGCAGGACACACAGGAGATGCGGGTTTGATCCCTGGGTCGGGAAGATCTCCTGGAGATGGAAATGGCAACCCACTCCAGTGTTATAGCCTGGAGAATCCCATGGACAGAGGAGCCTTGTGGCTACAGTCCATGGGGTCACAAAGAGTTGGATGTGACTGGGCGACTGAGGACGTCACCTGTAGGGAAAAGCATCACCTGCCGGGGGGACTCCTTGGCAATGAACTTCTGCTTGGAGTATCATGGGGCCTCCTGATGGCCTGGAGTGTGAAGAGGCTGAAATAGTGCACTGGAGTGGAACCCAGACTCTGGAACAAAACAAGTATCTGTGGGAGAAAAATCATTTGAGGCGTTCTAAGAATAATTCTGCTGCCTACAGCATCAGTTTGGGGAGAGACAGAGATGAGCACTCTAGGATTCTGTTTAAGTAGAAATTGTTGTTTACACCCTAACGATGCCTGGAGGGATAAACCCTAGCGGAGGTTCCTTCCAGGGACTGTGATGGTCCATGAGGGGTGTGGGATGAGAGGCTTCTGCTTTTTAATTCATGTACTTCTGTACTGTTGGTATTTTTGAATCATGTGTATTTTTCAAATTTAAAAAACTAACTTTAAAAGTTTCTCTGAGATTGGCCTTGAAATATTTCATCAGCATCAGAAGTGTTAGGGGGAGTGGGCAGTTAGACAGGAAGGCCAGCAGGGTGATGTTAAAGCTGACGGGTGATACATGGGTATTTATTGTACCAGTGCTTTAAACTTATATTTCAAAATCTCTGCATGCATGCATACCAAGTTGCTTCATTCATGTCTGACTCTTTGTGACCCCATGGACTGTAGCCCTCCAGGCTCCTCTGTCCATGGGATTCTCCAGGTAAGGATGGAGTGGGTGCTTTACCCTATTAGAAGATAAATGGCATGAGTCCACATGAGATTAAAAATCACAGTCTGTTGTAGTTAACGCACACAGCAAGACTCAGCTGGGTTGTTTATCCATCCTATTGTATAGCACAGGGAACTATATTCAATACCCTGTGATAAACCATAATGGAAAATAATATGAGAATACATACATATATATATATATATATATATATATATATGTATATATAGGCGTCCCAGGTGGCGCTAGTGGCAAAGAACCCTCCTGCCATCGCAGGAGATGGAAGAGACACGGGTTCGATCTCTGGGTTGGGAAGATCCCCTGGAGGAAGGCAGGGGATTGGAGTAAAGCTACAGGCTTCCCAGATAGTTCCAAGAAAGAAAAACAGCCCAAATCCATTCCAGAAGGAAGGTAATTGAACCAGTAAAGCGGTTTTAGACGAGAAAACCTGGAGTCCAGGGATGCGGTCAGTACGTTATTCGATGGAAGTGAAGTGGTAGCTTTTGCTAATTGGGATGAATTCTAAACCCCCTTTCTACTGTGTTTTGTTTTCTCCAGTTCTTCGCCTTTCTGGTCACCATCTGCTACGCTGGAAACACATATTTCAGTTTTATAGCTTGGAGATCCAGGACCATACAGTGATTCACCATTTTGAAAATTAAAAGGGGGTTGGGGGGGAGGAAGACTCACTGTAAAACAAACAAACAAAAACAAACCTGTAGGTATGATGTATGTTCCCAGAGATTTGTATTTAACTAATGTTTTTATATACTTAGTTAAATTTGCTCACACTGGTTTGTTACAATTAAACTGGATACTTATTTGCTGTAGCTTCTAATGACTGTCTTCACTGTCTTGTTGCTGTCTTCACAGACCTTAGTTTCTTAGGTGATGTAGAGAGAGATGAACTGCTGATAGGAAGAATGCATCAAGTTCATCAACCAAACTTTTAAAAATGCTAGATTCTTTTTTGACTAAATGTTGCAGAGTTGAGGGAGGCATGGTGTCTCATGCAAGAAAGGAGACCTTTCGCTGAAGCCTGAGGCTGGGGGCTGCCAGGGGCTCTTCACCCTCAGGGGGCTGCCCAGGGTTGATACTGCTGGAAGACACTGTACACAGGCCAGTGTGTCAGAGCGATCCATCTCCCCAAGCCTGGCATCCATGATTCTCACACGCCGACCAGTTGGCACCAAAAGCATCTAACGGCCACTAACCTTGCAGCTTAGTAATGAGCTCCCCTTAAGCGATGCTCTGAGCACAGTGGCTGATGTGCTGCTGGTTGGTTTTTCTAACACTGATTAAAATAAACCCGTAACCATTAAAAGAAAAAATACTTGCCTGTGCCTTCAAACCGTCCTGCTGACCCCAGAGACAGAAGTACCACATTGAGCGGAACATGTCTGACCCAAAGGTCCCAAATCTCTAGGCTCCAGCCTGAATAGTTTGTAACATTCTTATCAGGTCTTAGGAGACGGTGGGACGATGCCTGTTTGGGAGGCAGATGTGCACTCAGAGGAAGTGTTCTCGGGCAGGATGGCTCTTGCTGGCACGGCAGTGTATCTTCAGTGATTTTTCTAACTGAGCCTCTTTTGAAAAACAGAAAGCCACAGAAACGCTGGTGTAGTTGGTGAGCAGGAGCGGGTTCAGCCGAACACTCTGGATGCGGCCCCGTGGCCCCCGCCGTTCTGCTCGTGTGGCGGAGCCATTTCTTTCGCTTGCGTGTTGTTTGTGCTGGTTTCCCTGTTCCTCTGATTACTCCCTGTATAAGAAGGAGAGCTGGGATTTCTCCAGTGTCTAATGACACCCACCCCAGACCTTTGAAAGGAACAGTGAAGAATGTTCCTGGCTTGTGGGTCCAAAGTGGTTGTGGGGAGGGGACACCAAGAGGGAGGGGGGTGTGGGGCGCGGGAAGCCTGTCTGAGTCCCACCTGTAGTCTCGATGCTTCGGGTTCTGCAGCTCACACCTGCAGCTGACTGGAGCTGCCCGTGCGCTTCCTGGAGTTTTGTTCCCAGGCATCACCCGGACAGCCTGCGACTTGCTGATTTTGCAGGAAAAGCTGAAATAACTAGTCAGGGTGTGTGCACCACCTCTCTCCATCTTTCCCTCTCACACTCGCAGAAGCCTGTTCACCTTCCGCATACCTTCCGTGTATCCATTTTTCTTAAATTGAAATACAGTGCGTTTACAGTGTTGTGTTTTAAGTGCACAGCGAGTGATACACTTTAACATATACATAAGCATATATATTCTTTTTTTTTACATTATCTCACATTACCAGGTGGATTTTTAAGTACTTTGTATTGCAGGTAAGCCTCCTTGAAAGGCAGAAAAACTGTAACCTGAGAGGTCTGTTTCTGTCATGAGGAAGAAGCCTGTTTTTATGATCTGTGTGTGTGTGTGTGTGTGTGTGTGTGTGTGTGATTTCTACAACCATGGCCGCATTTATAGGAAGTAACTTCTGGGGTAAAAGATTTCGTTAGCCAACTTGAAATAGCCGCCAAATAGACTACAACCAACTGTGGACCTTTCCTAAACTGGCAGCACCAAAGGGATCAATTTCAAGGGATCTATTTCAAGAGATCAGTGTTTCATCTCTGTCCATGCGGGGTGTGGGGGACTTGCCTTCTCGTCTCTATTTGTGACTTTTCAAGAGCATGACCCTTAGCGTTGCCTTGAAAGTTCACCTCCAAAAAACCACCCAAAAAACAAAAAGCATTTATTTTTAGCTGAAAGGAAGTTCTTATTTCTTGTTTTGAGTGCTGACTTTGTTCGTCAATAATTTTTAAGTGTGAATTTTTAGACAACAAAATGATTCTCTGCTGAAGCTGGAAGTTTTGAGCTGGGTTTAATTTTTCTCTGGAAAAAGAAGGAATAAAAAAAGCAAAGCCACATGCAACAGAGCCCGCATAACAAGAAGAGTAGTTTTCTGGGGATGAGAAATATTATTCCAAGTACAGTAGAATGTGCTTACACTCTGTCGTCTTAGCCCTCCCAGCACCATCACATTCTCTTTCATAGAACTGAGGGGGGCGGGTTTCATTTAATGTATTTACCCACTCATGACAAATCAATGAAATGCTTTAGGGGTTTAATTTCTCTCTATGGCTATTTCCAACTCTTAGCCCCACAAGGTAAATGTTTAGCCAATATTTTAAAACTAAAAAAATCTAGAGGCAAGAATGTTTGGCATCAGTTACCTTTGTACATTTTTAAATTCTCCCTTCATAGGAGACCCCCCACAGGGTACCAGTGCACAAGCATGTTAAATACACAAGCTATCTCTGCACAGACATTTAACAACACTAACTGAAGATGCAGCCCTGGCTAGGAAATCAATTTAAAAGTCTGAATTTCTGTTCCCTAGACAATTCTTAAATTGAAAAGAGATTTTCACAGGAAAAAAAAACAATCCAGGCACACCTCATTTTATTGCCCTTCACTTTACAGATACCGTGTTTTAGACAAACTGAAGGTTTGAGGCAACCCTATGTGGATCAAGTCCATTTTTCCAGTAGCATTTCCTCACTTCATATCTGTGTCGCATTTTAGTAATTCTCCCAGTATTTCAAACTTTCTCATTATTATGTTTCTTACAGTGATCTGTGATCTTTGATGTTACTATTTGTTTTCAGGTGCCACAAACCGTGCCCATATAAGATGATGACTTTAATCCATAAATGTGTGTGTCCCGACTGCTCATTCCCCATCTCTCTCCTTCTCTATAGGCCTCCCTGTTCCCTCAGACAACAGTATTGAGATTAGGCCAGTTAATAACCCTGCAATGGCCTCTGAAGTGTTCGCGTGAAAGGAAGAGGTCCATGTGTCTCAGTTTAAATCAAAAGCTAGAAATGATTAAGCTTAATGAGGAAGGCATGTTGAAAGCCCAGACAGGCTGAAAGCTTAGCCTCTTGTGCCAAACGGCCAAGTTGCAAATTCAAAGGAAAGGTTCCTGAAGGAAATTAAAAGTGCTATTCCAGTGGACACAAGAATGATAAGAAAGGGAAATAGCCTAATGGCTGATATGTAAGTTTTTGGGGTCTGTGTAGAAAGAAGATCAAAACAGCCACTTTTCTTGAAGCGGGCGGGGGGGGGGGAGCCTAATCCAGAGCTAGGTCATAACTCGTTTTAATTCTAGGAAGGCTGAGAGAGATGAGGCAGCTGCAGAGGAAAAGTCTGAAGCTAACAGAGGTTGGCTCATGAGGTTTATTTTTTTTTATTTTTTGTTTTTTTGGTTCATGAGGTTTGAAGAAAGAGGCCATCCCTTTAAAGTTGGAGGTGAAACAGCAAGTGCTGACGCAGAAGCTGCGGCAAGTTGTGCAGAAGATCTAGATAATTCATAAGCGTGGCCACTCTAAATAACAGATTTTCAATGTAGACAAGTCAGGCTTCTATTGGAAGAAGATGCCATCCGGGACTTTCTGAGCTGGAGAGAAGTCAATGCCTGGCTTCAAAGCTTCAAGGGACAGGTTGACTTTGTCATTAGGGGTGAAACACAGCTGGTGATTTTAAGTTTAGTGTTCATTTACCATTCTGAAAATCCTAGGGACCTTAAAGTGAAAGTGTTAGTCGCTCAGTCGTGTCTGACTCTCTGCGATCCCATGGACTGTAGTTCATCAGGCTCGTGAAATTCTCCAGGCAAGAATACTGGAGTGGGTTGCCATTTCCTCCCCCAGGGGATCTTCCCAACCCAGGGATCGAACCCGGGTCTCCCACCATGCAGGCAGATTCTTGACCGGCTGAACCACCAGGGAAGCCCCAGGGACCTTAAGGGTTATGCTGTATCCACCCTGCCTGCGCTCTGCCAGTGAAAAACAAAAGCCTGGATGACAGCGCCTCTGTTGACAGCATGGTTTACTGGCTACTTTAAGCCCACCGTTGAGACGCACTGCTCAAAAGAAAAAAAGATTCCTTTCCAAATATGACTGCTTATTGACGAGGCACCAGCTCACCCAAGAGCTCTGGTGGAGATGAACACGAGATTAATGTTGTCATGCCTGCTAACACAACACCTGTTCTGGAGCCTGTGGATCATGGAGTCATTTCGGCTTATTATTGAAGAAATACATTTTGTAAGGCTTTGACTGCTGTAGATGGTGATTTCTCTGACAGATCTGGGCAAAGTCAGTTGAAAACCTTCTGGAAAGGACTGTTTTTTAACAACTGGTGTCACTTAGAATATTCGTGATTCATAAGAAGAGGTCAAAAGAGCCACGTTGCCAGCAGTTTGGAGAGAGTTGGTTCCAGCCGTCGTGGAGGGCTTTGGGGGATCGAGGCTTCAGCAGAGGAAGTAACTGCGGATGTGGAGGGAAGGGCGGGAGAGCCAGTTAGAAGTGGAGCCTGGAGCCTTCCCTGGCTGGCAGTGGTTAAGACTCCGAGCTCCCAGTGTGAGGGGCCCAGGTTTGATCCCTGCTCGGGGAACGAAGATCCCACATGCCGTGAAGCAGCCGAAAACGAGCCAACCAACAGCGGGGGCTGGGTTGCTGCCTCTCCTCTCCTGATGAAACTCTAGTGGATGAGGAGTCGCTTGTGGAGGAGAGAAGGCAGTGGTCCCTTGCGATGGAATCTACTCCTGGTGAAGATGCTATGAAGACTGTTGAGATGAGAACAGAGGATTTAGAATATTACATAAACTCAGCTGCTAAAGCAGCAGCAGGATTCGAGAGGACTAACTCCACTTCTGAAAGAATATCGATGGGTAAAAGCTATCAAACAACACTAGCAAGTGCAGAAATCATTTGTGAAAGGAGTCCATCGATGAGGCAAACTTCAGTGTTGTCCTATCTTAAGAAGAAGACGGCCACCCCAAAATTCAACAGCCACCGCCTTGATCAATCAGCTGCCATCAACATCCAGGCTAGACCCTCTACCAGCAAAGAGCTTATGATTTGCTGAAAGCCAGAGGATTGTTAGCGTTTTTTAGTGAAAAATATTTTTAAAATTATGTACATTGTTTTTTAGACAGAATGCTAATAATAGGCTATAGTATAAACAGAACTTTTATGTGCCCCGAGAAACCAAAAAAATTTGTGTGACTCGTTATTGTTATGGTCCAGGACCAAACCTGCCCGATCTCCGAAGAAAGCCCATATTGGCCTAAATACACACAGGTGCGCACTGAAAGAGCAACCTGGGAAATATTTCCTGACTTGGTGTTACATAAATATTCTGGCTACGTTCTGCTGCCGAAGTGAATTGTAAGTGTACAGAGGTTAAAGAAGGTAGGTGACTCTTCCCGGTGCTGGTGACTTTTGGGCAACGGGAAAGATCAGAATATCTATTGTTAAAAGTAAACAAGTATTTGGTGTATATAAAAGAGTATCAGGTTTGAGGGAAAGTGCTTGGCAACCCAGAGGTGATGACTTTTCAGAAACTTAAGGTGAGTGGCAGGAAAGTTGAGGCATTCACTCATTCCATCTGGAAGGTGTGTTTCGTGTCAGTGGCAGACTTCTTTTCTAGAATATTCAGAGTAGCAGTTAAGTCAGGATGTTGCAGACCTTGCCGCTGCGTCCTCAGCATCTTCCTCTTGTCATCTGACTGCCCTTAATTTTTTTTTCAGTATCCACACCGCTCACTTACACCCCAGCGACTTCCGGGAAAGCCAGCTCCACTGTGCTCTGGGATGGAGCGTGTGGCCAGGGCTAAGCCCATCCCACCCTAGCCGCAGCAACTGGCTCAGGCAGGAGCATGTGACCCAGGCTTGCTGGGGAGTTCCGAGGCAATGTACAAGCGGGAAGTTGTTGACAGTTATCTTGTGACCATGAGGAGGAGCCAGCCATGGGATGAAGGCAACGGGAAGAAAGATAAAGATGGAAAGATACTTCATGATGACACGGCTGAACCTCCAGCTCCTCCAGCCTAGTGGATAGAAAACAGCTATACTGTGAGAAAAGGAACTAGGTGAAAAATACACACACACATATATGAAGAGTCTTAAAAATATTCATTCCCGTTGATTTGGGGATCCTTCTCTTAGGAGTCTTAAGATTCATGCCCAAAGATGCTAATCCTGGTCTTATGTATAATAGGAAAAAAAGTAAATTAGCCTAAAACCCTACCAGTAGGAGAATGATGGGTCAATAAATCACTGAATGAAACTTTATAAATGAATGCAGTACAACCCAAGTTTATTCAGAATCAGAATTGGCTAGCACCATCATTAATGATTTTAGCTTTGTATTTCTCTGGGCCAGGAAGATCCCCTGGAGAAGGAAATGACAACCCACTCCAGTACACTTGCCTGGAAAATCCTATGGATCAAGGAGCCTGGTAGGCTAAAGTCTGTGGGGTCGCAAAGAGTCAGACACGACTGAGCGACTGACACTTGTATTGTTAACACATTTTTTAAGCTGTGCTTGAACTGTGGTTGGTAGGTTGATTACGAAATTGAAAATTAGTTGTTAAAGTGCTGTCTCTTTAAATACATAGAATGAAGAAAAAAAAGCTATACACACACACAAAACATCAATGCTGCCACGAAAAAGTCTTTGTGAGGAATTTCTAACAGGAAATTGTGGTATGATTCAGAGCTTAATTGTAAAGGATCATGGGGTGATTTTTAAATTTCTTTGTTTTTCCTAGAAAAAAAAGAATACACAGTGAGCATTTCTGTTCAGACTTAATTTTAATTTAATAGAACAGTGAAATTGATCTGACCTGTTTGATAGTCACAGTTATTCTTGGGCTGCATGGCTGTGCTGTGGTCAGATGTGCCCGACTCTTTGCGACCCCATGGACTATAGCCAAGTTAGTGGGCCCCCTCACTCTTGTGAGTGCACTCACCTAACCCCTTGCTCCCCAGGGGGCAGCCCTTCTCACCAAGAGGGCATCACATTGTGTAGACATCTCCGTGTACTTGGCCACAGGTCAAGTACACTCCAGATCAGCAGACGGCTCTTGTGCGGCCAAGCCTCTCGCTCCAGCTTTTTAAAAAAGAAAAAATTTATTTGGCTGCACTAGCTCTCAGTTGCGGCATGCAGGATCTAGTTCCCTGACCACGGATCAAACCCCGGGTCCCCTGTATTGGGAACATGGAGTTTTAGTCCCTGAACCACCAGGGTAGTCCCTGTCGCTCAGGCTTTTAAGTGATCGTGATAAAATGATTAACACAGAATGGGCCACCACCAGTGATTACGTCTGATCGAGGCTGGGTGGCACGTGGGCCAGCGGCAGGGAAACCCAGCCAAGTCTCGGCTTCACTGGACTTGGAAACGACAGTGGTTCACAAACTCTGAAATGCATCTGATTCATGTAGGAGGTTGAGGGCCGATCTTGCCAGAACACAGGTTGCTGAGTCTCATACCCGGAGGTTCTGATTCAGCAGGTCTGGGCAGATGGAGAGGGGAAGCGGTGAGAATTTGCATTTCTCACAAGTTCCCAGGTGATGCTGGGAACACAAATCGAAAATCACTGATTTAGGAGATTGGTGGCCCCTGGAAGGAAGAGTAATCCAGTGCTAGTTTCTTTTTTTGCTTCCCTGAAGCCTTCACAGCAACAAAGACCTCACGTCGTCTCCACAGTGTGTTGTGACCCCTTGGAAAAGCACAGAAGCGAAGATGTGAAACTGTATAGAAAATGACATGCGATGTCAGCTTCGTGCCCGGGGCATCTGAAGCTGTCACAGAGCACCTGCATAGCTGTCACATTGTCACAGCAGCCCTGAGGTGCGGTTACCTTTGTTTTAGAGAATGAAACGGAAGTACCAGGCACCATGACTGTCGTCTAAACAGAAAACAGATATTGGAGGCGGTTTCTTTCTTTGGTCATGAAAACTTCCTAGTGTACACGAAAGTAGAGAACGTGGTGTCACGAATCCCCGAATGCTTCAGCTTTGGCAATGACTGGTTCTCAGACTTGAGCGTTCAGTAGAATCACCTGGCAGACTTGGCAAAGCAGAGATTTCATGAGTTATCCCTACTTTCTAGAATTATCAAAGGACTTCTCCAGTGGTCCTGCGGTTAAGATGCCAAGCTCCCACTGTAGGGGGCCCGGGATCTTAGTTGGGGAACTAAGGTTCCGCATACCACATGGTCCAACTGAAGAAATTATCAGGACTTATCAACAGTTAGCACTGGCATCCAGTGATCTCATGAGGTAGGATTTTGTGTTGTGTGGAAACATTTCGTGGTTTGATGACTGATAGCATTTCCTTTCAGTGATCCTGCTTGCTCGTTTAAAAAATAACCCAGAACGCAGGAAACAGCATCTCTCTTGGATAGCGGTTTGACAGCTTCTTATAGAGAGAAACCTGTGCTCACTTTGTGACCCAGCAAACCCATTGATAGTTGCCCCCACACACATAGAAATGAGAGCTTCTGACCGCCAAAAAAATTTCACCAGAATGGTCACAGCTTTATAGGGTAAAATGGGATTGATCTCGATGCATCCTGTCGAGTGAAAGAAGCCAGAAAAAATGAGAATATTATGTCAAGTCTATCAAATCCGAGAAGAAGCAAAACGAATCTATAGCGACAGGAAGTGGGAAAAGAGCACGATGGAACTTTTCCCCCGTGGGCGGTGATTACACAGATGTACATTCACACACAGAACAATTAACAGAGCTGAACACGGAAGGCTTGGGCATTTCAGTGAGTGTAGTTTACACTTCAAGAGCCCTCAGCACACATCCGCAGCCTCGCCCACACCAGATCCCAGGAGGCTCAGACCAGCTGTGCCCGGCCTCGCCCACCTCGGAAAGGCTAATACTCGGGGCATCCGCTTCCCTCGGCCCCCTCTAGCTCAACTTCCGCGCCTCCCCAAGGGCGGAGGCTACAGCCGCCTTTCAGCTGCGCGCCGGCCAGTGTAGCCGAGGCTGGGTGGGCGTCCTCCGAGCGGGCCCGGGGCGCGTGCGCCCCGCCCACCAAGGCCCCGCCCCGCCCACAGGCCCCGCCCCGCCCCACAAGGCCCCGCCCTCTGGTACTGGCCCTTGCCCTCCGCCGGCGGAGGCAGCCCGCGGGCGAGGGCCGCGCGATGTCGCACGCAGCCGGGCTCGTCCGCACCACGTGCAGCAGCGGCAGCGCCCCGGGAGCCGGGGCCGGCGCGGGGCCGCTGGGCGCGAGCTCCTCGGAGGGGCTGCTGGACCCCGTCTACCCCCGCACCCACGCGGCGATGCTGAAGGTGGCGCAGATGGTAAGGGAGGCCGGGGCGCGGGCCGGGGTCCCGCGGGGAGACCGCGGAGGGCGGGGTCCGGGAGGGGGCGCGCCCGCGGCGGGAGCATCGCGCCCCGGGCGGGGTCGCGCGCCGCCCCGGTCACGTTGGAGGGGCTTCCTCCGGCGAGGAATTCGGCGCGCCCCGGCCCTGCTCCGGGCTCCCAGTTCCTCCAGCCGCTCCGCGGGGTCCGCCTGCCTGGGGCCGCAAGAAGCCACGGCCAAAGTTCCGAGCGCCTTCCTTCCTCTTCTCGGGCCGCGCCGCTTCGGACCCGCCAGGGGGTGGGGAGTGCCGGGGGGCGGCGCTCAGGCCGCGGAAGCCGGCCGCCTCCAGCTCTCTGGCCGCCGCGGCTTCCTCGCTAACCCCGCGCCGCTGGGCCTCCTGCCACCGGAGCGGCCTCGCCCGAGCGCGGGGTCCGCGGCCCGGCCTTCCGGGGGCAGAAGGTGGGGGACCCTTGGGGCAGCTGTCCCGGGCCCTGCCCCTCGACTCCCGAGGGAGGGCCTGCCCTCGGGGCCCCTGGACGGCAGCGGTCACTCGGGAGGCCTCTGTGCTTTGTGAGGAGCGGGCATCTCCGGAAAGGGAGCCGGGCGGGACCGAGGCCGGGCCCTCCAGCAGCGCAGACCTTGCCCGGCCTGTTCCCCATTCTTCTCTCTCTTCCCAAGTTTTTCTTCCTCACAATTTTTAAGCCTGAAACACCTTTCACGTTTGTCTGATGTGTTTGGAAACTCGGCCGGGCTCATTGTGATTCCACTCCAGATAATGTTTGCAGTGAGAATGGTAGAGGGGGGGAAAGTGGTGGTTTTGCAAGGAGGGAGGGATGGGGCTTATACGCAAGGTCACGGACCCAGAGGCCGGGCTGCCTGGACACAGGGTGAGAGCCTCGCAGGCGTCCACAGCTCTGTTACTCTGGGGGCCAAGGGCGCGTGGAGGGGACTCTGGTTTCCTGCTTAGGCCAGAACTGAAGGGAAGAGGGACTGAGTTCCCTTTTCTCAAAGAAGAGCATCTAGATGGACTAAAAATTAGGAAGTGGAAGTATTGTAGCTACTAACCAAAATAAATCAGGCACAGCTGTGTTGGCTTTGAGTGAGGCATTTTGGGGGGCTCAGGCTAAGAAATCTGATCAGCCAAATAGAGGGGACGTACCTACCTCCCCACCCGCTCCAGTGTTCTTGCCTGGAGAATCCCAGGGACGGGGGAGCCTGGTGGGCTGCCGTCTATGGGGTCGCACAGAGTCGGACACGACTGAAGCGACTTGGGAGCAGCAACCTACCGCCTCATCCTTAAGAAAGATGAATGGGAGCCTTGGAAGGTGTATCAGGAGCTGAATGATGAGATTAGTGGACAAAGATTGGGGTCAGAGCCATCCATAAGTTTAATAGACACAGACAGGGGAGAAGAGAAACCACCCCTTCATTCCTCTCCTAAACTAGCCTCTTACCTTTGGCCCTTGGGCCAAGTTGCAGGTGACAACTATGCCCCAGAGAGAACAGAGACTTGGAGAATTGCATCTCTGTGTGCCCAGAGGGTTCTTACGCCTTCTTCCTTCCCTGGGGACTGCCCTGTGGCTGCAGGCGGGTTTGAGCAGACCCCCTGGGCGTGAAGTTGCCTTCGCCATGGTCATGTTACTACGCAGAGACCATTTGGGGCTGATCTCCTCCTCCTCGTCTTCTCTGGGAGTCCCCCCAAATCCACTACCCGAGGAAGGAATATCCATCTGGATCCTCACAGAGTGTGAGCTGGAGCCGGGCCTCCTGGCATCATGCGTGTCCTTGAGGGGCCTGGGCTGGAAGGAGTGCCCGGGCCCTGCAGGCATCCAGAGGCCCTTGCCCGGGGCTCCAGCAGCACTCCTCATCATTTTGTTTGTTCATTAGACTTCAGTGAGTGCTGCGTTCACCTCTGTTTCTCCAGAAACAGATAGCTGTGACAAAGCCCTTGCCCTCAAGGATTCTGTGGTTTTGCTGAGGAGGCAGACTTGTCCCCAAACTGCCTGGCTGATGTGATGAAAGGTCTGTGGTTGCCCACATAAGGAAGGAAGGATGGAGGGGAGATTAAGGTGACATTTGAGTTGAATCTTGAGGGTTGAGTGTGGGTGTGTCAGGCTGGGCACGCCCTGTTGGCCTCCCAGTGACTTTATTCCGGTGATTCTGGGGAGGGGGGACGCAGAAAGGAAGGAGACAGGGTGAGATGAGGGCCAGTGATGGGCAGTTCTTCCTGACATTTAGAAAGGGGTCTATGTCTCTTATTGAGCATCTGCTCTGTTCTTACCTCTGCATAAGCCAAGCTTGTCGGAGAAGGCAATGGCACCCCGCTCCAGTACTCTTGCCTGGAAAATCCCATGGATGGAGGAGCCTGGTAGGCTGCAGTCCATGGGGTCGCTAGGAGTCGGACACGACTGAGCAACTTCACTTTCACTTTTCACTTTCATGCATTGGAGAAGGAAATGGCAACCCCCTCCAGTGTTCTTGCCTGGAGAATCCCAGGGACGGGGGAGCCTGGTGGGCTGCCGTCTGTGGGGTCGCACAGAGTCGGACATGACTGAAGCGAAGCCAAGCCAAGCCAAGCCTGTGGAGACAAGATAGAGCCTTTCAGCAGAGACTCTGACACTTGCAGAACCATAATAGGGAAGGAGAATCAGAATGTAGTTTCATAAGCAGTGAAGATGGAAATCTAAGTGTCTTCCAGAAGCTTCCTTTTTAAAAAGTTTTATTTTCAGTCACACTGTGCGGCTTGTGGGATCTTAGTTCCCTAATCAGGAATTGAACCCAGGCACTCGGCAGTGAGAGCCCCGAGTTCTAACTACTGGACCACCAGAGAATTCCTAGAAGGTTCCTTTATTTACTCAGTGAATATAGAGCACCTGCTGTATGCTAGGACAGTGTGGAAGGCCCAGTGAACAAGAGGGGTCAGCCCCTGACTTCTTTATAGTGTAATTGGGAAAATAAACATTGAGTGGTTTTAAATATAAACGTGTGCACTGGGACAAAAGTTACAAAGGAAAGGCCCATAGAGCAGCAGTCCCCAACCTTTTGGGCACCAGGCACCAGTTTCATGGAAGACAATTTTCCCGTGGACTGAAGGCGGGGGATGATTCAGGATGATTCAAGTGCATTACATTTATTGTGCACTTTATTTCTGTTATTATTACATCAGCTCCATCTCAGATCATCAGGCATCAGATCCCAGAGGTTGGGGACCCCTGCCGCAGGGAATTAACTGGGAGGTCTACCCTGTCAGGGAGGTAAGGAAGGGCTTTTCTGTGGAAGGGATATTTGGAGGATGAGGGAACAGCATTATCAGAAGAAGGAAGAGCACAGACAGGGGCTCAGTGACTGGAGGAAGGAGGAGTGATGGTTGGAGGGAAGGGAACAGGGCTGGGAATGGTGTGAGTGAGTCTGGAGAAACATGCTGGGACAGCCCATCCAGGGTCTGCCAGAGCGTGGTGAGAATAGGGCGCTTGTTCTAAGATTATCCCGGAAGTAATCATATCAATATCAGTCGAAGCGATGGTTCTCAGCCTGGGACTGCACAGCCCCCTAGGGTCATTTTGGAACTTCATGGAAATTGTCTGTTGGCCGTCACTGGGATTAGGGTCGTATTCAGGATGTGTTTCATTCATTTCAACGAAGTAATGAAGGCATTGCAACTATCCTAAAGAGAGGTGTTATCAGGAATGCTGTGGAAGGGGACTAAGTGGGTGTGTGAGTCTGGGAAGAGTGCCTGAGTTTTTCTGGCTTCCTAAAGACTTTCTAGGAGTTTGGGGCAAGTACGGACTTCCCTTGGGTATTCACAGCCCACATCCCAGATGGAGTTAGATGGTGGGGGATCGCAGCCTCTGATATAACCATGGAAAGACCTGTTAGTGGAGAATGAGCAAGCATAGCCCAGAATGGCTCACCCTTCATGTTCTGTCTCAGGACTGTGTGGAAGGAGGAGCCCCAGTTTGGTTCCCAAATGCAGCCGGCACTCCCATGCCCTATTTTGTGGCAGCTGGAGGGTTGAGGGCAGCAAAGAACCTCATGTCAAGAGTTTTTGACCCTTTGGGACTTCCCTGGTGGTCTGGTGGCTAAGACTCCAAGTTCTCAATGCAAGGGGCCTGGCTTTGATTCTTAGTCAGGGAACTAGATCCCATATCACACAGCTAAGACCCGACCTAGCCAAAAAAAAGTCTTTCACCCCAACCCAGTCCCAGTCCAACAACAAGAAACTGCTGTCCATCAATGGTCAAACAAAAATAATAAGACGTAACTTACAGGCTTTATTCCTGATAACAGAAGTAATACTTGTTCCTTGTAGAAACTTTGGGAAACCGAGAAAAAACTAGACCCTCCCACTCCCTCTCCCCCTGGGTTTAATATTGAAAGTAAAATTTTACACTATTTCATAGGCGACATACAGTTTGCAGTTGTTGTTGGTTTTGTCTTATTTTTACAAAAGTAGGATGACACCCTACAGTTTGTAAAGTGCTTTTATTTGCTTAACAGGTGATGGATGATTTCTCATGTCACCTAAGGTTTGCACGCAACAGTGTTTTTGCAGCCAGTTACAAATGTACCTGTGGTTTGTGTGACCAGCCCCCTCCCTTTTTTTTGGTGGCTCAAGGAGCTTTCGGTTCTGCCTGTTGATGAACAAGACAGTGATGAACTGAACTGCCCTGCAGAGAAGTTTTGGTGTGCAAAGCCATTAATACTTCCTTAGGATAAATGGTCATGACCTTTCACAGAGAGAGAGATGGAGTGCGTCTTGCCCTGCTGAGCGTGCTGGCCTTAAACAACTCTCTAGCCTTGTTAACATCCAGAAATCAATGGTTGTCTCTGTATCATCCAGAAATTTCCAGGAGCCAAAAGTGGTAGTAATAATATTTTAAGTCACAGTCTTATTTTCAGTGTCTGATGGTTTAGAAAAGAAAAAAGCAGGCTAGAAGACTTTGTAAGGATTTTATTTTATTTTTTTAAGAGCTTCATAAAAAAAGATTTATTTCTTCAGAATTTTACATCAGTCATTGGTTGCTGGTATGAAAATATCTCTTTTTTTAATTCTTTGGCTCAAGGGTGATACCGTTGGTCAGAATGGGCACATGTCCTTTTCAAAAGCAAGAGGTCTTGGAGAAATCTGTGTGTCCAGAAACAAGAGCTGTGTAATGTCCATTGCAGTCTCTCTTTTATCACCTACTTTTGATGTGGACCATTTTTAAAGTCTTTATGGAATTTGTTACAGTGTTGCTTCTGTTTCTTGTGTTTGGAGGCATGTGGGATGTTAGTTCCCCGACCAGGGATCAGACCCCCACCCCTCAACATTGGAAGCAAAGTCTTAACCACTGACCCACCAGAGAAGGCCCTCTTTCCACCAAACACTTTGAAAGGCAGTCGTGTTTAAGCAATGGCAACAGCCTCCACGTACTTTGGAAGGATGACAACACCCTTGGGTGCGAGGATTTGTCTATTCAGGCTGCAGACAATGTGGTTTCCTAACTACTGGCGAGAATTCCCCTGCAGGGCACCCCAAATAACTGTCCGCAATCGGGAGCCACTGGCCAGCTGAGAGGGTCCTGATGAAAACAGCAGCTGAAGGGGTCCACCAGGCTGGGGGATGAGGGTGGGGATTTAGGGGCTGTGCGTGGTCCCACATGAGTCCAGACAGTCCCACAGGATCCCTGGCATCACAGTGGATCCTGGAGACCCTCCAGGACATTCCGAGACCGCCCTGTGTGGCTCAGCACATTCGTTTCATTGTTTCCTCCCTTCCTCCCAGGCTCATGCCCTGCTCTCCAGACTGGTGCTTCCTGCCTGGGGCCCCTGGCCGCCATCTGCTTCCTCGCCCTGCCGTCTGCCCGCGGCACCGGCCCAGGCCTGCTGCCTGGGAGCCTCCCGGTGACCCGCCGCCTGCCTCATGCTGTCCTCCTTTGTCACCAGTTTGGCTCAGAAGTTTATTTGCCCGCTGCTCACTCCCGGGCATTGCTCTGCCGGGTCCTTAGCAACCCGCTGGCATTGGTGGCCTGGCTCAGGGCCTGGCGCTGGCTGCTGGCCCTCTATCCCCTAGCCTTCCTGAGAGATGAGGGCTCGCAAGGAGAAGGGGACCTCTTCCCAGTGCAGCCCCATCCTCTGCACCAGCGGCGGTGAACCTCCTGCTGAGAAAGCCTTTCACCTGGTCTGTGTTTTACTTGGCAGTGACAAGGCTCTTCCTTTCCCTGGGGCAGCCTTTTCCCTTTAAAAAAATAGGGGGACAGATTCACTGATAGAGAAAGAGAGAAATTGTTTGGAAAGTGGTTGCTACACATTACCCACAGAAGAGATTACTGTGAAATTTTCAGAGTAAAACAGGTGGAGGTGGAGACAGTGAAGGGAATTCAGAAGGGAATAGGAAAGAGAGGAGAAATTAAATAAATGCTTTTGGGCACAGAGTAAATTGGACCTTCTGGAATGCAGAGAGAGTAACTAAAGAGAGCATTTCTTCCTCTTAGGTTTTCTTTATTCCCCTGGGGAGATGGCAACAATGCTAGTATTGTTTAAAGGGAAGTCTTTTTAAAACTTTTTCTCTCATATGATGAAAGTGATACTTAGCTAATAATAATAGTAATAATAGCACTTATCACACACTGAGTTCCTGTTAGGTGACAATGACTGGGCTAGGTGTTTTACATGTGTGGGCTTATTCAGTCCTCAAAATAGGTAGTTCCTATAATTATCTGCATCTTACAGATGAGGAAACAGAGAGAAATTTGGTAACTGGCCCCAAATCACAAAGCCATAAATAATGAAGCTGCATTTGGGGCAGTTTGAGTCTGGATCTTGAACTCATGAAAGGACAACTTGGAGTCACTTTTTTCCATTGTCAGTATGCCGTGAAGAGTTCCCCATGTCTTTAAGCCTCTTTTTCCCTAATTACCTATTTATTTGGCTGCACTGGCCCTGTGTTGCAGCTCACACATCTTCGACCTCCTTTGCAGCATGCGGGATCTTTAGCTGCAGCATGTGGGAGCTAGTTCCCAGACCAGGGATGGAACCCAGGCCCCCTGCCTTGGTAGTGCAGAATCTTAGCCGCTAGACCACCTAGGAAGTCCCCTCATGTCATTACAGCTTACCTGGGAACGATGCTGTGGTGCTACATACGAGTCCATTGTTTGGTTAGAGGACATGCAGTCGCAGAGTTAAAAGGAGGTGCTCTGAGATGTCCCAGCAGGTGCTGATGACAATTTCACCTTTTGCCAGAGATGAATTCAGGCCGAGTGGGGAAAATCCCTCTCTGGGGTACAGGGCAGACGAGTGTCACCTACTTTAGAAAGTGTTTCCCGTATTCCTCTCTGGGCCTCTGGAAGGCTTAAGAGGGAACCATTAGGAGGACTTCCCTGGCTCCCTGGTCAGAGAACTAAGATTCTGCATGCCGCACGTGGCAAAAAAAAAAAAAAAAAAAAAGTTAGATCATTAGCATCATCCTTGCATTATGTCCTAAGTTCCTCCCAAGAGAAGAACTAAAGTTCAAGTGTCTGCTTCGTCATGTCAGGCAGTTTCACATGCAGTTTCCCTTTGGCTAATCCTTAACGACTATTCGTCAATTATTTCCCCCTTCTTTTGATTCAGTGAAGGCTGAGAGATTGTGTCCCTTGCACAAGGTTGGAAAATTCTATTAATGTCTGGAGCCAGCATGGGAACCTAAGTGCCACGGTCTAACCCTTCCCCCCATGCTGTACTGGCCCTCTGCGTGTGGCAGACAGGCTCCCCGGCTCCCCTCTGTGGCCGACACACCCTAGGGGGACCCCTCCCATGAGTCACTTTGTTGTTCAGTTGCTCAGTTGTGTCTGACTCTTTGTGACCCCATGGGCTGCAGCACGCCAGACTTCCCTGTCCATCACCAACTCCCTTAGCCTGCTCAGATTCATGTCCGTCAAGTCGGTGATGCCATCCAACCATCTCATCCTCTGTCGTCCCCTTCTCCTCCTGCCTTCAATCTTTCCCAGCATCAGGGTCTTTTCAAATGAGTCTGCTCTTCGCATCAGGTTGTCAAAGTATTGGAGCTTCAGCTTCAGCATCAGTCCTTCCAATGAAGATTCAGGATTGATTTCCTTTAGGAGATGTGATGTCATTCCCATGGTTATATCTTGTGCCTGGGCGAAGGGATGCTGCAGATGTAATTAAAGCTCCAAGTCAGTTGATTCTGAGTTGATCAAAAGGACGTTATCTTCAGGTGAAAGTCCCTCAGTCACGTCCAACTCTTTTCAACCCCATGGACTGTAGCCCGCCAGGCTCCTCTGTCTATGGGATTCTCCAGGCAAGAATACTGCAATGGGTAGTCATTCCCTTCTCCAGGGGAGCTTTCCCGTTCAGGGATTGAGCCCGGATCTCCTGCATTGCAGGTGGATTCTTTGCCATCTGAGCCATCAGCCTGGCTTAATCAGGTGACAGTCCTTAAGAAAGATACTGGGTTCTTCCCAAAGGGAGAGATTCTCTTGCTGACCCTGGAGAACTAACCTGCCCTGCTGGGCCCAGCAGAGGGCCACATGAGGCGCAGCTATGGGTCGTGTCTAGAAGCTGAGAGCAGCCCTCAGCTGAAATCAACCAGAAAATAGGATCCCATAGTTGGAACAGCTCATGAGCTTGGTTGAGAACTCCAAGCCTCAGAGGAAACCCCAGCCAGGCCCCCACCTCGACTGCAGCCTCGTGAGACCCTGAGCAGAAGACTCTAGCCAGAGCTCCCGACTGCTGAAAACTGTGAGGTTTTAAATGAATATCAGTTTAAGCTACCTACCTGGGTAATTTGTTAGGCAGCAGGAGATATCTCATACACCCACAGAAACCCGTGTCTCCTGCATCGGATCTGGTGTTTTCATGGCTGCTCCTTAGCAAGAAAGGCCGGGGAGTGGAGGGTCAACAGCCGTGCAGGAGGCAGGAGGTACAGTGGCCATTTAAAGAATACATTTACTTTATTTGGCTGCATTGGATCTTGGTTATGGCATGCAGGATCTCTGTTGTGGCTCATGGGCTTACCCTGCAGCATCTGGGATCTTAATTCCTGGACCAGGGATCGAACCCATGTTCCCCACTTTGCAAGGCGGATCCTTAACCACTAGACCACCAAAGAAGTCCTTCAGTTCAGTTCAGTCACTCAGTTGTGTCCAACTCTTTGCGACCCCATGAATCTCAGCACGCCAGGCCTCCCTGTTCATCACCAACTCCCAGAGTTCACCCAGACTCACGTCCATCGAGTCAGTGATGCCATCCAGCCATCTCATCCTCTGTCATCCCCTTCTCCTCCTGCCCCCAATCCCTCCCAGCATCAGAGTCTTTTCCAATGAGTCAACTCTTCACATGAGGTGGCCAAAGTACTGGAGTTTCAGCTTTAGCGTCATTCCTTCCAAAGAAATCCCAGGGCTGATCTCCTTTAGAATGGACTGATTGGATCTCCTTGCAGTCCAAGGGACTCTCAAGAGTCTTCTCCAACACCACAGTTCAAAGGCATCAATTCTTCGGCGCTCAGCCTTCTTCACAGTCCGACTCTCACATCCATACATGACTAGTGGTAAAACCATAGCCTTGACTAGACGGACCTTAGTCGGCAAAGTAATGTCTCTGCTTTTGAATATGCTATCTAGGTTGGTCATAACTTTTCTTCCAAGGAGTAAGCATCTTTTAATTTCATGGCTATTTTTTTTAATAACAGTTAGATACGTTTTTATCTGGGCTGTGGTCATATGTCTTTTAATTCTTTGCAGTCAGTCTGTTGGCTGGAATCCGTGCTCTGGGCATTGTGCTAAATGCTTTAAAAGCGAAGAATTCACTCATTGTTAGGACCCGGGTTCAGATCTTCCCTGGTGGCTCAGACGGTAAAGCGTCTGCCTATAATGCGGGTAGACCCTGGTTCAGTCCCTGGGTTGGGAAGATCCCCTGGAGAAGGAAATGGCAACCCACTCCAGTACTCTTGCCTGGGAAATCCCATGGACAGAGGCTGGCTGTCCATGGGGCCGCAAAGAATCAGACTCGACTGAGGGATTTTCACTTGAAGATAACATCCTTTTGATCAACTCAGAGTCAACTGATTTGGAGCTTAATTACTTTTCTCTGCAGCATCCCTTCACCCCAGCATGTGACATAACCATGGGAATGACGTCACATCTCCTTTGCTGTTTCTTACAACGGTATTTCCACTTTACAGATGAGGAAACTGTGGGGAATTTAAATACCTTCTGTGCAGAAGAATGGCCTCCACCTCCGGCAGCCCCACTGTCCTCCAGGGTGCTTCCTAGAGCCAGTCTAAAAAATGAAAATACTGATGCTCACAGTGGTTGTACAACTGTTAAAAATGTATTTCCTTTTTTTGAGTAGATAACATTCACATGATCAAGATTTTTAAAGTGCATAAACTCTTCCAGTTTTGACATTTCCTTCCTGGAAGCTCCCAGTGATAACTGTTTTCTTGTATGTCATCAGGAGTTGTTGATATTTTATGTTTCTGTGTGTGTGTGTGTGTGTGTGTGTGTGTGTGTGTGTGTGTCTGCACTGGCTTTCCACCTTGGGGATCATTTCGTATGCATGCAGAGTGTTCTCATTCTCCTGTTCTGTAACAGCTGCGTTATGTCCCGGAGAATGGATTGACTGTATTGTTTTTTAATCAGTCCCCTATCGATGGGCACTTAGGTTATTTCGCATCTTTTGTTACGTCACAGTGCTGTAGTGGACACCATTTTACATATCATAGTTCTCTGTGTGCAAAGATCCTCAGAAGGAGAAACCCCTAAAGGTGGAATTCCTAGGCCTGCCAGCTGTTGCCTGCCCTTGGACATTTCTTCGTCTGTTCTGTAACTCCGATTCTCAAACATCTCCTGTGATCTCCTCCCAGGGGGTGTCAGAGGTCTTCCGCATCCATTGTCATTGAGAGGCTCTACTTGGTGCTCAGGGTTCAGAGTTCAAGCTCTCTAGACTCCTGCCTGACTTGCTTTAAGATCAAGATTTAAGGACCAGAAAAGTCTGGGGAACAAGAAGACCTGTGTGATCAGCATTGCTAGAATTTCCCAGAATCCATCACAGGGAGTGTTGAAGTCAAGCTTCCTAAAAGTAGAGCTAGAGATGGGGATTCTTTTATTTATTTAAAAATATTTATTTTTATTGCAGTGCAGTCGCTTTACAATGTTATGCCAGTTTCTGCCGTATAGCAAAGTGAGTCAGCTCTGTGTGTACAAACACCCCTGTTTTTTATTTCCTTCCCACGTAGGTCGCCACAGAGCAGCGAGGAGAGCTCCCTGTGCTGAACGCTAGGTTCTCAGGAGTTATCTGTTGTGTACACGGTAGTGTGTATTTGTCGATCCCAGTCGCCCAGTCCATCCCCCTCTCCCTTCCCCCCTTGGTGTCCATGCTGTGGTTCTCTGTGTCCGTGTCTCTGTTTCTGCTTTGCAAGTAAGATCACCTCTACCTTTTTTTCTAGATTCCACATATATGTGTTAACGCACAATATTTGTTTTTCGCTTTCTGACTGACTTCAGTCTGTTGTTGGACCGTCTCTAGTTTCCTCCATGTGATGTGTCTGCATATGGCAGAGTCTCGCTCCTTATTGTGGCTGAGTAATACTCCTGCAAAAATTGCCTGAGTGAGGGCTGCAGTCAAGGGCAGGGGAGGACTAGATGATGGGTCTGGGAAGTCTAGCCTCAGTCTGATCTTGCCGGGAGCTCTGGAGAGTGAGCTGCCCCACAGAGATGCTCCCGTTTAGGGCAGTGGAGCTGGGCTTTTGTTCTGTTCATTGGCTACAGACCAGATTAAGGGAGTCGATAAACTTGGGATGGGGGGCCTCTGAGCCAGACAGCTCCCGCTGTGCAAGGAAAATCTTGAGAAGGTTGAGGGTGTGATAGCTGGGATGCGTACACTGGCCTGATAGAGGGGAGCCCAGTGAAGCAGGGGGCTTCCCTGGTAGCTCAGCTGGTAAAGAATCTGCCTGCAATGCAGGAGACCCCGGTTTGATTCCTGAGTCAGGAAGATCCTCTGGAGAAGGGACAGACTACCCACTCCAATATTCTTGGGCTTCCCTGGCGGCTCAGCTGGTAAAGAATCCGCCTGCAATGCTGGAGACCTGAGTTCGATCCCTAAGTTGGGAAGATCCCCTGGAGAAGGGAAAGGCTACGCAGTCCAGTATTCTGGCCTGGAGAATTCCATGGACTGTGTAATCCATGAGGGGTCTAAAACAGTTGGACACGACTGAGCAGTGTTGGAGTGACTTTCACTTTCACTTTTCACTCACTGTCAGTGGAGCAGTGAACCTATGAAGCAGCGCCTGCCTGTGTTTCTCAGGAGCCTTTGGAATGAATGGCTTTTCCTCTGGTTGATCTCTGCCAAGGCTCTACGCTGGTGTGCTCTGGGGACAGACAAACCTGACCGAAGCCTCCCTCCATCTGCAGAACTGGTTTATCAGTATTCTTCCCTGGGGCACACCCTGGATCTGCAAGGCCAGTCTGCACCGAATTCGGATGTTACTTTTTGCTGGTCACTTAAGCAGTTGTTATTTTTGTTTTCAACTCTCATTTGAAACAAGGGGAGACGAAAACAAATCAATATTTACTGAATGAAAAAATAAAATCAATAGGAGCCAAAATTATTTCTGTAACCTTTCAGGAAAGAATTGTGAGCAGTATCATGAGGGTATAAATAACTTGACCGTATCTGTTTTAACTCCTTGGAGGGACCTAATGATTTCAGAGATAGGGGCCTTATTGATATATCGTGTTTGTTGTGAGTTTCACGTGGGAAAGGTAAAAAGAAGCACCACTGACCTTGTGTCGATAATGTGACATTGGTTTTACAAGGGTCCTCAAGTGTCATCATTACGGAGCAGTGTTTACTGACTGCCACTTTGGGAAGAGGAAAAGCTGCAGTGTATACAGCGGAAATTAACACAACATTGTAAATCAAAGCAAAACTGCAGCGTAGGGACTTCCCTGGCGGTCCAGTGGTTAAGACTCCACCTTCCAGTGCAGGGGACATGAGTTCGATCCCTGCCTGGGGAGTTAAGATCCCACATGCCTCTGGGTGCGGCTGAAAACAAGAGCCTGCATTGTAATCTGCATCCCCTAAACCTGATGGCGTCTCCTTGCTGACAGAAAGCCTGTTGTCAGTTTGTTGTGTACATTTGGTTCCAGACCACCGCGGTAAAGTGAGCATCACAGTAAAGTGAGACAAATGAATTGTTTGGTTTCCCAGTGTTATATAAAAACTATGTTCGTACTATATTGTAGCCTGTTACCTCTGCAATAGCATTATGTCTAAAAAATGTACATACCTTAATTGAAAAATACGCTATTGCTAAAAAAAATAATGCTAACCATCATCTGAGCCTTCACGTGTCTTTGTCTTTTTGCTGTTAGAGCATCTGGCCTTGATATTCGATGACTGCTGACCGATCAGGGTGGTTATTGCTGAAGGTCGGGGCTGCTGCTAAGTCGCTTCAGTCGTGTCCGACTCTGTGCGACCCCATAGACGGCAGCCCACCAGGCTCCCCCGTCCAGGCAAGAGTACTGGAGTGGGTTGCCGTTGCCTTCTCCGGAAGGTCGGGGCAACTATGGCAATTTCTTAAAACAGGACAACAGCGAGGTTTGCCGCATGGATCGGCTCTTCCTTGCATGAGCGGCTTCTCTGCAGCCTGCAGGGCTATTTGGCAGCACTTGACCAAATAGTGGAGAACTTCTTTCAAAATTGGAGTCAGTCCTTTGAAGTCAGTCCTTTCAAACCCTGCCACTGCTTTATCACTTAAGTTTATGTAGTATTCTAAGTCCTCTGTTGTTATTTCAACAAACTTTGTAACATTTTCACCAACAAACTTCACAACTCTGCCTCAAGACACCACTTCCTCTGCTCATCTGTGAGAAGCGACTTCTCATGCACTCAAGCTTTATCAGGAGAGGCAGCGATTCAGTCCCATCTTCAGGGTCTATGTCTAATTCTAATTCTCTTGCTGTTTCCACCACATCTGCAGTCACTTTCTCCACTGAAGTCTTGAAACCCCTCGAAGTCATCTGTGGGGGCTGGACTCAACTTCTTCCAAATTCCTGTTAACGTTGATATCTTGACCTCTTCACGTGAATTATGAATTTTCTTCATGGCAGCGACAATGGTGGATCCTTTCCGGAGGTTTTCAGTTAACTTTGTCCAGATCCATGAGAGGAACCCCTGTGTATGGCAACTGTATAGCGTTACAAAATGTATTTATTAAATAGTAAGACTTGGAAGTTGAAACAACTCCTTGATCCATGGGCTGCAGAATGAATGTTGTGTTGTGTGGTAAGTCACTTCAGTCACGTCCAACTATTTGTGACCCTATGGACTTAGCCCGCCAGGCTTCTCTGTCTGTGGGATTCTGTAGGCAAGAATACTGGAGTGGGTTGCCATTTCCTTCTCCAGGGATCTTTCCGTCCCAGGGATCGAACCTGCTTCTCCTGCATTGGCAGGTGGAGTCTTTGCCACTGGGCCACCTGGGAAGCCTCTGTCCTCCAGTAGAAGGGTATTTGTCTACACTGAGCACTTGTCTCGCGGTGTGGCCACCTTTGTGACTCACCTTACCTAGTGCTTCTGGAGAGCTTGCTGCAGCTCAGCGCCTGCACTTGCTTCACCTTGCACTTTGCTGTTAAGGAAACGGCTTCTTTCCTTCAGTTTCATGAACCGACTTCTGCCCACTTAAGACTTGTCTTCTGCAGCTTCCTCACCTCTCTCAGCCTTCTTCGAATTGAGGCAAGTTAGGGCCTGGCTCTGGATTAGGTATTAGCTCAAGGGAATGCTGTGGCTGGTTTGGTCTGCTATCCAGGCCGCTGAAACTTTCTCCACATCAGCAATAAGGCTGTTTTGCTTTCTTATCATTACATTTCTTTTTTTTTTGTAATGAAATGTAATGGAGCAGCACTTTTCATTTCCTTCAAGAATGTTCCCTTTGCATTCACACCTTGGCTAACTTTTGGCGCCAAAGGCCGAACTTCCAGTCTGCCTCGGCTTTCGACATGCCTTCCTCACGAAGCTTAATCATTTCTAGCCTTTGATTTAAAGTGAGAGGCGTGCGACTCCTCCTCTCACTTGAACGATTGGAAGCCCTGGTAGGGTGACTGGTGGCCTAATTCCAGCATTGCTGTGTCTCGGGGAGCAGGGAGGCCTGCGGGGAGAGCAAAAGACGGGGACGACTGGCCGGCAGACACAGTGCCCTTTGTCCTCCGTGCTTGAGTGCGTGTTTCCCAAGAAGGCCCTTCTCTTGCAAGCCGTCGTGCAGTTTGCTCTTTCAAGAGGCCTGTGACGTCAGTTCTGTGGCATCTGATCTCGCTGCTGTGCTCGGGTTTCACCAGTTGGCCCGCTAACGTCCTTCCTTTGGTCTGGCGTTGCCCTCAGTGATGGGGTCTCGGCACCCTCTTCAGTCTGGAATGGTCTGTCTTTTTCTCCATGACTCTGACATCCGTGAGGGGTCCAGGACGGAGCAGCCCTGTCATTGGATGTGAGTTGGTGTGCAAGGACGCTCTGACTCCCGGGCGTTCCGTAGCCACCACGGAGGCAGGAGAGAAAGAAAGGGAAGAACGTGTGTTTGGGTCATGGTGACCTTATCTCCATTTTACTACTTCCGTTTTCACAAAAGTCCCGTTTGCAGACTTCCTATCCGGAGTTAATAAGAGTTCAAGTTGGGCTTGATTGCATGTCCTATTAATAATAATAAAACACAACAGCTTAGCTCAAAGAAGACATCCTTGGGGGACCTCCCTGGTGGTCCAGTGGTTAAGACTCTGTGCTTCCAATGCAGAGGGCACAGTTCGGTCCCTGGTTGGGGAACTTAAAGGTGACATTCTTAGAAGAGTGGCTAAAGTTGCTTGAGGGATGATCACCCACCACGTCCTGTTCTGTGAACTTGCCTGAATTACCTCATTTAATGCTCAACAACGGCCCTATCCTCTAGGTACTATTATTTTTCACATTTTCAGCCAAGCACCTGAGTCCATGGTAATTACACCGTCAGATATGGAGTCTGGCACAGGTATTTAGTGGTTCCCCAAAGCCCAGGCTGCTTCTCCTGAGCTGCAGGCTGGCTTCTGGTCAATAGCGGTGCAGAGGCAGCTCGTTTTCACCAGTGGAGTGAGTGAGAAGGGCTGCTGGGTACTTCCTGTTTGAGGCTCTGCAGAGGCGCAGGATCCTCTATTCTTTTTTTCCAAAGTCAGTTGAATGCAGGGGACTCCAAGCCCTATTTTGCGTGTTTAAAGATAAGGGATGGACGCCGCGCACCCGGCAGCGGGCTAGCCATGGCGATGGGCGGCGGCGGCGGTGGGGGCAGTGGCGGCAGTGGCGGCAGCTTCCCGGAGCCGGAGGACTCGGTACTGTTCCGGCGCGGCACTGGCGAGAGTGATGATTCTGATGTTTGGGATGATACAGCATTGATAAAAGCATATGATAAAGCTGTGGCTTCATTTAAGCACGCTCAGAAGAACGGTGACATTTCCGAAGCCTCAGAAAAACCAAAAGGCACACCTAAAAGAAAATCTGCTAAGAATAAAAGCCAAAGAAAGAACACCTCAAGTCCTTCAAAGCAGTGGAAAGTTGGTGACAAATGTTGTGCCATTTGGTCAGAAGACGGGTGCATTTACCCAGCTACTATCGCTTCAATTGATTTTAAGAGAGAAACCTGTGTTGTGGTTTACACTGGATATGGAAATAGAGAGGAGCAAAATCTGTCTGATCTACTTTCCCCAACCTCTGAAGTAGCTAATATAGAGCAAAATGCTCAGGAGAATGAAAATGAAAGTCAAATTTCAACAGATGAAAGTGAGAACTCCTCCAGGTCTCCTCTAAATAAACCAAATAATACCAGGTCGAGAGCTGCTCCGTGGACCTCTTTTCTGCCCCCACCACCCCATATGCCAGGATCAGGCCTGGGACCAGGAAAGGCGGGTCTAAACTTCAGTGGCCCACCGCCGCCACCCCCACCCCCACCGCATTTCCTGTCCTGCTGGCTGCCTCCATTTCCTGCTGGACCACCAATGATTCCCCCACCACCTCCCATATGTCCAGATTCTCTGGATGATGCTGATGCTTTGGGAAGTATGTTAATCTCTTGGTACATGAGTGGTTATCATACTGGTTATTACATGGGTTTCAAACAAAGTCAAAAAGAAGGAAGGCACTCACATTTCAATTAAGGAGCTTTTTGTCTTTCAGATTCAGGTGTAGCTCTCTCCCAAGGAGATGGTGTTTTGGTGTGCCCTGGTTGAAGTGAACAAGCGTTGCGTCATTTTCTTCATGCACACTTGGATGGGTGCATGTCATCTGCATTTCCCCTTGTGTCATGTGACTCATGCTTAAATAAACAGATATTTTAAGGGAATAATCAGTTTGAATAACTGAACAATGGAAATATGATTAAAAGAAACTCAAGGTCACATACAGTGCAGAAAGTCAATCTGTTAAAATTGCAACTGAGCCCGTTTGTATATTGTAACTTTCTTAGTAAGTATGTTAAGCTTTTTATTAATGCCTTTAAAAATAAATAACTTTAAAAAAAATAAAAAATCAAAAAAAAATAAAGATAAGGGATGGAAACAGTCCCGGGGTCTGTAAGCAGTCTGCTTCCCCTCCCTAACTGCCCCTGCCCCGGCCCGGGAGGGAGCTTTCCCAACACCCCCACCCGAGGTAGTCCCCCCACCCGCCCGCCCGCCGCTTCCACCCAACTGCTGCCCCCATCACCCTGTCCCGTCGCTCTCTTCTGCTTTCTTCCCAGCACTTCTTCATCTGAAATCCCCTTTCTTACTTCCTCGTCAGAAGTGGTGGTGGTCTTCTCCACCAGGACGCAACTGAACCGCAAGGGGGCGGTGGCCATCGTGCCTGGGTCGCTGCGGGATGCCTCGCAATCTTTGTTGTTGTTGTCTTAGCTTTAAAAAAATTTTTTTTAATGAAAGTATAGTTGTTTTGGGGATTCCCAGGTAACTCAGTGGTAAAGACTCCACTTGTCAGTGCAGGAGACATGGGTTCGGTCCCTGCCTCGGGAAGATTCCCTGGAAAAAGGAAATGGCAACCCTCCCCAGTATTCTTGGCCTGGGAAATCCCATGGATAGAGGAGCCTGGTGGGCTATAGTCTCTGGGGTCCCAGAAGAGTTGGACATGACTGAGCGACTATATAACAGCTATCATATTGATTTACAATGTTGTATTCATTACTCTTGTACAACAGAGTGATTCAATTATACACATATTACATTCTTTTTTTAAAAAATGCTCTTTTCCTTGGGACTTCCCCAGAGGTTCAGTGGTTAAGACCCTGTACTTCCAACGCAGGGGGCCTGGGTTCTATCCCGATTTGGGGAACTAAGATCCCATGCGCTATGGGGTGCAGTCACACAAAAACATTTTTTCCCACTATGATTTTTACAGGATATGCATATAGTTCCCTGTGCTATACAGTAGGACCTTCTTGTTTATCCATCCTGTATATAGAAGCTTACACCTGCTAACCCCAGCCCCCTACTCCATCTCCCCCACCCCCTCCCCCCTGGCATCCACAAATCTGTTCTCTGTGTCCATTCAGAATCGGTTTTTTTTTTCTTGAATGAATGAAAGAAGATTTTCTTTACCAAAGCCTCTGTTAATAGCACTCATTTCGGAAAAGTCCGCCTGGGTAAAGCGCTTGAGAGACGTGGATCTTCTTCTGAAGACCCAATACTAGTTGTTAATCATGATCATGAACAGTGATAGCGAGGGCAGAGGGGTGACCGGGCTGTGGAAGGGCCCGAGGCAGTGGTGTCAGGCCTGCAGGCCAGGAGGCAGAAGCGGGAGCCGGCGGGGAGAGGCTGAACGCCCGGCCTGGAGTTTCTGGTGGAGACGCGGTTCTGTGCTGGTGGCCAGTGTGGAAGAACCTTTCTTTTTTATTGAGTCGGGCTGACAGCTTTGCACTGACTCACACAGTGAAAACAGGGGGCTCCACTGCCAGAGCAAACAAAGCCGAGCCATGGGATGAGAGAAGTGTCTGCCGGTCTGTCCAGCTGTCAGGACTGGGCCCCTAATTTACAGCGTCACCAGCAGACACTGAGCGGCAGCATTACCGTAGTGGGCTAGAGACTGAGGGCACAGTGTGCCTGATGCGGGCAGCTCACTCTCAGACTTCAATTTCTGGCTCGAGTGATGAGCCTCTGTGCGGTCCTGGTCGTGGCTCTTCACCCGGCAGAGGCTCAGCTTCACGTCACGGCATCAGATAGATGTTTATTTGGTGTCTCCTCTGTCCCAGCTGTTTGGGGGTACAGCAGTGAACAAGGCTGATCGTACCTTTCCCCTTGGGCAGAAGATGAGGAGGTGTTACGCATCATCACCCCAAGGCCCCATTGTTTTAGGCGCTGCTAGGAAAGGAAGCTGGTGTTAACTATGTGAGGACGCAAATCTCATCACTTAGAAAATGTATGCGCATTTGAAAGAATTCTTTTAGACTGAACTAAATGGAGATTTTATATACGCTTGAAAGTGAAAGTCACTCAGTTGTGTCCGACTCTTTGTGACCCCGTGGACTATACAGTCCATGGAATGCTCCAGGCCAGAATACTGGACTGGGTAGCCTTTCCCTTCTCCAGGGGATCTTCCCAACCCAAAGATGGAACCCAGGTCTCCCTCATTGCAGGCAGATTCTTTACCAGCTGAGCCACCAGGGAAGCCCAAGAATACTGGAATGGGTAGCCTGTCCCTTCTCCAGAGGATCTTCCTGACCCAGGAATCGAACCAGGGTCTCCTGCATTGCAAACAGATTCTGTACCAGCTGAGCCACCAGGGAAGCCCTTTTATATACTCTTGTGAATACCTAAAAAGGAAAATTGATGAACGAAAATAAATTGGTGAAGATAGTCCTAAAATGGCCCGTCTCTGCTAAATTCTTTTTTTTTTTTTTAAGAATCTTTATTTTTTTAAAATATATTTTATTTACTTATTTTACTGCTCCAGGTCTTAGTTGCAACATGCAGGCTCTTCAGTCTTTGAGGCAGTGTGTGGGGTCTAGTTCCCCGACCAGGGATGAAACTCAGGCTCCCTGCATCGGGAGCACAGAGTCTCAGCCACTGGACCAGACCAGCAGGGAAGTCTCTAAGGACTCTTTTTTTTGAGGAATCCTTTTTTAAGTATTTTCGCATACTCTGGTCGTCGGTGTCGTCAAGAGTGTGAGCAGTGCAGCGTTCCTTAGAAGAGTCCGTGGGAGAACTGATAGCTATCGGTGCTGGGCTCGTAAGCCAGCTGGCTTTCGACTCCTGCTTCTGGGGATGATGCTACAAGTGCCCGTCTCACCGTCTTGCCATCTCCACCCCGCAGCCTCTGGCTCCCAGGCTTTCAGAGAGCGCTCCGCTCTGGTCTCGGGGGTTTTCTTGTGTGTGCTCTGACGCCATTCCCAAGTTTTGAGCTGGCCCATAGCAGGCAATGGGGGCTGCTCCACATCTGCTCTCTGGTCTCGCCAGCAGAAGGTGCAGACCCGTCTGTGGCTGGAGGGAACTGAAGGAGAGACGGAGCATGTCTGCATCAGTGAAGTGTGGTTAGTGTGAGGGCGATGAGCCTGCTGCGGGAGGAGGCAGACAAGGCCGTGATCTCAGCTACCCGGAGTCCTCCCAGCCTGCACTCACAGCTGCCTGGGAAAGGAACCTGAGGCTGAGGCCTGAGCCTGGGAAGAGAGTTCCGAAGGAGGCGAGAGCCTGTGCGAAGGTGTGGAGTCAGGAAACGTGCGTGGCCAGCTCCCAAGCCGGGCTGGTGGTGGTGCAGCCTGGAGCTCTGGTGGTGGTTGTTGTGTTGCTCCGCCGTGTCCGACTCTTTGTGACCCCTGGGCTGCCGGCCCTTCACTGTCTCCAGGAGTTTGCTCAGACTCATGTCCTTGGAGTTGGTGATGCCATCCAATCATCTATCCTCTGTCAGCCCCTTCTCATCCTGCCCTCAAAGCTTTCCCAACATCAGGGTCTTTCCCAGTGAGTCGGCTCTTCACATCAGGTGGCCAGAGTAGTGGAGCTTCAGTATCAGTCCTTCCAAGGAAATCAGGACTGATCTCCTTTAGGATTGACTGGTTTGATCTTGCAGACCAAGGGACTGACAAGTCTTCTCTAACACCACAGTTCAAAAGCATCAGTTCTTTGGCGCTCATCCACCCAAAAAGCCTGCTGGGCTTTGATTGGGATTGTATTGAATCTATAAATCAGTTTGGGGGATGGCATGTTAACTATATTGCATCTCCTTAGCCATCAAGATCTCTCCTTTTATTTAGGTGTTCTTTGATTTCTCTCATCAGTATATTTGTAGTTTTTAGCAACTGAGCCACTTCACTTTCACTTTTCACTTTCACGCATTGGAGAAGGAAATGGCAACCCACTCCAGTGTTCTTGCCCGGAGAACCCCAGGGACGGAGGAGCCTGGTGGGCTGCCGTCTATGGGGTCGCACAGAGTCGGACACGACTGAAGTGACTTAGCAGTAGCAGCATACTATAAATTTAGATTTATATCTATTTATATCTGTTGGTACTTATAAGTAGTCTTGTTGTCAACAAATAAAGCTGTTTGGGTTTTATTTATTTATTTATTTGTCCGTATGACTTGTGCGATCTTAGTTCCCTGGCCAGGGATCAAACCTGTGCCCCTGCAGAGGAAGCAGAGTCCCAAATAAAGTTATATTTTTTTCCTTTCAATCTGTGTGCCTTTTATTTCTTTTTCTTACTGCAGCCTCCAGAAGAACATGGAATATGAATGGTGAAAAAGGACATCTTTGTTGGCTTTCTTGGAGGGAAACCTGCAGTCTCTCACCACTGAGTATACTGATAGCTGTAGATTATTTTGCTGTTGTTCAGTCGCTCAGTCGTGTCCTACTCTTTGCGACCCCACGAACTGCAACACACCAGGCCTCTCTGTCCTTCACCAGATTATTTTGTAGATGACCTTTATCTGGTCAGGGAAGTTCCCTGCTATCCTGAAAGTTTTTATAATGAACGGATATTGAATTTTGTCAAGCGCTTTTTCTGCGCCCATTGATAAGATATTCAGGTTTTCTTCTTCTGTCTGTTAATGGGCATACACTGATTTTCAAATGTTGAACCAGTTGTGGATTCCTGGGATAAACTTTAGTTAGTTGTTTAGCATTTATATTTCTTATAGATTGTTGGATTCAATATACCAACATGTACATTTTTTAATCTTTTATTTGGAACATTTTTTCTGACTTGCAGTGTGGTTTTGGCTGAGCTGGGTCTTTGCTGCGGTGTGTGGGCTTTCTCTAGCTGCGGCAAGCAGGGGCTGTGCTTCGTTGCAGTTTGCAGGCTTGCTGTTGCAGTGGCCTCCCTTGTGGCTGAACGCAGGCTCTAGGTGCCCAGGCTTCAGTCGTTGCAGCTTGCAGGCTCATTAGCGTGGCATTCAGGCCTTTGGGCACTAGGGCTTTAGTGATTAGGTGTGTGGGCTCAGATGTCCTGCCGCATGTGGAATCTTCCCGGGCCAGGGATCAAACCCATGTCCCCTGCCCTAGCAGGCACATTCCTATCCACTGTACCACGTGGGAAGTCCTGTGCCCTTATTCTTTCGAGGCTTAAAAGAATAGCCTGGAAAGAGTTGATCCAGCAGCTTGTAACGCTCCCCCGAGACTTGGGCGCACTGGTAGCCGAGCTCGGGTTCCCCTCTTTCCTCTTCCTGTGGCTGCAGCCCTTTGGGGTTTTGCCTGTGTCTCACTTCTGCACACACGTTAGAACAGGATAAAGTTGTGAAACTCGGTTCAGAAACAGGATGTAGGAGGAAGCACTTGCCTCCCGTGGCTAGATCTAAGTTGACTCGCCTCACCTTGCTGAGGCTCTGCTAAGTGCTGGGCCCCAGGGCAGCCCTGGGGACCGTGTGTCCCTGCTGCGTTCATCCCAGTGGGTCTCTTAGCAGGTGCACAAGGGAGGCTTTGTTTAGCGGGAACTTTTTGCTCCTGTCTCTGCCCTCCCGGCTTCTTCCAAAGGCATCGAGACCAGGGCTGCTCCGAGGAGACTGAAAGGCTCTGTGTCTTACCAGCAGGCAGCTTCCAGCAGCCAGGAGGCCTGGAGTGAGCCTGCAGGCCCGGGAAGGGGAAATGTAGGGAGGGGCTGGGCTGCAGCCTTACCGGGGTTGTTTTGTAAGCAGAGGCCAAGGGGGTGGGGAACTTTCTGAAGGAAAGTCTTTGTTTTCACCTGGCACACGGGTGATTTGAAAGTGAGAGGCATGGGAGAAAGGCCTGCTTTGGGGAGTGATGTGACTGAAGCTGGGGGTGCGGACCACAGTTAACTGCGCCTTTGAACCAAGGATGCGGTGGCTGGAGGGGGAAGCAGTCAGGGGCGAGGCATATACTTCTGCCCCGTGGTCTTGTCCCCGCTTCGGAGTCATTTTCTAAAACCCGACCAGAGAGCAGCAGAGGGGACGCTGACAGCCCGCTGGAGGCAGGGGCCCTGGCATGGTTTTTTCTTTCATCCAGTGCTTTGTCTGTGTAAAGGTCTAGACAGACAGCTCTGCCAGCTGGTTTGGAGCCTGCTGTCAGCAGTCTGAGGAATCCGAGGCAGCCGCCTCCCATTTGAGCTCACAGGGGTAGTTTCCCGCCTGCGCCCGAGAGCTGTGATGTAGGAGGGGCTCCTCACGTCACCCCAAGGCCCCCCCCCCCCCAGGACATCTGTGCCACCTGTCACCCTCCTCCCTGTGTGCTCAAGTCCTGCAGCCCCTGGAGTCCACCCTGAACCACTCCCACTCTTTACAGAGGATGTGCCTGCCTTCCTGCCCTCCAGCAGCCTTCCTCACAGATGGTACCTTCCTGACGTTATTCGTCTTTTGTTTTCTTTTCTTTAAAAAAAAAAAAAGAAATTTATTTGAGCTGCGCTGGGTCTTAGTTGCAGCATGCGGGATCTTGAATCTTCATTTGAGCATGTGGGCTCTTTAGTTACGGCATGCGGGATCTAGCTCCCCAGCCGGGGATCAAACCCGGGCCCCCTGCATGGAGTCTTAACCACTGGGCCACCAGGGAAGCCCTCGTCCCCTTTTTCTTTTAATGTCCCTGTGTCGCGGTCTGAGGCCCCTTGTCCTTTGAGGCAGGGCCCGGGTCTAAACTGTCCTTATGGTGCGCTTATTGCCTGCTGACGACTGGCCCTGCTTAGATGAGCCCCCGGTTAACTGTTGCTGTGTGCCAAGAGCTTCTCAAACATCATCCCGTGTTACTCTTCTCAGAATACATGCTCAGGGACTTCGACTCCTTGCCCTTTCTTGAATGTTTACTGGAGCACTACCAGCCGTTCTGAATGCTTTGCTAGAATCGTCTCATTTAATCTTCACATCAACTCTTTGTGGTAGGTTTTCTTCTTACCCATTTTAAAGATGAGGAGACTGAGGCCTAGCGAGGTTAACTGGCCCCTTAGTACTTGTGTTTAGTGACTGTTTGACCCACGGGGGTTGCTGGCGTGCTTTACTGCTCCTTTCAGGCTCACTTGCTCCGACTGAAGACCAGCCTCTGGCTTACACTCAGTCTCCTCTGGGTGCCATACGACGATCGTGTACCCTTAATCGCCGTGGCTTTCCATCAGTGATACATGCTTACAGTCCCTCAGTGGCTCTTGTGTACTTGCTTTGTCATTTTTTATCCCAGACTAATTTCTCTTTCCCCCAGGCTGGCACTGAGTTGGCATCATGCTGCCTGGGTTTTTAATCCAGGCATCCCACACCCACATTGTCAAATCCAGCAGGCACTTATTTCTGGCAGGCGCCCAGGGCTGGATGCCAGGCCTCCTGCTGGGGCCGGGCCACAGAGCTTCTCCAAATATTTACTTCACCAGGATCTGGGCAAAGCACTGAATGGCATAACTCTCTCTCTCCTGAGTCAAGGTTTCCTTAGGATCGTCCTTGGCAGAATGGAAACCAGCATAGCCTTGTGTTCCTAAGCAGGGCTGGGACCGTCGTTAGGACTCAATAAATAATCACTGAATGAATGACTTTATTCTTTCCACTGTAAACACTGGGGTTGCCTGAGTGGGAAACCAGGGAAGTTCTGAAAACAGTGCATTAGTTAGCTCTTGCTGCATGACAAACAGCCCTAAAATCTTGGTGGCATCACCAAGCCTTTACTGCTCGCTCACATGGTGGAGGTCTGCTGCGGTCGGCCCTGCTAATCATGACCCCGGCTTGCTTCTGTGTCTGGAGGCTGGCTTCTCGTCCAGTCTGGACTGGGTTCATCTGGGGTGACTGGGTTTCAGCACTGTCTGCATGTCTGCCACCAGACGTTTCCTTCTTAGATGCCACTGCAGGGAAGCCCAGACCTAGAGCTGGCGGAGGTAGCCTCTGAAACTGTCGGTGGCATTTTTTTCATTTTTCTCAGCTGAGCCTGGAGCATCCAGACCCAGCAGTGGTCGCCCCATCAGAGCCTCTCGTTGAGGACCATCCAGGTCGAGCATCTTTTTGGGGGTGTGACATGGGATGGAGGTGGGGATTTATGGAGTCATCTTCAGCCATCCCCACTGCAGCCAGTGGCTGCTCTGTGTGATCGTCGGTTACCGGGTTCTTGGAGGCAACAGCTGCCTTCCAGCTGAGCCGCCTGAGAGCTCTCGGCCCAGGGGCTGTGTCTACGCCAGGGTCCCAGGTGGGGACCCAGATGTGATCCCTCACCTGGGCCCCCCGCTGCCCTCTGAACGGACCTCAACTTCCCTTTGCACAAGAATCAAAACACGAAACCCAGAACAGTGCATATGCAACTCTCAAAACAGGCCAGGCGGGACCTTTTTTGTTTAAGCGCCTGCTCCAGCTACTACGGTTGCGGCGCAAATTGCTGCTAAAGTTAGTCTGTGTAAAGCAGCCACTCGCCAGGCTCACAGATTCTGTGGGTCAGGAGCGTGGGCGCGACGCGGTGAATAGGGCTTTCTCTTTGCTCCGTGGTGACTGGGCAGCTGGGAGAACTTGAGAGCTGGGGCCAGAGAAGCCAAAGGCTTTGCTTTCTCATGCATTGAGCTAGGTGCTGACTGGTGAGCCACCCTCAGCTGGAGCTTTGGCCAGACACCCACTCTCGGCCTCCCAAGTGGCCTCTGGTGGGAGAGCTCCAGGGGTGCGTTTGCAGATGGAGCGGCGGCTCAGGGAAGTTGCATCAGGGTCCCTGACCCAGCTGTGGAAGGCCTGTGTTGTCACTTTGACCACCTGCCAGGAGGCCATTCAGGCAACCCAGGTTCAAGGCAGGGGATGCGTTCCACTTCTAGGTGAGGAGCGGCCAGGGTCTAGAAGAACGCAGGAGCCTGGAAATGTTGCTACGGCTATTCTCAGAAAGCACAGTCGGCTGGCATGCAGTAATGAGGGGTGAGATGTTCCTTCTACCCCTCACTGCTGAGGCCAAGGGCATCAGAGTATCTGGCTGCAGGGAATTTAAGCCTCTTGTGCAGTCCAGTCCCATCCTGTCTCCTACCCCAGACCATTGAGTCCTCAGGGAGAGCTTTATTAAAGCTTTGCCAATGAAGTCATCTGCCCTGTCCCACGTGCGTGCGTGTTAAGTTGTTCCAGTCATGTCTGACTCTTTCCAACCCCATGGACTGTAGCCCGCCGGGCTCCTGGGATTCTCCAGGCAAGAATACTGGAGTGGGTTGCAATGCCCTCCTCCAGGGGATCTTCCCGACCCAGGGATCCAACCCATATCTCTTTCACCTCTTGCATTGGTAGGCAGGTTCTTTACCAGTGGGACCACCACCTGGGACCTCAGCCTGGGGAGAAAAAAGACAAAAAACATAAAGGGGGGCAGAAGCAGGGTTCTATGATTAAGAACCAAACTGTGGAATTGGATGGAAAAGACTGAATCCCGTCTCCGGGCAAACAGCTCTATGGCCCAGGGCGGGCACTTCCCACATCTAGGTTTCCTCATCTGCGTAAGAGTACAACCCAGGGCCAGGCTCTTGGGAGGTACCTGATGAACAGTAGGCATCCCTGAGAATAAGCTTCCTCATTTCAGCACTTTGTAGGAAGCTCACGTCCCAGCAAGGGCCGTTGACCCTGCCCCTGCGCCCCCCAGTCCTGGAGAAGATTCTCGGCAGTCTCTCTCTCTCTTATTGTCTTTTAATGATTCTTCAGGGAACCTCTGGGAAACACTAGCTCCTACTCTTGAGTCAGACCCTGGGGGGTTCACACGGGGGGGTCTTTTCATCCCATTCTCTAGGTTTTAGAATCTTTTAAAAAAAAGAGAGAGAGAGTATTTCATATATTTGCTGTTTTCCCCCGTTCTAAATTAATACTGTGTTTGCTCAGTTAAGGACTTCCTGTTTCAGTAGGACAATTTAGTAAAAATGACGTTACTGGATCAACAGATGTGCTAATTCTTTTTAGATACATGACAAGTGGGTGTTAAACCCGGCAGTGCCTCCCAAGCCTGCTTAGTATTGATCCTCAGGTGTTAGTTCACTGTTCTGTCGCCTCATAGTTCACTGTGTATGTGTTTGGGGGTGAAGCACCAGAACTCTCCGTTTGTTACTGGAAGTTATTCTCATTGCCTCTTTACCTGGTTACCTGTGGCAGCAGTCACCACCAGCTCATGCTGAGTCCTCCTCCTTTTTTTTTTTCCTATACCTCGTGGCACATGGGATCTTAGTTTCCTGACCAGGGACGGAACCCTTGCCCCCTGCAATGGAAGCTCGGAGTCCTAACCACTGGACCACCAGGGAATTCCTTCCATCCTCCTTGAATTATATCTTCACCTCCTTAGACTTCCCTTTTTATTTTTAATAGCTTTATTGATGTATAATGTACATACCATAAAAGCTCCTCATTTTAAGCATACACTTCAGTAATTTTTAGCAAATTGACAGGGTTGTGCAACCATCACCATAATCCAATTTCAGATTCTTTCCCAAAAGATCCCTCATGCACACTTGCTCCCACATTATTCTGAAGAAGCCGCTGCTGTACTCCTGTATTTATCTCATCCATAAATATTTCAGGGTATGTGTGTGTGTGTGTGTGTGTCTTTTTTTTTTTTTTTTTTGCTGCACCACGTGGCATGCGGGATCTTATTTCCCCAACTAGGGATTGAAACTGGGCCCCCTGCATTGGAAACGCAGAGTTTTAACCACTGGACCACCAAGGAAGTCCCAGGGTGTGTCTCAGTCGCCCAGCACTCTACGTGCTTGTTGTGGTGGCCCCTACTAAGGCAGCACCCACCGCCCCCTCCTCTGCTTGTGCCCCCAGAGCAAACCCCTGCGTTCAGTGCTGTCTCTCGAAACCCAAGAGCCAAGATGGCGTGATTGCAGAGAAGAGTCTGCAGTCCACCCACAGGCCGTGTTTACACTGGGGCGCTGGTGAGAATCCAGTTTTGCCCCAAATTCAGTCCTGCACCCATCATTGAAGGCCTCCTCTGTGCTGGGCCCTGTGGGTGCAGCAAGGAATTGGTCCTGGGCTCTGCCCTTGTGCCCACCACTGAACTGCGTACGGGGAAGAACGCCCCGGGGTGGGGTGGCCGGCTGGCCACAGCACCACTCTGGCCTGATCCGCACCTGGACGTGTGTGTGCCTGCGTGTTGCAGAGGCTCCCTGATGACCCCTTGTTTCTGGGGTCAAAGCCTGCACTTGTCTCAGAGGCACCAGGGAAGCCCACGTGCACCGGTCTCCTCCCACGTGTTAATGGTGGGGCCTGTCCCGAGCGGTGCTTTCTCTTTCTCTCTCCCCCTCTCAGCATCAGGGAGCAAGAGCATGGTCCTGCCGGGTGCCTGGAACGTGGAAGGCCTCAGGAGTGGGTGGACTGTAAACTGTATTCATTCATTCCAGCCAAAAATATTACCTGTGGAGAATCCGCGTGCCATTCAAGGTCCTGACTTTGGAACAACAGTGAGCAAAACAGACCAAAACGCTCAGCATCGTGGGGCTTACAATCAGGGTGACAGACAATAGGAAATAAGCAGATGAAATACACTGCTCGCTGGGGCTGTGGAGCAGAATGATTGAGAGACGAGAGACTACAAATGATGAAGTACTTATCTTTTAAAAAGCAGGGTATTGGGACTTCCCTGGTGGTCCAGTGGTCAGGACTCTACTTCCCAGTGCAGGGGGCACAGGTTCCATCCCTGGTTAGGGAGTTAAGATCCCATAAGCCTCCTGGCCAAAAAAAAAAAAAAAAAAACATAAAAAAGAAACCAGAAGCAATATTGTAACAAATTCAATAGACTTTCAAGATGGTCCACGTAAAAAAAAAAAAAAAACCTTCTAAAAAATGAAAACTAGGGTATAAAACAGTGTATAGGGGTTTCCATGGTGGCGCAGTGGTAAAAAAACAAAACAAAATCTGCCTGCCAGTGCAGGGGACACGGGGTTTGATCCCTGATCCAGGAAGATCCCGCGTGCTGCAGAGCAACTAGGCCCATGTGCCGCAGCGACTGAGCCTGCGCTCTAAAGCCACAGCGACTGAAACCCGCATGCCTAGAGCCCGCACTCTGCAACAAGGAAGCCACTGCAGTGAGAAGCCCGTGCACCACATCCGGAGAGTAGGCCCCGCTCACCGCAGCTGGAGAAAAGCACACGCAGCAACAGTAAATAAATAAAATTTATCCAGCGTAGCCAAAATAAATAAGAATTACTTTCAACAACTGTACATAGTATGCAATCCAGTCTTTGAAAAGGAAAAATAATACTGCTGGTGCTAAGTCACGGCAGTCATGTCTGACTCTGTGTGACCCCATAGACGGCAGCCCACCAGGTTCCCCCGTCCCTGGGACTCTCCAGGCAAGAGCACTGGAGTGGCTCGCCATTTCCTTCTCCAGTGCATGAAAGTGAAAGGTGAAAGTGAAGTTGCTCAGTCGTGTCCGACTGTTTGCAACCCCATGGACTGCAGCCTACCAGGCTCTTCCATTCATGGGATTTCCCAGGCAAGAGTACTGGAGTGGGTCACCGTTGCCTTCTCTGGAAAAATAATACATATGTGCTCAAAACATCCCTATGTAGAAAGAAATACCCTAAACTCCAGAGGTGGTAGTTATCTCTGAGAAGTGGGATTATGGGTGATTTTTTGTTTTCTTAGACACTTCATGAATTGATTTTCTTTTTTCTTTTTTTTAAATTTTTATTTATTTATTTGGCTGCTCTGGGTCTTAGTTGTAGCATGTGGGATCTAGCTCCCTGACCAGGGATCGAACCTGGGCCCCCTGCACTGGGAGCTCAGAGTCTTAGCCACTGGACCACCAGGGAATTCCCCATGAATTGATTTTCTATTCTGTATAAGTATCGATTATATAATTAGAGTGACCCTACTTAAGCAGGATGCCTGACATGACTGTCATTTCTAAAGGGCCCCACCTTTCTGAGTTGGAGCCCCAGAGTCCTGCCTCCCAGTGTGAGAGCACTGCAATCAAGGCAGGTTTCCCTTCTATTATCCAGGGTCCCACAGGCTGTTCTGTGCTTGCTCCCAGTGGAAAGCAGACAGAAGGTTTAAGCCCTGGGCTGAAAACAGAGGCCAGGAGCTGGGAGAGGGGCCTGGAGAGACACAAGCAGGTCCCATGGGCAGGGTGGTGGTGTGGGGAGCAGGGGTGTGCAGCTGTGTGCCAGGGCACAGCTGACCCTGCTGTGTGACGTTCAGCAAGTCGCTTAACCTCTCTGTGCCTTATTTTCCTTGTAAAAGGACAACAGCAGGATTTGCCTCCTGAAGCACTTATCCCTGGGCCTGGCCCTGGGCCGTTAAAGATCTCCATGAGGTGTCATAAAGCGCCTTTTACAACTTTGTATGGAATTTTTTTTGTGTGGGGGGGCGCCAGTTCTGTGCAGCTTGAGGGATCTTAGTTCCCCAACCAGGGATCGAACCTGTGCCCCCTGCCGTGGAAATGTGGAGTCCTAACCACTGGACTGCCAGGGAATTCCTCGTATGTGATCTTTATAATACAAGAAAATAAACCAAGTGAATTTTACCATGGAATAGTCCTTTGACACATGCCTTTCCATGGGCTGATGTGGGGCCATTTCCTGGAGACTGGAGGAGGGGGTCCACCGACAGGTAGGGGTGCGTGTAGGAGCCCAGGGCAGAGCTCAGCCACAGCTGGAGTATTGCAGTCTCCTGCCGTCCTCCCGCCCCCAGGCAGAGCCGCCGATGGGCCCGTTTACATCTACAGATGCACTTCCCCATCACAGCATCATCACCCACATCTCTGACTTTTTGAACAAGCTCAGCTTTCATCTCCCCGGCTTTTCCAGAAAAGCCTCTTAGAGCGGGTCTGCGGCCTTTTGATGTTGCCTTTCATCACTTACTTTCCCTCCTCCTGCCTGTGTCTCTCACTGAAACGTCATTCCAAGGTCAGAAGGAAAACCTGAGAGAGGGTGGGGTGGTGACCTGCTGGCACCCAGCCCCAGCAGGCTCTCACACAGAGGTGCGTGGTGCCATCTGCAGCCAGACGTGGGCAGGGTGTTAGGGGACAGACCTGCTGGGGGGATGTCCCTGGGCAGTTCATCTCCTGAGCACCGCCTCTGGAGGCTTTCCAGAAACTGTCTTAGACTTCAGAATTCCATTTGCTCTTTGAAGGAGACCCACCCAGCCTGAAAACCTGGGCCCACTGCCTGGCACGTGGCCGTGAACCTCAGATCTGCCTGTATTAGTTTCCAAAGTTCTCAGGGAGCGACAGTCATTTCTCTCGGGTGATGTTTAGTTGGTTTCATCTGCTGTGAAACTGAAACGCATGCTGCTTTCACGACACTCCTCTCCTTTCTAAGAGTAAGAATTCTGATAGCACGGAGTCGGAAAGAGCTCGGTCTAGGGGAGAGGGGGTGGCTTCTCGCCTGAGGGAAAGCCAGGGTCTCTCCAAACAGTGCCACGGCAGGTCCGAGAGACGTGGCTTTGAGTTGAAGGTTCTTGCAACGTGACTTTTAAACCCCTGGACATTTATATTAGATGACTTATTTTCAACTTGCCTGACTGTTATAAAAGAACTGATTGGGAATTCCCTGATGGTCAAGACTCAGAGCCTTCACTGCCAGGACCTAGGTTCATCCCACAAGCCCAGATAAAGACTGGTAAAAATGATTCTTTTTTGGCGCAGCCAAGAAAAGAGAAGAGACCTTTATGAGAGGATCTAGAGAATTCTCTGAATAGAGGAGCCTGGTGAGCTACAGTCCATGGGGTTGCAAAGAGTTGGACATAACTGAGCAACTAAAATACACACACACACACACACACTCACACACACACTCACGCACACACTCACGCGCACACGCACACACACACAGGAGGCCGCCAGAGAAACAAATGAGTCCTTTAGGTGGTATCACACTGATATTATTCTAAACAGAACCGATGTGTCTTCCAGAAATTCTCCAGCCTGCTTCACTTCAGTTTCTCTGAGTTCAGACTTTTTTAACTGGGAACCCAAACAGGTCCTAATAGATAAACAATAAGGACTTACTGTCCAGTACAGGGAACCGTATTCAGTATCTTATAATAACCTATAATGGAAAAGAACCTGAAAAAGTGTGTGTATATATATATAACTGATGTATGTATCAGTTGTCCACATCCCAGCTCTTTTCTCTTCGCTGTCTGTTCTTTCTCTTGCTTCACCCTTCCGCATGCCCCCTGAGTGTCAGTCTGGAGGATTCAAGGCATTTGCAGAGGTTACTCACTGGCCCTGGAGGAGTTCCTGAAAAGCCTAGACTAAAGCACACTAGCTGAGATGCTGGCTAGCTAAAGTAGCAATGATGCCTCCTTGGGCAGAAAGGAAGTTTTGATAGCGTGCACGAGTATACACCATCTGCCCTCTAAACGAGACTGACCAGAATCGGGCTTTACTGGAGAAGACTGCATGACTGGCAGCCTGAGACCCAGGGATGAGAATTCGGGGAGTCTTATTTCATAGTCAGGGTTCCCAGAGAAGATGGAGATGGGCTGGGGTCATAGAGCAATCGTATGCTTCTCGGCTCAGCCCTGGGGCTCAGAGGGGAAGACTTGCCTGGGCCCCTTCTGTTGCTTGGGGAAACTTACCCGCGTGTCCGCAGACTGAGTCCCAGATAAAGACTGGTAAAAATGATTCTAAAATCTGTGCATTCAATGAGGTGCAAAATTGCTTCTCCACCTCGAAATCACACTGCATAATCCTGGGTTATTTGCATTTTAAGTGAATTAAACCGCCCTAGCCTGTGTGAGAGGATCCATGCCAGGTGGAGGAACCCCCCCGCCACCTCACTCCCCAGATAGACGAGGGCTGGAAATGGGGGGATGTTGGTGGAGCAGCAGAGCTCTGACCATCAGGCACACTCCTGGGTGAAGCAAAGACTCCCTTTGGAGCTTTGAAACAGCCTCAAGGCGTGACTCGTTATATCATCCGTGGCCAGTGGGCTGGAGAGGAAACGAAAAAGTGAAAATCCTCAGGCTGCTAATTAGCGAAAGGGAAATATGCAAACACTGAGGGTCTCGTGTGTCAGGCCCACATTCTTCTGCTTTGATCTGTTAAGTAGAACACTCTTCACGCCCACTTTAGGCCTCAAGCTGAATGTTCTTTGCTGGCTGAGTCCCTGTAACCTAGGACCTTGATAGAATGCTAGCAATGAGGAGCTTTAGAAAACAGCCTTTTTAGCGTTGGCCAGCCTTAGATTGATTTTGTGATTGAATTCTCATTATAGCTGCTCACACACACACACACACACACACACAACCAGGAATGTCTCCAGACATCACCAACTATCTCATAGAACACAAAATCACACATACACGCCCTTGGACAGTCACTGTTGTGTAAGCCAGAGGCAGTATGAAAGATTTAACCTTTCTCCTAAACTGGTTGTGCTTTTAATATTGACCAAGACTTTACATACGTTTAACACATGTGTGTTATTGGTTCATCCCCCGTTTGGGGTGAGCAAGACTTTCTTCTCTGTTAGTGGCCTTCACAGAAACTCAGCCCTCTCTTCCCTCTCTGCCCTCCCATGGCATTCGTTTCCTTTTTGGCCACGCCGTGCAGCATGTGAGATCTTAGTTTCCCAATCAGGGATCAAACCTGGATCCCCTGCATGGGATGTGTGTCGTCTTAACCACTGGACCACCAGGAATGTCCCTCCCAGGGTATTCTCATGTTGCTAATAATTGACCCGACCTGCTTATTCATTACTGGGTCTTGAGTTTATTACTTCTGCACACTCATTCATTCAGGTAACAATATGCTTAGCGAGTTCTCATAGCCGGCCCCAGGATGGGGCAGGGTGTGGAGGGGCAGGGTGTGGAGCAAGCAACACCTTGTGGCCGGGACCCCCACACATTTGATGATGCGTCTGGCCTCCTCAGCTCATTCATGATCAGGGCTTACATTTTGGAAAGCAAAACTGCATCCAAAGTGGAGGGACATGATCCCTGGAATCAGACAGTCTTAAGAGTCAAATCCCTCCTCCACTGCTTACAAACTGGGTGTTAGTCGCTCAGTCGTGTCCAACTCTTTGCGACCCCACGGACGCATGGAGCTCTCCAGGCTCCTCCGTCCATGGGATTCTCCAGGCAAGAATACTGGAGTGGGTGGCCATTTCCTTCTCCAGCGGATCTTCCCAACCCCGGGATTGAACCGGGTCTCCTGCATTGCAAGCAGATTCTTTACTGTCTGAGCTACCAGGAAAGCTCTAACTGGGTAGCCGTAGGCTGATGATGGAGCCTGTTTGCCTGCATTTCCCCACAAGCAGGCATGGGGGGATTTTGCTGACTCAGCAGAGTTCTGGGACGTCGCAACGAGATCGTGTACATCAACCAATCAGTACACGGTAACGATGAGGTAAGTCTATGGCAGAACAGTCAAAATGAGACAGAAGGAAAAAAAAAAAGCCAGCAGTAACTAAGAACATGCCCCCATTTGTGGGCCTTCCCTAAAGTGCAGTGTGAATCTATGTTATTCATTAACCAGACCTCCTCAAAGCAGACAGATGCACTCAACTTTTGAGAAGAAGGCCTCTTTCTTCAGATTCTTTATAGCTCCATGATTAATGTATTTCTTTTCCATCTCAAACAAGGGGTCACACTGACCAAAGGCTTATCTGTACGTGCATAGTTGAAAAAAACAAAAACCCTTCAACCAACTGTATGCTCAATGCTGACCTGTCAATATGATACATAATTTCTTTGTCTCAAAAATGTATACAACTGCGCCTCTAACTTCTGCTCAGTGGAGCAGTCCGCAGAGCTTCTGAGAATCTGTCTGCCAGGTTATCATCCTCAGTTTGACTCGAATAAAATTCTCTTATCTGTCTTCTTTGCTGGATTGTTATTTGATTTCTTGCCAACAGTAACTTACTATCTGCCGGCTGGTAGGTTATTTGTATAAACTGACATCTTGGTGGGTCAAAAATAGTCAAGTATTGGCAACTTCCTAGGTCAACCTCGCATGTAAACCTGGGGTCCACTATCTGACTGACTCTGGAGGTTGAGCAGATAAGGGGAGTGGTCCTGCCTGGCTGTTTCCGGAGTTCCCGCCCTCTCTCTGAGGTTGCACCCTGCTGCTGCATAGACTACTCAGAGCAGACGAGCCACTTCCTGCCATCCTCAATGTTCACCGCGGCTTGTGTGTCAAAAGCTTGTCCTGTGGGGAAACTGCTGTTCCTTGCCAGTTTGTGAGGGAGTAACCTCAACTGTGACAGCTCCTTAGTTCCCTGTGGTTGGTTGTGTTCCTGTTGTCTGGTTTTATAAATCTGTCTTATCCCTGTATTCACTTTATCTTATTTTGTTTTTTGGGCATGTGGGATGTTAGTTCCCTGACCAGGGATCGAACCCGAGCCCCCCCGCAGTGGAAGTGCAGAGCCTTAACCACTGGACCTCCAGGGAAGTCCCTGTTTTGTCGTTCGTCCCCTGGGTGCCCATCTCGGGTGGGCGCTCCTCTGATGTCTCCGTGTTCCCACCCCAGGCCACGCTGCTGATCGCCTTCATCTGCGTGAGGAGCTCTTTGTGGACGAGCTACAGCGCCTACAGCTACTTTGAAGTGGTCACCATTTGCAACTTGATCATGATCCTCGCCTTCTACCTGGTGCACCTCTTCCGCCTGTACCGCGTGCTCACCTGTATCAGCTGGCCCCTGTCGGTAAGGGAGTGGCCGGGCTGCGCTCCGCCCGCACGGGTCAGGACGCTGGCTAGGCGCTGGGGCCCGACATCCTTCCAGCCTACCCACCCCGCCTCCTTGGCTGCTTCAGCCCTGAATTTCCCACTGCTGGGTGGCCCTCTCTGCCTCGGGTCCTACTGGCCTCTAAAACTCACCTTCAAGCTGCAAGAAGGCTGTGATTCTCATCTCGATGCTTCTTTTCTCAAGTGACAGAAAATGGGCTGTGGCGGGGGGGCGGGTGACTTGGAGGCGGAACGTGGAAGGACAAAGCTGATGGAGGTGGTGGGTATTTACACTGTCGTACGGATAAGATCTGTCAGCTGCGGTGGAGAGGCAGAGTCTGAGGAAAGATATCAGAAGTTGCTAAGGTTTCTTCTTCCCATTATATTATTTTTAAAACGACTTTATTTACACCTGTTGACATGTCATACAATTACCGATTGAAGTGTACAGTTCAGTGGCTTTCCATATGTTTTTAGACTTGTGCAACCGTCCCCTCATTTATAGAATATTTTCATCACCTCAGAAAGGGTACAGGTCCCTGTACCCTTTAGCTGTTACCTCCTACCCCTCATCTCCTCCGGCCCTGACCTACTGCTAATTGACTTTCTGTCTCTATAACTTTTCCTGTTCTGGAGATTTCATGTAAGTAGATTCATATATGTGGTCTTCTGTAACTAGCTTCTTTCACTAAGTAGAGTGTGTATTGGTTTATCTATTTACAGCATGTATCAGTACTTCATTTCTTTTTATAGCTAAGAAATAATCCATGGAAAGGATATACCATATTTTGGCTTTTTGTTGATTTGTTTGTTGGGGGTGCACCACGTGGCATGTGGGATCTTAGCTCCCTGACCAGGGATCGAACCAATGCCCCCTGCAGTGCAAGCACAGGGTCCTAACCACTCAGTCACATTTCGTTTATTCATTTATCATTGATGGATATTTGGGTTGTTTCTACCTTTTGGCAATTGTGAATCCTGCTGCTGTGCACATTTGTATACAAGTTTTGTGTATGGACGTGTTTTTGTTTTGCTTGGGAATATACCTAAGAGTGGAATTGCTGGGTCACATGGTAAATGTTTAATTGCTTGAGAAACTGCCTGGCTATTTTCCCAAGTGGATGTGCCATGTTGCATTCCAGCAGTCTTCCCACTTGTTCTTTTTCAGGATTATTTTGAATTGTAGTTCCATAAGGACTTTATAATCAGCTTTTCAGTTTCCACTAAGAAGTGAGCTGAGATTCTAATAAGAATGACGTTGAATCTGTAGATAAATTTAGAGAGTATTGCCATTTTAATAGTAATATAAAGTCTTGTGATCCGTGAGCATGGAAGGTTTTTCCATTTATTTAGATCTTCTGAAACGTCTTTCAACAATGTCATGTAACTTTCAGAGTACGAGTTTTATACTATTTTTGTTTAGTGTGTTGCTAAGCATCCTACCCTTTGTGATACTATTTCAAATGTAATTATTAATTTCATTTTCAGATTGTTCACTGCAAGTGGATAGAAATACAATTGATTTCTGTTTATTGATCTTGTATCCTCAATTGTGTTGAAATCATTTTTTAGATCTAATAGACGGTTAGTGGATTCCTTGGTGTTTTCTATCTGTGGCAGCATACTGTCTGTAAATAGAGATAGTTTTACATTTGTTTGCAGTCCGGATGCTTTTTACTTCATTTTCTTGGCTTACTGTAAGAAATTGAATGTTGAAGTGGCAAGAGCAGATAGCATCTTGTTCCCAATCTTAGGAGGAGAGTATTAGGTTTTTATCATTAAATGTAACATTAGCTCAGGTTTTTGTAGATAAGTGTTAGTCACTCAGTCATATCCAACTCTTTACAACCCCATGGACTGTAACCTGCCATGCTCCTCTGTCCATGCAATTCTCCAGGCAAGAATACTGGAGTGGGTAGCCATTCCCCTTCTCCAGGGATCAAACCGAGATCTCCTGCATTGCAGGCAAATTCTTTACTGGTTGAGCCACCAGAGATGATATTTATCAAGTAGAAGAAGTTGCCTTTAATCCATTTGTCTATTAAGACAGTCATGTAGGGGGATGAATCCCTCTAGGATTCTGTAATTGCACTGATTTTCATATGTGGAACTATCTTTGCATTCCTGGAGGAAATTCTGATTGGCTGTGATGTATAATTCGGTTTATATGTAGCTGGATTTGGTTTGCTAGTCTTTTGTTGAGCATTTTTGCATTGATATTCATAAGAAATATTATTGGTCTGTAGTTTTCTTGTGATGTCTTTGGTTTTGTTATCAGAAGTGTTTGTGTCTCTTATGTTTTTTAGAAAAGTTTGGAAAGAGTTGGTATTGCTTCCTCTCTAAATGTTTGTAATTCTGCATGGAAGCCATCTGGTCTGGGCTTTTCCTGTGGGTAGTGTTTTTATTATTCATTCAGGTTCTACTATTTTAGATCCTATTGAGATTATTTCTCCTTGAGTCATTTTCAGTAGCATGTCTTTCTAGGAATATCTCCGTTTCATCTAACTTATCTAACTTATTGGTGTACAACCGATCACGGTATTCTTTTAAAATCCTTTTTATTTCATCAGTAGTGATGTCTCCTCTTTCATTTCTGATTCTGGCCATTTGAATGTTTTTCCTCTCTTATTTTTTCCCCTTGGTCAGTCTAGGTAAAGTTTTCTCTATGTTGTTGATCGTTTCAAGGAGCCAGCTCTTGATTTCATGGACTTTCTTTGCTGTTCCTTTCTCTGTATCACTCATTTCTGCAGTAATCCCTGTTTCCTTCTTTCTTCTTGTTGTAGGTTTTAGCTTACTTTTCTTTTCCCAGTGTCCTAAGGTGAAGGTTTAGGTTATTCATTTGGAACCTCTCTTCACTTTTAATATATGCCCTAACAGCTACAAATTTCTCTGTAGAGCGCAGTCCGCTTTCGGTGGCCCTAAGACCCAGCTCGCCCTTCTGATCTGGTGTTGGTAGGGGAGGGGTGGCGTGAGGAGAAGCATCCTCTTGTTGTCAAAAGACAGAGACCCCACCTCCTCCAGGACCTGCAAAGCCCCCATTTAATCATGGAGAATGAATGGGGCATAAAGAGATGGCCTCATGGACCCAAGGGAAGCAAAGATGGGGTCAGCCCTTCCTGCAGACCCTCGGCAGTCTGGTCTGCGGGCACGTTTTCAACAGCCAAGAAGAGGGAAGAAAAGATGCGGGTAGAACTAGGAGGACTTTGGTCCGCAGAATGGGGAGGCCCTCCAGGCAGCCATCAAAGCCAGCGCGTTGCAAGCCCAGACTTTTCTCTGCAGCAGGAGCGAAGGCACACATCTCTTTAAGGGCTTTGCTTCTCAGAGCTGGAACTGTACTGAAACGCTCCAGCCTGGAAGTTGCAAGCAGCTCATTTGCTTGTTAGGAGCTTTAGCCGGAGGTCCAGGTAACCATGGACAGCCTGACCTCAGGAGTGCAGCCATCCTTAGGAGACATCTCTGCTCATCTGAGAAGCATCTTTGTCTTTGTCGCCTCTCTTCCTGCCTGCCCAGCGTCTTATCTCTCCTGCTTGGCCTCATCCTGGCCAGCCGTCCTTTCTTGTTGCCTGTGAGCTCCACTGCTCCTGCTGGGGTGTTACCGGGAGAAGAGGAAGTGTCTCCCTCTCCCCTCTGTCCTTCTCTTCCGAGAGCCGGGAGTGGAGCTCCCTACCCACCCATCTGCTTTGTTTCTGCCCCCAGGAACTCCTGCACTATTTAATCGGTACCCTGCTCCTCCTCATCGCCTCCATCGTGGCAGCTTCCAACAGTTACAGCCTGAGCGGACTGGTGGCTGGAGCGGTGAGGACGTTTCCCAGGAGGCGGCAGGGAGGAATTCCTATTCTGAATGCCCACTTTCTTCCTCACAGGGCAGCAAAGGGATTGTTCTTTGGGGCCTTTCTTTCTCGGGATCAGTCTCCACCTTGATCCACCAGCAGCGGTCCCCAGAGAGCCTGAAACTTGGGCCCATGGCAGAGGGTATCAGGTGGTGATGGGCAGGGCTGTGCAAACTCAAATGGCCCCAGCGGCCCGGACCTCTTTCTTTTACAGCCACTCCTTAAATCAGGGGATAAGTAGGTTTTAATTCTCATGCTTGCCCTGATCATTCACTCGGGGCTGTCTTAGCTCTATGCAGGGAAGGGTTCTGAGGCACCTTGGGGCCCAGGGAACAGTCCTGCGATCAGCTATCCACCATGAGTCTCAGCTTTGCCATTCCTGACTATTCACAGTATTCAGGCCAGGAAATAACACTCCTCTACCTTTCAGAGGTGAAGACTGACCCACTGGCTAGCCTGAATAGAAGTAGGATGAAGTGGACAAAAATAGAGCATGGTGGGAGCTATGTGTATTTATCATCCAGAGACACACAGATGTGTCTATGTGAGTGTGAGTCACTCAGTCGTGTCTGACTCTTTGCGACCCATGGACTGTAGCCTGCCAGGCTCCTCTGTCCATGGAATGAATTCTCCAGGCAAGAATACTGGAGTGGGTAGCCATTCCCTTCTCCAGGGATTGAACCCAGGTCTCCCACATTGCAGGCACATTCTTTACTGTCTGAGCCACCAGGGAACCCACATGTGTCTTAGAAGCCACATATGGGAAGCCACATTTTTTAAAAGATCTATAGGTTCCTGTCATCTGATTTCTGATTTAGCTTATTGTTTATAGTTTGGAAGCCTGTGGGCTACAACTGATTTGCCTCACTTTTCAAATGAGTTTGAGGAGAAGCTGTCTGTGTGATAGTCACTCACTTCCACATGGAACTCAAAATCTCTTGACTTTGGGCTGAGAGCCAATGAGTGCCTGGGATTCCACCAAAGGGTGGAGTCTGCAGGGGGCAGAAGGTCCCTGCAGAGGGGCAGCCAGACCTCTGAGCACTCACGCCCCTTGAGCTTAGTCATTCAGTCGTGTCTGACTCTTTGTGACCCAATGGACTGTAGCTCCTCTGTCCATGGGATTCTCAAGGCAAGAATACTGGAGTGGGTTGCCATTTCCTGCTCCAGCAGATCTTCCTGACCCAGGGATCGAACCCTCGTCCCCTAATTTGTGCCCCTTAAGCCCCTCCCGTACCCCTTCCCCACTGTGGAGGTTAGTTTCCAATAAGAGGGATGTTTCTCACCTGCCCGCTGGCGGAGGAAGCACAGGGGAGATTCGTGCCCACCGTGTTTCAGGACCACATGGGCGGAGTCCCACTGGGTTTTCTGATTCAGGTGGCGCATGACAGTATTAGCCCTGGACTCCCAACAACTCCCACTTGTCCTCCACCTGTCCTGTGGGAACCAGCATGGACCTGGAGAAGCCAGAAGAAATGCAGAGATACAGTCCCTGCTGTATGAGAAAGTGATGCTCTTGCTTAGGAGGCCGGGGCTGTGAAACAGTTAACATGCAAGGCCCTGTCGTCCAGAAGCACATTATGTAGCCCTGTAATAAACTGTTCAATTACGCAGCGTGAACAGTTGGGGAGCAGGACAGTGTATAATGTGCTAATTGTGCAGAACAGACAATGAGAGGCCAGGACAGGCTGTAATAGGCTGATTATGTGGTGCAGACAATTGGTACAAAAGGAACCAGGGAGACGGACAAGGGGGAAGAGGAGGCTGGTGGGGGCTGGCAGGGCAGCCACGTGTGGGAACCAGCAGGCAGGCAGGATAGTCCTGCACTTGGGTTGGCTGCTCTGGGCTGTTCCTGCTGGACCTCCGGGAGCCCCCAGGCATCCACTTTGGGGGGCCTGTGGACACTTGGGCAAGGTGAGCAGAGAGGAACCCTGGGCTCAGATCTCTGGTCTGGCCTGGCTGGCTCCACTGCCCTGGCTTAAAGAGTTGACCTCCCGTCCCTGCTTTCTTGAGCTGCAAAAACATGGGGGGAAAGGTAACAGCTGTGCTCCCGTCTGGCAGAGCTGTGAGGCTAAAGGAAGCCATGCGTCTGAAGGGCTTAGAACACTGCCTGGGATGAAGTGATCATGCTCCCTCAGCATTAGCACTTGCTGCTACAGTTGTTGTTAACCAGAGGTCCCCAACCTCTGAGATCTCATGGCCGATGATCTGAGGTGGAGCCGATATAGTAATAATAGAAATAAATGTAACGCACTTGAATCATCCTGAAACCATTCCTCTTCCCTGGTTCGGGGAAAAATTGTCTTCTATGAAGCCCAGCCCTGGTGCCAAAAAAGTTGGGGACCTCTGTGACAAGTCGGGAAAGGCTACCGGCTTCCAAGTTCCAGGCAGAGACACCTGAGCCTGTGTCTGCTGCTCATTCCATCATTTAATAATCCTCTGTGAGGCCCTTCAAAGTGTTAGTGAAATTGTTAGTCACTCAGTCATGTCCGAGTCTTTGTGACCCCATGGACTGTAGCCCGCCAGGCTCCTCTGTCTGTGAAATTCTCCAAGCGGGAATATGGGAGTGGGTAGCCATTTCCTTCTCCAGGGGATCTTCTGACCCAGGGATCGAACCTGGGTCTCCTACATGGCAGGCAGATTCTTTACCATCTGGGAAGGTAAAGAAAGTAAAGGACTTCCCCACCAGGGAAGCCCAGGAGGTCCTTTGCCTACCACAGATGAGAAGGCTGTGCAAGGCTGGGTGCTCACAGCGGAACGCAGGGAGGACAGGCATGCTGCTTGAACTTATTTCAGCCTAATGTTACTTAAACATGTGTAAACTTGATGCCAGGTATGGGGCCTCAACTTCTGGCTCCAGGACAGCTGGGAAGCCAGACAGAACAGAAAGCCTTTGTGGATGAAGTACATATGATGCTACCTAACCAAGATCCATTTGAACACTGAATGTTAAGAACCCCGAATAAAATGTACTGTTCCTCCTTTTTCTGTCTTATTAGACGAGGATAAAGAGTGGGGGCACGTAGTTGTCTGGAGAAAGGTGAGGGGTGGTGCCCAGAGGCCTGGCTGCGACCCAGTTGCGGCCTGACTGAGGCCAGGGCATCACCTCCGTGGCTGCGTGAGGACAGGTGGCCAGGTCAGATGAGTCCCCGGGCTCCCTCGCAGCCACAGCCAGTACAGGAAACGGGCACAGGGACGAGCCGCTGAAGGGGCTGCCCGCATGACTGGCCCTTGCCCTGGGCACCTCCTGGCCCCTCTCTCTCGTGCAGGTCTTCGGTTTCCTGGCCACCTTCCTCTGCCTGGCGAGCGTGTGGCTGTCCTACAAGATCTCGTGCGTGACCCAGTCCACAGGTGAGTTCTGCTCTGAATACAGATGACCAAGAAGGTTCCCTGTGCTCAGGAATGGGAGGACATGGGCTCTGGAGCTTGGCACTAGGGGACCACTGACAGAGCACCAGCCTGTCTCCATGGCGCGCAGGGTCACCCCAACATTCTCATTCTCTTGATGGCAAAGCGTTTTCTTTAAATGAGTTTCCTAATGACAAAAATAAAAGGTAGTATATTTAGAAAATAGAAATAATAAAAAAAAATTTTTAAATAAAAACCATTATCACACTACCGAGAAACAGCACCTGCTGGGTGTCTGTCCCTTCAGCATTTCCTTGCTCTGAATATGCAAAGAGAGCTGTGCCTTTGTGTTTTGGGCCATGCCGTGCAGCTTACAGGATCTTAGTTCCCTGACCTGGGATGAAAGCCAAGCCCCCTTCAGCGGAGGTGCAGAGTCCTAACCTCTGGACCGCCCGGAAAGTACCAAGAGATGTGCGTTTATTAAAGGATCAGACTTCGTGCATGATTTTGCAAACTGCTTCTCTGCTCCTACCCAGACCCTTACCGGTCACTTTCTCCACATTATTAAGTGTCCTGCTCGGGCATCCGTCATCGCTCGGTGGCATTGCCCTGGCTCCTCTGCGTGTCAGCATCGTAGTTTACTGAACTTGTCTATTTGGGCACATTATATGTATATATATATATTTTTTTTTATTAAAAATTCTTTCCTACTCAACAGTGCTGTAATGAACAAATGAACACCCTTGTAAATATACCCCCAGACACATAACCTAATTTTTTTTCACCTTTAGAATAAATTCCTAGAAATAGGATTGCTGAAAGTTGAACTAGCTATACTGTACTTCTTTCTTTGAATCAGTACTCTTTGCTCATTATTCTTTTATTTGTTTTTAAAACATACATTAAAAATATCAAAGCACCTTACAGAGTGCTTGCCACAGTAGAGCTTCAGTCTCCTTCTAAAACTCCCACTGGCAGAAAGCTGACAGAAGGCTGGGTGAACAGAGCCAGTCACCAAGGATCACGGTGGTAGGACTCCCTTTAGGGAAAATGTCCAGAATAGACAAATCCACAGAGACAGAGAGCGGAGTACCGGTTGCTTAGGGCTGGGGGCAGGGGTACAGGAGTGACTGCATATGTGTTTGAGGCTTCTTTTGGACACGATGACTGTTCTAAGATTGTGTGGATGGTTATACAATTCTGTGAATATAGTGAAAACCACGGAACTGCACACTTTAAATGAGTGAACTGTGTGGTAGATTAATTATATCCCTGTGAGGCTGTTTAAGAATGAATGATGAAAAAAAGAATGTGAAAAAGTTAATAGGTAGTGTCTAAAAGTGATACACCAATCAACGTTGATATAAATATGTTAAACTTACGGAGGAAGACCCGAAATAAATAGCCGAAGGAGTTAAAGTACCTCTGAGAAAGAAGCCTGGGGTGGGGAGGAGCTGGGAGGGGAATCTCTTATTTCGTTTTTACAAATGGACTGAAAAAGCATAAAGTAATTCCCACAGCCTTGGTGTGGGCCGAGGAACGCAGCGCATGCGCAGCCCTGGGGCAGCCCTGCGGGCCTGGCCCCCTCAACCCTGCCCTTCCCTTCCCCCAGACGCAGCCTGACGCCCCCAGGGCCCCCCAGCCCTGTGGGAGGTCCTGCAGGACGTGTGACCCCGCGGATGGAGGGTCATGAGCTGGCGACCCCAGAAGAAACCGGGGTCTCGGGACTCGCACCGGATCCCCCGGCTGGTAGGCGCGGGAAGGACTCTTCTTCCGGCTTCCAAGCAGGTCCAGCCTCTCTCTGCAGCCTTACACACTTCATCAGAGAGTATTCCTCCCTGTCTGGGAAAGAAAAGCAGCCACCAGGAAAATCTGATCTCTTCCTCCAGCTTTAGAACTGCCTCAGGGACTGATGCCCCCCACCCCCCACCCCCCACTTAAGCTGATGGAGGGAGGGGGTTCTGAATACTCCTGTGAAGCCTGTCCCTCTCTCCAGCCCTCGGGAGGAGCACTGCCTTAACGTCTCTTCTGAAAACACAGCCATCTAATTTATCTCGCTTGGAAATCCGGTCTTGAAGGTACCCTCTTCCTTAAAAGTGAAGCCTCGTGGTAGCACCATGCGGTCAACCAGTCACCAACTAGGAGGTGTCACGGGCCCTTTCCTGTTGTTCCCATTGTGTATGTGTTTTTAAATAAAATGTTAACTTGGCCAATTGCAGGAGTTCTTACTAAATTAGAAGAAGGCTGTAAAACCAGAGTGAAGCACGTGCTACCTGAGGACCCACTAGGTTCATGTGCCCACCAGAGGGGAGAAGAGGAAAGAATGCATATTATCCTGGCCTCAGACTTGTGTGTTTTCAAAGTACATTAAGGGTGGAAACCAGCGTAATTCACATAAGACTCAAAAGCAACTTGGGCAGCCTTAAAAAAGCGGGAAATTCTGACACATGGTACACCATGGATGAACCTTGACAACATCATATTAAGTGAAGCAAGCCAGACACTAAAGGACAAATACTATATGATTTTAGTTACAAGAGGTGCCTAGAGTAGGCAAAATTCAGAGACAGAAAGTAAAATGGCGATTGGTTGCCTCCAGAGTCTGGAGGGCGGAATGGGGAGTATTTAATGGGTAGGCACAGCTTCTGTTTGGGAAGGTGAAAATATTCTGCTCTGGTTGGGTCTTCCTTGGCAGTCCAATGGGTAGGCTCTTTGCTTCCACTGCAGGGGCTGCAAGTTTGATTCCTGGTTGGGGAACTAAGAACTCACATGCCACCAAAAGAACAAAAAATACATTCTGGAGATGGTGGTGACGGCTGCACATTAATCTGAATGTAATTAACGCCTAAAAAATTGTTTAAATGGTTAACTTTTCTGTTACGTATATTTCACCAAGAGTTTTTCTTCTCTTAAAGCAACGCAGGACCCTCTGTCTAAGGCTCCTAAGTAACTGACAAGCTTCTTGGGAAATGGAGAAAGAGAGACACAGTTCAGCCCAGCAGAGGCCAGCACCATGTTCTAACAGCTAAGCCTTGCAGGTCTAGAGAATACAGGTCTGTCATCTCAGGGGCAGTGCCCACGAGTAAGCCAAACTCTGTCCCCACCACCCCAGCTCCCAGCACAGGGAGGTGACCCACCAAGCAGTCCCAGCCCGGCAGGACCAAGCGGAGATATGGGAGGAGGGACATTTGAACCCATGGTGGGAGGATGGTTAGGACTCCGCGCTTCCACTACAGGGGGCATGGGACCTGCAGGGACCTGCCCCAAGGACCGAGAGCCAGTTTTCACTCGTCATGACCACTGCAGGCCCAGGAGAGGGTGTTGACACCAGGGACCCTGGGAGGTGAGGCCAAAGTGGGTCGGCCCACATGGTCTCCCACGAACAGGCGGCAGAGCCCTGGGGAGGGACCTGGAGGGTGGGGTGGTGCCCTCCATGGGGCAGGCCTCTGCACAGACGCTTCTCACCATCCACAAGGAAACACTTCTGCTCAGTGAGGCTCCCAGGTGCGGCCACAGAACTGGCCCTTCCTCCAGGGGCCCCATGAGGAAGCCCACCTGTCCCAAAGGCCGGGTGGAGACCCCAGGAAAAAGCCGAGGGCACATGAGGTCAGGGCTGGAGATGGGGTTTGAGTCCAGGTCCTCACCCTGGACCTGGAGGCTCGGCCTGGACTTAAAGTCTCCGTCCTTAGCCTGGGCCTTCAGTCAGGATGCTCAGGTGACCCAAAGCTGGCCCAGACCTGTGCCACCACCTCCCAGGCCTCGTTCGTAGCCTGGGTTGCTACCTTCTGTTGCCATGGAGATACGGCAGGCCTTTGGGTCCCACTTCTTCCCCACTGTAGGGCAGTTTCTGGACTGTAGCAGTGAACAGGGGCTCACAGAGGTGAATTTTTATTTTAAATTTTTAAAAGAAGTTATCCTGTTTTTTAAATTAACTCATTAATTGGCTGATTCAGATCTTAGTTGAGGCCCTCGGATCTTTTCCTTGCGCACTCGATCTATCTAGTTGCGGCATCAAGGCTCAGTAGCTGCAGAACACAGGCTTAGTTGCCCGAGGCATGTGGGATCTTAGTTCCTCAACGAGGGATTGAACCCTGGTCCCCTACATTGCAAGGCCGAATGTTTACCACTGGACCATCAACGAAGTCCCCAGATGTTGATGTTATGTGCAAAATATATATTAACATCTTAAGATGCACACTCTGTTATTGATGGCAAACACTGACAGTGGGAACCCCGCCTCACACAGCCCTAGGAGAAGGCTGGCCTTGCACCTTGCCTGGTCCAGGGAGGCACCAGGAATGCGAGGTGAACTTCTGAGAACCTTCCAGGATATCTTGGATGAGCCAGGCTTCCTCCACCTCCAGCCACCAAAAACAGGTAGATGAATGAGCAGAAGAGGCTACAGCCCCATTTAGCACCTTACTCCAAACGGCATGTAGTTAAGGTCACTCCTCTTATAGGCTGACTGCATTAGAAGTCAGTGTTATAAATGTAAGTGAATAATTTATATGGATGCCATATTTCCAGTTTTATATAATGGGATTTCATGCGTAGTTTCGACTGACAAGGGGGACTTCTCTGCTTTAAAAAAAAAAAAAAGCACTCCTTGAGCTGAAGGGAGCTGCCAGGCTGCCCACTAGACACCAGACAAATGGACAGGGCAACCAGTCCAGGTTGGAGAGGGCCAAACACCGGGAGAAACTTCCTCTGGAGGCCGCGGTGACCATACCTGGTGCCTCTGGACCTTGTAAGGAGACTGAGTCAACTGGTAGCTTCTTGGGGGTTCACTGCCAAGAAAAAGAGAACACGATTAACTCTATATAGAGTTGTGCAAAAAAGGAAACTCTAGTATGAAGTGTTGCGCCGGATTCAGTTCTGAAGAGGGATTAAATAGTCAATAGCCAGAAAGCTATTGATCTGGTCGAAACAAAAAAGGAGAAAGAAACGCCGGGCCGGGGATGCACGTGGAGGGGCGGCCGCAAGCGCCACCGGGGTCGCCAGAAGCCCCACGTGACTGAGAGAAGTAGAAATCTGGATTTTTAGGCCAAACAAAACTTGCGTGGGCTGGCTGCAGCTGGTTTGCAGAGCACCCCCGACTCCTAGCGGCGGTCCTCGGGCAGGCCGGGGAGGGGCGGGGGCGCAGGAAGTCAGTTGCTTCCTGCGCCCGCTCGGGCGGAGCCCTCCCCCGGGAGCCGGGTCCCCCGCCCGAGCCGCGCCTCTGGGCGCCGCCACTGCTCCCCGCGGGCTCGGCTTCCTTCTGCGGAGAAGCACCCGGCCCCGCCGGAGGCTGCTCGGCTCCCCGCGCCCGCAGCGCCGCCTTCTGGTGGCCGTGGGGAGCGCCGCCGCCGGCCCGGAGAGCCGAGACATCCGAATCCAGGGTTCAGGATCAGAAGCACAACTTGCAGGTTTTATTGGAACCTCAGGCACTCAGACGCATCATAATTCCCTAGTTCGTGATGCTCACGCGCTGATCACTGGCTTCTGACCACATTTAACTGTAACTACACGCTTCCCACCCCATCCCCGCTCCTGGTTCTCCTTTCTTTCGAAATCTCCATTCACCACACCTTTGCTTTTCTTACCGCATAATTCTAGTTTCGCTCGATGTATTGCCTAAAAAGTGCAGATGAGTACGGCAATTCTTTATAATTAAACGAAAAGGACTCCATGCCGTAGGTCATCCTTTCACTATGTTGCTGTAACAGACACACCACCCCCCGCCCCCACCTTGTTTCAGGCAACACTTAGCATCCTCTCAGCCCTTATTCGCGCCCTCTCTTAATCCAGCCAAGAACCGCGTGTCTGCCGCGCAAAGGCTGTGACCAGTTTCACTCCAGCGCAAGCACAGAGCTGGGCCGCAGGCTTCACGGACAGCTTTTGACTGCCACTCCAGAGCTTTCCTGTGGACCCTGCCATGGGTGTGCAGCCCGCAGTTACGGGAGAGTTCCTGCCCGTAGGGTGATGCTGGCTAATTGGACACAGCAGTCAGTGGATACATTTGTCCTCCTTACCTGAGACACACTGTCCTGTGTGTAGCCGCTCAGTCATACCGACTCCTTGCGACCCCGTGGATAGTAGGCCGCCAGGCTCCTCTATCCACGGCAGGCTCCTCTGTCCATGGGATTCTTCAGGCAAGAATACTGGAGTTGGTTGCCATGCCCTTCTCCGGGGGATCTTCCCAACCCAGGCATGAAACCCAGGTCTCTCGCATTGCAGGCGGATTCTTTACCGTCTGAGCCACCAGGGACGCCCAGACTGTCCTGAGGCAGATTTTATACAGTGTCTCCCATGGGACCCTGCAAACGATCACACAGAGTGGTCCATTCGGCAGCCTCCTACTGGCTTCACTGCCCAGGTAGGTAGTCCATCTGGGTCTGTGAGTACAAGTCAAAAATAGGCCGCCGCTGCACCAACTAACTGCCTTACTCAGGGGCCACCTTGGAAGACAGTAGTGAAGGTTGCTGAGCCCAGTGGTTGGAGCTCGGAGCATCTGACTCTTCCAAGGAAAGAAAATAGCCTGGAGGGAGCGATGAAAGGCCAGGGGCAACCCCCCACAGGCCCCGCAAGAAGTGGGCAGGCAGAAAGCCGCCAAGATTCTCAAACGAGCGAGTCGTTTGAACAAAAAGTGAGTCACCTTCCAAGTAAAATTCCTGGGTAAGGAAGGAGGCCACGGAATGCCAGGAAAAAGGCAACCCAGGAAAACCGCTGTACAGATGAATCTATTTTACAATAGCCAAGACAGGTGATTGACAGGGTTAAAAGGGGCGGACAGAGCGGACCAGAGGAGTCGTGAGCTTGCACGTGGGAAGCAACGCGGGAACCTGGACTGAGTCAGCGAGTCCTGCGCGTGAAGACCTACTCGGTGCGAGCTGACTCCCCTCAGACCCGGTGAACCAAAGCCATGGGACGGGCGCGGACAAGATTCAGGTATGGATCGGCTCTCCGGATTCACCCCTCCCAGGGGAAGCCCCGCGTGCTCCTGAACTTACGGAGTACAGGCTGTAGTTTTGTGGGGGGTTTGGGTGGCTTTGCTCTGACGGTGCTTGCCTCTCTTTCATAAGAACCTGCTCGCGGGACCCACTCATTTGATCCACTGTTGGTGGCTCCTCTGAGGGTCAGATGCAGGCTCCAGGATAGGCTTTTCCCCGTAAAGTTTGCCGAGCATAACATTCGAGACAGCACCTTCTTCCTGGGAGAAGAAAGGGCACACGGTCTTTTGAGGGTGGCCAGGGTCAACACGGAGTTCCCACGCTTCCTGGGGAGCTGCACGCCCTCTGTCAGGCCGGTGGAGGCCAGGAGCTTTACTGTGGACTCTGGGTGCCTAGGTAAGAAGGTGGCCTCGTTCATTTCCACCACTCTGGAGGCTTCCAACGTGGCGCAGTGCCACTCTCCTCATACCTGGCTCTTGGCCTGCAGTCTAGGGTATGGCTAACAGTTTATGTTTTAAATGGGGGCGGGGTGGCGGCCAGGGATGGAAGAAACCAGTTTGCTTCCACCTGGCATAGCACACAGTACACTTAAGGCCCTGAATTCTCCAGTGAGACAGCATCAGTGGCTTGGACACAGCTTGTTACCATGTGAACTGTTGGTGGGCATGCAAGCGTCTCTATGACGGCTTCACAGGCCAAACTGCTTTTGCTTAGTGACCCACGCTCCCCTCAGCTGCCTTCCAAGTAGCCAGCTTGGGAGCTGCTTCACAAAGAGACGTTTCACAATCAGTGAACAAGAAACTTGGTGTGACCACAAATTACGGCAAAAATCCCAGCTCCACTGGCCCCTTTGCATATTGCATAGAGACAGTACATCCCAAACCTGGGAATATTCCTGTAACCTCCACCCCCAGATGTCAGACCTGTGGTCATATTTGAATGAGGGCCCCAATACCCAATAATCTTGGAAGCCCTTTAGGCGCTCTATCCTTGCACCTCCTTCAGACCAGTAACGGGTGCCTGTTACTGATTGCGCAGCTGATGGAGGCCTTTTACCATGATGGCTTTTGGCTCTCCTGGCCCTCTGAGCTGCTGGTGGTGTTTTGATAAAAACTGTAATAGACACACCAGAAGAGCATAGAGGTTGGAGAAATTTTGGCCAAAACATAAGTATAAGAGACAAATAAAATGTTACATATTTAAAGGAGATAGCGCAGTGATTTGACGTATGTCTGCTTTGTGAAATGATTGCCACAGTCAGGTTAACACATCCATCACCTCACAGCTACCTCTTTTTTTAAAGTGAGTGGTTGAGCTTTTGAATTTGAGAACTTCCTCCTGCCCCTGAGAAGCAACTGTGAACGTGACTAACCTCTGGTCAAAACAGCCTCCAACCTGACATCCTGCAAGTCTGAACTAAATTCCGTAGGTGGGATGAGCTCTAGGAAGTTCTGTTGTATAAACACTACGGATCTTGCAGTTAAGCCCAGTCCCTAAGCCTTTGACTTCGCCAACAGGTGTCTTCCCTCATGGAGTGCTAGTCTCATGAAAGCCAGCTGACGAGAATCAGTGAAGGAGCCCACCCTGCTCCCAGGTGAGCAGGCCCTCTTTAATGCCAGAGCCTTCCCGTGAAGGCAGACGGCTGGTGGCCTGCAGCAGTGGGTGTCCCATGTGATGAGCTGAATTTCACAGGGGACTTTGTAGTCAGGGCATTGCCCATCCCCGCTCTCCTAGGAATCAATGAACAATATCTGTATATCAGCTCATGGACTGTCACTTATGACCCAGCTTTAATGGTCAGGTCTTTGGGCCCCCCAGGACTGGACTCGTAAAGAGATCCCGTATATTGGATGACCTCCCCTTGGAAACATAACAGTTTTCAGATCCAATATTTCCATTATATGCATAGTTATATGAAATAACCACACCTAGAGAACAGTGTCGAGACAAACATATGTGGGAAAAGCCAACACGTGTGGCCATCACCTCTCGCTGTTGTTTAGTCGCTAAGTCACAGGCGACCCCATGGACTGTAGCCTCCCAGGCTCCTCTGTCCATGGGATTTTCCAGGCAAGAGTACTGGAGTGGGGTGCCATTTCCTTCTCCAGGGGATCTTCCTGACCCAGGAATTGAACCCGGTCTCCTGCATTGCAGGTGGAGCCATCACCTCTGCTGCTGTGCTCAAGTCCACCGTAGCTGTAATGGAACCGCCATAAAGCTTGAGATGCCTAGAGAGGAATCATGGAAGTGAGTCTTCACTGCAAAGACCTGTATCGTTGGTCCACTATCCTAGAGTCCTCAGTGAGGACTTCCACAGGGCCACCTGGCCTGTCTTCCCCTATTGGCAGCTTGCTCAAGAGTGACTAGCCCCCCTGTCGACCTGAGCTCCTCAAGGGCTTTTGCACCTGCTGTGATCTCAACAGGTGAATGGGTGGATGTTTCATTTTGTTCAGATCTACGCAGATACGCTTGACCACTTTGTCCCAGATATTTTACGGTCACCCTCCCCTGCCCACTGTCTGCGCCACTGGAAAGTAGCAACTCCTGGGCCGGAAAGGAAGATGAGCTGGATCATCCCCCTGTGGAGTGGATGCCTCTCAGCTGATCAGGCGTGAACATGGCTGACCCCAGAAGTGCACTGAGGTCCAGGGCAAACGAGCACCTTTTTTTTCTTCTCTTTTTACCAACATGGACCAGCAGTTTCAAATGTCCTTCCCCTAATATTCTAGTTCTCATGACGTTGAAAGTCTCACCTTCACCTAACCCGCTGCAGGTTCCCAAGGGCCAGTGGCCGATCAAGACAAGCGTGGAAGGTCCTGGAGGTTCATTTCCTCTTATTTTGGGAGCTTATTGGAGAAATGGCTCAAAAAGACTGAGTTAGCACAATAGAAATATATACTGATTCCAGCTCCTGGGCTTTAAAAAATTTTTTATCGGAGTATAGTTGCTTTACCGCGTTGTATCAGTTTCTGCTGTAAGCCACGTGAGTCAGCTATGTACACATATACATATGTTTTGTCTCTTTTTTTGGATTCCTTCCTATTTTAGGTCACCACATAGAATTGAGTAGAGTTCCATGAGCTATACAGCTCATTCTCATTAGTTATCTATTTTATACAGAGTAGTGTGTATATGTCGACCCCTATCTCCCAATTCATCCCACCTCTTCCTCCCTTGGTAAACATAAGTTTGTATTTTTACATCTGTGACTTTATTTCGGCTTTGCAAATAAGTTCATTTGTACCATTTTTTTTTTCTAGATTCCACAATATAAGAGGTATTATACATTTGTCTTTTTCGGGCTTCACATTGTATGACGATCTTTTTTTAAAATTTATTTTAATTGGAGGCTAATTTAAAATGTTGTAGTGGTTTTTGTCATACACTGACATGAATCAGCCTTGGGTATGCATGTGTCCCCCATCCTGGCCCTCCCTCCTACCTCCCTCCCCATTCCATCCCTCAAGGTCATCCCAGTGCACTGGCCCTGAGCGCCGCCTCACGCATCACACCTGAACTGGAGATCTATCTCACATGTGTTTCAGTGCTATTTCAATACACATGTTTCAGTGCTATTCTCTCAAATCATCCCACCCTCGCCTTCTCCCACAGAGTCCAAAAGTCTGTTCTTTACATCTGTGTCTCTTTTGCTGTCTCACATATAGAGTCATTGTTACCATCTTTCTAAATTCCATATATATGCATTAATATACTGTATTGGTGTTTTCCTTTCTGACTTACTTCACTCTGTATAATAGGCTCCAGTTTCATCCACCTCATCAGAACTGATTCAAATGCATTCTTTTTAATGGCTGAGTAACACTCCATTGTGTATATGAACCTTGCATCCCTGGGATAAAGCCCACTTGGTCATGATGTGTGATCTTTTTAATATGTTGTTGGATTCTGTTTGCTAGAATTTTTTAAGGATTTTTGCATCTATGTTCATCAGTGATGCTGGCCTGTAGTTTTCTTTTTTGTGTGTGGCATCTTTGTCTGGTTTTGGTATTAGGGTGGTAGATTAGGTGGCCTCATAGAATGAGTTTGGAAGTTTACCTTCCTCTGCAATTTCTGGAAGAGTTTGAGTAGGATAGGTGTTAGCTCTTCTCTAAATTTTTGGTAGAATTAACCTGTGAAGCCATCTGGTCCTGGGCTTTTGTTCGTTGGAAGATTTCTGATTACAGTTTCAATTTCCGTGCTTGTGATGGGTCTGTTAAGATTTTCTATTTCTTCCTGGTTCAGTTTTGGAAAGTTATGCTTTTCCAAGAATTTGTCCATTTCTTCCACGTTGTCCATTTTATTGGCATATAGTTGCTGATGGTAGTCTCTTATGATCCTTTGTATTTCTGTGTTGTCTGTTGTGATCTCTCCATTTTCATTTCTAATTTTGTTGATTTGATTCTTCTCCCTTTTTTTCTTGATGAGTGTGGCTAATGGTTTGTCTATTTTATTTATGTTCTCAAAGAACCAGCTTTTAGTTTTGTGGATTTTTGCTATAGTCTCCTTTGTTTCTTTTTCATTTATTTCTGCCCTAATTTTTATGATTTCTTTCCTTCTACTAACCCTGGGGGTTCTTCGTTTCTTCTTTTTCTAGTTGCTTTAGGTGTAGAGTTAGGTTTTTTATTTTATTTTTCTCTTGTTTCTTGAGGTAAGCTTGTATTGCTATGAACCTTCCCTTTAGCACTGCTTTTACTGAATCTCATAGGTTTGGGGTTGTTGTGTTTTCATTTTCATTTCTATGCATATTTTGGTTTCTTTTTTTATTTCTTCTGTGATTTGTTGGTTATTCAGAAGCATGTTGTTTAGCCTCTATATGTTTGTATTTTTAAGAGTTTTTTCCGGTAGTTGGCATCTAATCTTACTGCACTGTGATCCAAGAAGATGCTTGAAATGATTTAAATTTTTTTGAATTTACCAAAGCTAGATTTATTGCCCAGGATGTGATCTATCCTGGAGAATGTTCTGTGTGCACTTGAGAAAAGGTGAAATTCATTGTTTTGGGGTGAAATGTCCTATAGATATCAACTAGGTCTAACTGGTCCATTGTATCATTTAAAGTTTGTGTTTCCTTGCTAATTTTCTGTTTAGTTGATCTATCCACAGGTGTGAGTGGGGTATTAAAGTCTCCACTATTATTGTGTTATTCTTAATTTCCCCTTTCAACTTGTTAGCATTTGCCTTACATATTGTGGTACTCCTATGTTGGGTGTGTATATAATTGTTATATCTTCTTGGATTGACCCTTTGATCATTATGTAGTGTCCGTCTTTGTCTCTTTTCACGGCCTTTATTTCAAAGTCTATTTTATCTGATATGAGTATTGCTACTCCTGCTTTCTTTTGGTCTCCATTCATGTTAAATATCTTTTTCCAACCCTTCACTTTCAGTCTGTGAGTGTCCTTTGTTTCTAGGTGGGTCTCTTGTAGACAGCATATTTCGGGTCTTGTTTTTGTATCCATTCAGCCAGTCTGTCTTTTGATTGGGCCATTCGACCCATTTACATTTAAGGTAATTATTGGTAAGTATGATCACGTTGCCATTTACTTTGTTGTTTTGGGTTTGAGTTTATACACCCTTTCTGTGTTTCCTGTCTAGAGAAGATCCTTTAGCATTTGTTGAAGAGCTGGTTTGGTGGTGCTGAATTCTCTCAGCCTTTGCTTGTCTGTGAAGCTTTTGATTTCTCCACCTTTGAATGAGCTCCTTGCTGGGGACAGTCACCTGGGCTGTAGGTTTCTCTCTTTCATCCCTTTAAGAATGTCCTGCCATTCCCTCCTGGCCTGAAGAGTTTCTATCGAAAGATCAGCTGTTATCCTTATGGGAATCCCCTTGTGTGTTATTTGTTGCTTTTCTCTTGCTGCTTTTAATATTTGCTTTTTGTGTTTGATCTTCATTGATTTGATTAATATGTGTCTTGGGGTGTTTCACCTTGGGTTTATTCTGTTTGGAACTCTCTGGGTTTCTTGGAACTCTCTGGGTTTCTTGAACTTGGGTGGCTATTTCCTTCCCCATTTTAGGGAATTTTTCAACTGTTATCGCCTCAAGTATTTTCTCATGGCCTTTCTTTTTGTCTTCTTCTTCTGGGGCTCCTATGTTGCATTTAACATTGTCCCAGAGGCCTCTGAGGTTGTCCTCATTTATTTTAATTCCTTTTTCTTTTTTCCTCTCTGTTTCATTTATTTCCGCCGTTCTATCTTCCACCTCACTTATCCTGTCTTCTGCCTCAGTTATTCTACTGTTGGTTCCCTCCAGAGTGCTTTTGATCTCAGTTACTGCATTATTCATTATTGATTGACTCTTTTTTATTTCTTCTAGGTCCTTGTTAAACTTTTCTTGCATCTTCTCAGTCCTTGTCTCTAGTCTATTTATCTGTAACTCCATTTTGTTTTCAAGATTTTGGATCATCTTTACTCTCACTATTCTGAATTCTTTTTCAGGTAGACTCCCTGTCTCCTCCTCTTTTGTTTGGTGTGGTGGGCATTTATCATGTTCCTTTACCTGCTGAGTATTTCTCTGTCTTTTCATCTTGTTTAGATTGCTGTGTTTGGGGTGGCCTTTCTGTAGGCTGCAAGTTGTGGTTCCTCTTTATTGCGGAGCTTGCTCCCTGTGGGTGGGGTTGGATGAGTGGCTTGTCAAAGTTTCCTGATTAGGGGAGCTTGCATCTGTGTTCTGGTGGGTGGAGCTGGATCTCTTCTCTCTGGCGTGCAGTGAAGTGTCCAGTAGTGAGTTTTGGGGGTGTCTATGGGTTTGACATGGCTTTGGGCAGCTTGTATTTTAATGCTCAGGGGTGTGTTCCTGTGTTGCTGGAGAATTAGCGTGGTATGTCTTGCTCTGGAACTTGTTTGCCCTTGGGTGGAGCTTGGCTTCAGTGTAGGTATGGAGGCTTTTAGATGAGCTGTTGTCGATTAATGTTCCCTCGAGTCAGGAGTTCTCAAGTTTTGGATTTAAGCCTCCTGCCTCTGGCTTTCAGTCTTATTCTTACAGTAGCCTCAAGACTTCTCCATCCATACAGCACAGATGATAAAACATCTACGTTAATGATGAAAAGTTTCTCCACAGTGAGGGACACCCAGAGAGGTACACGGAGTTACATGGAGAAGAGACGAGGGAGGAGGGAGATAGAGGTGACCAGGAGGAGAACAAGGGCAGTCAAAGAGGAGAGAGCAGTCTAGCCAGTGATCAATTGCCTGTGTGCTCTCCACAGTCTGGAACCCTCAGAGAGGAGAAAAGGGAGGAAGGAGATAGAGGTGACCAGGAGAAGAGGGGGAGTCAAAAGGGGAGAGACCAATCTAACCAGCAGTCAGTCCCCTAAGTGTTCTCCACAGCCTGGAACACCCAGAGAGATTCACAGAGTTAAGTAGAGAAGCGAAGGGGGAGGGAGGAGATAGAGGTGACCTACGGGAGAAAAAGGAGAGTCAAAAGGGGAAGAGGGCAATCAAGCCAGTAATCACACTCCTAAGGAAAAATGGGTACTGAAGATTGGATTCTTAAAGGTACAAAATTGATAACAAATACCAAAAAGCAAAGATTAAAAATCTAGGGTAGAGGTTAGACTCTCAAAAATACAATATTTAAAAAAAAATCACAAAAATTATAATATATATATGAATATTGCTTTAAAAATAGGGTCTTTTTTGCAAGATAATAGTAGGTTATAAAAATGAAAATTAAAGGAGTAATAGAGGACTTAAAATTTTTGAAAAATGATAGATATTTAGGAATTTCTCTGGAGCTGTTGCAGGCAGTTTGGGGTCAGTTCAGTTTCAGATAGTTCCTTGTTCCAGCTTGTAGGTCTCAAGATCTACAGGCCCCTTCCAAAGTAGTCGGTGCTAACGACAGGGTTTTAATCTGTTGCACCTGTCACTTCCCTCTTTATTTTGGCTTCTGTTTGTTGGTCTCTTAGTGTCTAATTTCTGCCCTGACACAAGGGGGCGGTGGTGGTCACTTATTTAGGCTCACTGTAGTGCTGTGGGGAGGGAGGAACACTCCAAACTTGCCGGGAGTGCTCACAGTGTCTCGGCCACACTGGGTTTGCCCCTGCTCACGGCCTGTGTGCTTTCCCGGTCTACACTGCTCAGGCTCCATGTTGCTCTGCAGGGGAACTGTCTAAAGTGGGCCCTGAGTTGCATGCACTTCCCAGGTCTAAGCTGTTCAGGTTCTCAGATACTTCACAAAGGTGCAGACTCGGTTGGGCCTGCGTTTTGTGCCCTTCCCAGGTCCGAGCAGCTCAGGTGACCAGGTGCTTGGCGAGTGCACTCTCCCCAGGTGGGGGTGCGTCTTATCGCCTCCCCCATCCCAGCCCCTCGGTTTCCTGGGTGGCAGTGGGAGGGCTTCCAGTGGGAGCGCTGTCTCAGGCGTGCCCTGTGTCTCCTCTGGGGAGCCGATCTCTGTGACCCTCCTGGCGGATGTCAGCCATCCAGGGTCGCAGGAAGACTTGGTTAGCAACTGGAGCCTGCTCACAGTTTGGTAGAGGATGCCGTCTCTGGGGCCGAGATTGCCTCTTTCCTGCTCTGGCTGCCCCCGCACACCGCGTGCCCCCCACCCCCTGCCCCCACCTCCCTGTCTCCAGCGGGGGATGGGCCGGTCTGCAGCCAGCCAGCTCTCCTGGTGTTTGCTCAGTGCTTTGTTCTGTGAGCCAGCCAGCAGTGTCTTAGGTTAGGGGTTTTCGTGGGATAGTTCTCTTTTTTTTCTCTCTCTGGCTATCCCACAGTTTGGGTTGCTATCTCATGTTTAGTCCAGTTCAGTCGCTCAGTCATGTCCAACTCTGCGACCCCATGAATCGCAGCACGCCAGGCCTCCCTGTCCATCACCAACTCCCAGAGTTCACTCAGACTCACGTCCATTGAGTCAGTGATGCCATCCAGCCATCTCATCCTCTGTCGCCCCCTTCTCCTCCTGCCCCCAATCCCTCCCAGCATCAGAGTCCTTTCCAATGAGTCAACTCTTCACATGAGGTGGCCAAAGTACTGGAGTTTCAGCTTCAGCATCATTCCTTCCAAAGAAATCCCAGGGCTGATCTCCTTCAGAATGGACTGGTTGGATCTCCTTGCAGTCCAAGGGACTCTCAAGAGTCTTCTCCAACACCACAGTTCAAAAGCATCAATTCAAAAAAAAAAAAAAAGCATCAATTCTTCGGCGCTCAGCTTTCTTCACAGTCCACCTCTCACATCCATACATGACCACTGGAAAAACCATAGCCTTGACTAGACGGACCTTTGTTGGCCAAGTACTGTCTCTGCTTTTGAGTATGCTGTCTAGGTTGGTCATCTTAGCTCCCTCAGGTTGCCCTCAGGGCGTTCAGTCCCTGTCCTTACCCTAAGCAATGCAGCCCGCGCCTCTATGTTCGGCCCCGCTTGCTGGTGGCAGATGCGGGCGTCTGGGGCTACTTCTCGACGGGGAGTTGCCGGCAGGCTCATGATCTGTGGGTTTATTTGTTTATCTATCCTCCCAGTTGTGTTGCCCTGAGATTCCTAAACTCCGCAGAGACCCGCCGGTGGGAGGGTTCCCTGGTGTTTGGAAACGTCTCCTGTTTCATGCCTCCCTCCCCCGAGAGGGGTGTCTGTCCCTAACTCTTTTGTCTCGCTTTTTACCTTTTGTATTTTGTCCTACCTCCTCTTGAAGACAATGGGCTGCCTCTCTGGGTGCCTGGTGTCCTCTGCCAGCGTTCAGAAGTTGTTTTGTGGAATATGCTCAGCGTTCAAATGTTCTTTCGATGAATTCGTAGGGGAGAAAGTGGTCTCCCCGACCTATTCCTCCGCCATCTTAGGACTGCCCCCCTCTATAACAATGTTTTTATAGTCCTTGATTTTTATAAAATTTTACTTGGTATTAGCAAGGGATAGTAAAATAGTCCCAGGAAGTCAGCAGCAGATCCATGCACACCCATAAATCTGGTATATGGCAAAAGGCAGCATGGTCTGTTACAGGAGCAGAGCCGCTCACTGAAACAATCGAGGAGTAGGTATCAGATACTCACCCCACACAGAAAAATCAGGGAGGACCAAAGTACTACATATAAGGGGAAAATCCTTAAGTATTTTAGAAGGTAGAGAACATCTCTGACCTTGACGTAACTACAGAACCAAAGTTAAAATATATTTCTGCAGAATAGGAGAAGATATGTCCAAGGCGTGTTACAAAGGGTCGTATCTATAAAATGTCAAGAACTCTCAGGATGGACATGTACACACTGCTATTTTAAAAATAGATAACCAACAAGGACCTACTGTATAGCCCAGGGGACTCTGCTCAGTATTATGAAACAACCTGAATGGGAAAAGGATTTGTGGGAGAATAGATACATGTGTAACTGAATTACTTTGCTGTGCACCTGAAACGAACACATTGTTAATCGCCTTTACTCCAATATAAAATGGTTTTGTTTTTTTTTTTAAAGAACTTTCTAGACTTTGCTGGTGGTCCAGTGGTTAAGACTCTGCCCTCCCAATGTAGGGAGTGCAGGTTCGATTCCTGGTAAAGGGAATCAAGGTTCCACGGACGATAACAATAAAAGAACTCTCAAATGAGGAAGACACAACTCAATATTTATAAAAGGCGACCAAGGTTATAAACAAACCACAGACCCATGGAAACCTAAAACTTAAACAAATGAAAAGCTGCTCAGCCTCACACGTCTCTACTGAAGCTGTTTTAGGCAAATTTCTTTCAGAATGAATGATGGAATTTGTAATGGTTTTTTGTTTTCAAGGATGAGGATGTAGAGATCGTGGTTAATGAACTAGGGGATTGGGTCATTTATGATACCACTAACTCTGGGTTTTTCACAGTGATGCTCTAGCAATTGCTGCGTTGTACAGTTTTGGTACTAGATTAGTACTAAGTTTAGTACTGGATTAGTACTTGTACTGGCTGATCACTGCTTATAGGTGTTGGAGTCATGATGGAGGTTACTCTGGTAACTAAACAGAATTATGCTGGGGAGGAGGTGATGAGGAATGAGAGGAAAATAGTTCCCTCAGGCATTTTTGGTCTGATACAATGTAGAGGTTTTTCTTTGGCTAAGAGAGGTGGATTTTGGTAAAACATGTTGTAGTCAGAAGTGATGACACTGATTTTTGGCTATCTGAAAAATTTAATGATGGTAAGAGGCGGTGCAGGATCACTGGGAAATAGCCTAAGAGGTTAGAGAATTTGAAGAGGTTTGAACGATAATTCAACTTTAGATTTGGGGGTGGTGTGGTTGATTTCTAGGGCCAGAATGAAACCTGAAATAGTCACGGCCAGGACAGTTGGTTTCGAATAAGGAGGCATTGTTATTTGTGGAATTGTTGCGGGGGAGAATAGTGTTGGAGAGAAGGAATCCAGCGAAGATGCTTCCGGCTAATAGACGTCTGATGGAATGGATTAGGAGCAGGTGATTTTCATTGAGAAGAGAGAAGCAAGGTCGTCCTGGGAGTGGGAAGAAAATTTGCATGCTGTGGACAGCTGGGAGCAGCGTGGTAATGAGAGCGGTTACCAGGACTCAGGCATCGGTTACAAGGAGTTAGCAGTTTCCATCATCAGGTCTTTGGAATAAGAACCTGTGAGGACGAGGCTTCCTGTTCTCGCGAGCCTTCCGCGACGAGGGAGGTTGCCGTGAAAAGGTATGGCTTTCCAAAAGCTTTCTGTTTTTCGAATGCCTTGTTCACCATTTAAATTGTGGAGCATGGATCCGGAGCTTGCAAATGCTGTGGCTTTGAAGAAGGCATGTGTACACGTATGCAGGAAGCTCAGTAAGGTTGACTCATGCCATCGTTACCTTAAAGAGGCCTAGTTGGTTCAAGTGGAGAAAGCAGCCAGTTTTTGGACGTTGATTTGGGTGAGAGTCCAGCCTGGTGGGCTGCAGTCCATAGGGTTGCAGGGTCGTACGAGACACCAACCTCTGAGCACGCGTGCACGCAGACATGGCTGTAAGTAGTATGGTGCTGGCTCCAGAGCATATGTTCTTGTTTGGATGAACTTATTGTTTTCTATTAGGGCGTGAAAGTGGGTAAGTAGAAAAATGCCTGTTCCATATCTTGCGCTTGAGTGGAGCAGGGCTGAATGGGGGGTGGAGGGGTGGTGGGGAGGCCTCTTGCTGAGGGAATTCAAGGAGGGAGGCCAAATGGGGTGGATTTTCCAGTTGTGGCTGGGAAACAAGCCCTATGAAGGGAAGCTGGGTTAGTTTAAGTATAAAAATATGTTGCATATTTCATGTTAAGTTGAATAAGAGTCATGCTAATTGATGCAAGAAATCCAGTATCTCCCATGCAGTTATATAAGATTGCTTGAGGGAGGAGTTTCCTGGTGGCCCCTGGTTAGGATTCTGGGCCGTCATTGCTGGGGCCCAGATTTGAACCTTGGTCTGGGAACTAAAATCCCAGGAGCAGCCCAATGGGACCAAAGAGGGGAAAAAAGAGGTTGCTTGCAGGGCAGCTGGATTGGCTTCTGCTTGGCCATTTGGCCATGTCATCATACAATCAGTAAAAAGGTATAATTCCATCTCCTCATCCAGTGAGAAGTTGGAAGAGGTTGTTGGCAGTATCAAGAATTAGTATTGTAATTAGAAAGAGGAGGAAGTATTTGAAAAATCGGTTCATGTTAGGGTCTGCGTGTATATATCACATTAAGAATGCTATAATCATGTAACAAGTATAGCTACTGATGCGAATGTTACTGACATCATCTCTTTTGAAGCTAAATGATCATTTGAAGGTTTGGACAGTGATTCATTGTCCTTTCGAAATCATTCTTGGCCTGCAGCACAGCAAGCCTGCTTAGTCGCTCAGTCGTGTCTAAGTCTTTACGACCCCATGAACTGTACCCTGCCAGGCTCCTCTGTCCATGGAGATTCTCCAGGCAAGAATACTGGAGTGGGTTGCCATGCCCTTTTCCAGGGGATCTTCCCAACCCAGGGTTCGAACCCAGGTCTCTCACACAGCAGGCAGATTCTTTACCGTCTGAGCCACTAGGGAAGCCCAAGAATACTGGAGTGGGTAGCCTGTCCCTTCTCCAGGGGATCTCCTTGACCCAGGAATCAAACTGGGGTCTCCTGCATTGCAGGTGGAATGAATGAATATTACTATAAGGATTTGACTGGTGATAAAAACGTATGAAATAATGGCTTTTATGTAGGTTGAGTATATGTCACTTTACATGTTTGAGTTTGTTATAAGCGGTAGTGTTAATATAAATAGCCTAATTGCTGTAAAAGAGGCAAAAAAATGTATTCCTTTTATTTAGAGTGGCATGAGTGTTGGCTCCTAAGACCAAGTGATGACTGCTACCCTTTGAAGGTCTGAAAAAGACATCCTGTTAGGTCTGGAGGCCTGAATTAGCAGTTCTGGCATATTTTTCTGGTAAATAAGACAGTTTGAGCACAATAAATCTAGTGTGTTTTTTTTTTAAACTATGTTGGCAGTAGAGGGGCCAGCACATAATTTTGGGGATTGAGTGATAGGTAAGAGTTGGAGAATTAAAAGAGCATTTTCTCATGTCAGTGATTTTTTTTTCCCCCCAAACCGCATGCTTTATATTTAAATCTAAAATTGATGGGCTATAAAACACTCATTACAACAGTCAAACTTATAAGCTCCTAGGTAGTTTATAAATACAGTGACTTGATATTACGATTTAGTACAAGGGCTAATATATTAAGATCCTAAAAACGAATTTTCCACCTTATGAATTAAAGAATAAAATTATTTGAATGCAATGCATAAGTAGACCCAAGCTCTCTTGGCTAGTTTGGCCTATTGCTTTCCTCTGTGGTTTTCTGCTTCCAATGTTGTTGGTTTCTGGTCTTCGGTTTTAACCATTTCCCTCCTTTGGGGTTTCTTGTACACTTCTTCTTCTAATTTCTCGTTTAGTCCACCTTACTTATTTTTTTGCTTGGAGTCTGGCTGCTCCCCAGTGTCGCCTTGTTGGTGCCTGCTGTGCGTACGGTGACTCAGCTCTCCGCCTCCCTCCGCCCGCAGTCCCGCCCCTCTAGGTCATCGCAGAGCGCCGAGGGGCCCTGTGCTGCCCGCAGCTCTGTTCACCCACGGCAGTGTGTATGTGTCAGGGCTGCGCCCTCTCCTCCCCTCCGCCCCGTGCCCACGGCTCTGTTCTGTAGTCTGCGTCTCTGATCCTGCCCTGCAAATAGGCTCGTCAGTACCTTTTTTGTAGATTCTATATATATGCGTTCAGTTCAGTCCAGTCACTCAGTCGTGTCCGACTCTTTGCCACCCCATGAATCGCAGCACGCCAGGCCTCCCTGTCCATCACCAACTCCCAGAGTTCACTCAGACTCATGTCCATCGAGTCGGTGATGCCATCCAGCCATCTCATCCTCAGTCATCCCCTTCTTCTCCTGCCCCCAATCCCTCCCAGCATCAGAGTCCTTTCCAGTGAGTCAACTCTTCACATGAGGTGGCCAAAGTACTGGAGTTTCAGCTTCAGCATCATTCCTTCCAAAGAAATCCCAGGACTGATCTTCTTTAGGATGGACTGGTTGGATCTCCTTGCAGTCCAAGGGACTCTCAAGAGTCTTCTCCAACACCACAGTTCAAAAGCATTAATTCTTCGGCACTCAGCCTTCTTCATAGTCCAACTCTCACATCCATACATGACCACAGGAAAAACCATAGCCTTGACTAGACAGACCTTAGTTGGCAAAGTAATGTCTCTGCTTTTGAATATGCTATCTAGGTTGGTCATAACTTTTCTTCCAAGGAGTAAACGTCTTTTAATTTCATGGCTGCAATCACCATCTGCAGTGATTTTGGAGCCCCCAGAAAATAAAGTCTGACACTGTTTCCACTGTTTCCCCATCTATTTCCCATGAAGTGATGGGACCAGATGCCATAATCTTCGTTTTCTGAATGTTGAGCTTTAAGCCAACTTTTTCACTCTCCTCTTTCACTTCATCAAGAGGCTTTTTAGTTCCTCTTCACTTTCTGCCATAAGGGTAGTGTCATCTGCATATCTGAGGTTATTGATATTTCTCCCAGCAATCTTGATTCCAGCTTGTGCTTCTTCCAGCCCAGTGTTTCTCATGATGTACTCTGCATATAAGTTAAATAAGCAGGGTGACAATATACAGCCTTGACGTACTCCTTTTCCTATGTGAAACCAGTCTGTTGTTCCATGTCCAGTTCTAACTGTTGCTTCCTGACCTGCATACAGATTCTCAAGAGGCAGGTCAGGTGGTCTGTATTCCCATCTCTTTCAGAATCTTCCACAGTTTATTGTGATCCACACAGTCAAAGGCTTTGGCATAGTCAATAAAGCAGAAATAGATGTTTCTCTGGAACTCTCTTGCTTTTTCCATGATCCAGCAGATGTTGGCAATTTGATCTCTGGTTTCTCTGCCTTTTCTAAAACCAGGTTGAACATCAGGGAGTTCACGGTTCACGTATTGCTGAAGCCTGGCTTGGAGAATTTTGAGCATTACTTTACTAGCCTGTGAGATGAGTGCAGTTGTGCGGTAGTTTGAGCATTCTTTGGCGTTGCCTTTCTTTGGGTTAATACACGGTAATTGTGTTTCTGACTTCACTCAGTACGACAGACTCTGGGCTCATCACTATCGGTGATGGCTTCATGTTGGGAACATGATGTGCGCATTTACCTTTGTGCTATGATGAGCGCATATCGGGAGTATAAAGCAGTCATTACTGCATTAATTCCTATGAGGATAATGGTGGTTGATCGTGAGAGAGGTGATGACACTATGCATGACTCTCCAGTTGGGTTGATAGTTGGGGGCAGGGCTAAATCTGTAAGACATGCCAGGCATCATCACGTGGCTGCGAACCAAGGTGTGTTTACCGGCCTTGTGCTGGGATGGTTGTTGGGCTGCGAATGCGTTCGTTGTTGGTGTGAGTTTCCTCGGAGACGGGCACAGTCGCTGTGACACTGGAGGTGATGATTCAGGCGGCAGCTGCCCTGAAATCTGTGTGTGGGTCCGTAGCCTCCCGCTGTTACCAGTGCGGCTGCCAGGACTGGGGCCTCTGTCCTGGGGGCTTCTGCGTGGGCTTGGGCTGATCAGAGCTGAAGGCCGTCAGATGTTTTAACAGCTCTCATCTGCCTTCTAGTCCTATGAAAATGCTAGATCAGGAGCTGGGGATTATGTGTGTTCGACACTGAGTTATTAAGTTTTTAAAAAATTTATTGAAATACAGTTGATTTACAGTGTTGTTACCTTCTGCCTACAGCATAGTGATTCTTTTTTTTTTCTTCTTTTTGCCTACAGCATAGTGATTCTTATACGTGTGTGTGCTAAGTCGCTTCAAGTCGTCTCCGACTCTTTGTGACCTATGGCCTGTAGCCTGCGAGTCTCCTCTGTCCATGGGATTCTCCAGGCAAGAGTGCTGGAGGGGGGTTGCCATGCCCTCCTCCGGGGATCTTCCCGACCCAGGGATCGAACCCAGGTCTCTTACGTCTCCTGTATTGGCAAGCTGCTTCCTTACCGCCAGTGCCAGCTGGGAAGCCATACACATGCTTATGTTCTCTTTTCGTGTTCTTTGCTGTTGTGGTTTATCACCGGATATGTAATACCGTTCTCTGTACTATACAGAGGACCTTGTTTATCCATCCCATATATAACCCCAGCCTCTCACTCCACCCCTCCTCCAAGCCCGCCCCCCTCCACATCCCCAGCCTGCGCTGTGTCTGTGAATTACTCGGTTTACTGAGCCTGCAGGGTTGTGGATATACCCTAGTGCTACTAAGAGGGGGAGGGACCCACTACTGTGTAGAATAAGAAAGTCCTGCCTGAGGTTGTTCTCCTTGATTACCCTCATTGAGTAATGACCAGTGTCAGAACGCTAGTTGCTTCCAATAAAGTATGAAATAGTGTCTGTTCCATGGCAGCCAGTGTTAAGGTTAGCAACATTTGTAATATTACTAGCCTGGTGATGGAGAGTGTTTGAGGGGTGGTTCGGGAGACGCCATACGTGTTTGATACTGTTACTCATAAGGATAGTTCAGGTGCTATTTCCCAGGCTGCAAATACTCGCAGAACCATGGGTATTCTGCTAGCTAGACTGAAATGTGTGTTTAGAATTATTAGCTCTGCTATCATGAATAGTGATATTATTCCTTCAAGGCATCATATCTAGTAAGGATATTGAGATCAATATATTAATAATCCTACAAGAGATAACTGTACATGCCTTAGTAATATTTATGTATACTAAAAGGCACTAGATAATTATGAGCTTAATCATACTGTAAAGAGTCAATATTATATTCGTTTAAGTTAATGATCACATTCAGTTCATTCTAGGCCTTTTTGGGTGCATGCATAGACCAAATTAATTGCTGTTAATGCAATTAGAAACAGGTTTAATGAGCATAGTTTGCTTTAAAAAAATTTTTTGGGGGGTTGATGTTTGTTAGTTTCAGGTGTACAGCAAAGTGATTCAGCGGATTCTTTACCATCTGAGCCACCAGGGAAGCCCAGTACTTATGCGTATATTCATTCTCTTCCAGATTTTCTGTTTATATAAGTTATCATAGAAAATGGAGCTATACAGTAGGTCCTTGTTGGTTATCTGTCGTACACGTAGTAGTGTGTGTATGTTAATCCCAGGGTCCTGATTCATCCCCTCTGCTCACATTTCTCCTTTGGCTACCACGAGTTTGTTTCCATGTTTGTAAGTCTGTTGCTGTTTTGTACATGAGCTCCATTGTGTCCGTTTTCCTTAAATTAGACTCACATGTGAGTGGTATCATATGCCGTCTGTCCCTGTCTGTCTGACTTCCCTCCCTTAGTACGATGATCTCGAGGTCCATGCAAGTAGCGGCCGATGTCATTTCAGTCTTTTTTGCGGCCCAGTAACACTCCATCGTGTGTACGCGCCAGCCTACCATTCCTCTGTGATGGACGTGTAGACTGCTTCCATGTCTTGACTGTTGTAAATAGTGCTGCAGTGAACACTGGGATGCGTGTATCCTTTCAGTTTACGATTTTCTCCAGATACATGCCCAGGAGTGATATTGCTGGATAATGTGGTAATTCTGTCTTTAGTTTTTAAAGGACCCTCCATTCTGTTCTCCATAGTCGCTACATCAGTTTATACTCCCACCAGCAGTGTAGGAGGGCTCTCTTTTCTCCACACCCTCTCTAGCGTTTATTGTTTCTAGACTTCTTGATGATGGCTCTTCTGGCAAGTGTGAAGTGATACCTCATTGTACTCTTGTATCTCTCTGATAGTGATGTTCAGCATCCTTAGTAATAGATGCGTTATAGTCATACCAAGTTTGCAAAATGTCAGTCTCAGGCAGCAGCCACTGGAAAGTCAAAGCGGTGATTGGGTGTGAAGTGACATTTTAAATAGTCTAAGAAGCAGAGGGTCAGGAAAGTAGAATCAGTCATTACATGTTGGCTGGGGAATCCGTTAGCCATGAAGTAAGCTGATCCGTATATCCTATCTGAAATTGCGAGAGGTGTTCCCTACTATTCTGAGGTTTGTGAAATGTGTAGTAAGCACCCCAGACAGTTGTCATGGAGTTTGTTGCTCAGGCATATCTGAGTCTTAGCAGCCCCATAGACGGTAGCCCACCAGGCTCCTCTGTCCATGGGATTTTTTTCCTAGCAAGAATATTGGAGTGGGTTCTCATTTCCTCCTCCAGGGGATCTTCCCGACCCAGGGATCAAACCTGTGTCTCCTGCGTTTCCTGCACTGGTAGGCAGATTCTGTACCACTGAGCCACCTGGGAAGCCCCAGACAGTTCTCGGAGGGTCTGTCTTTGTCTCCGTCTGGGAGTCTATGGCAGGCACAAGCGATGAGTACCTCAGTGGCCAGTGGGACTGAGGTGTTGAGGAGTGGTCCTCTAGTGGGTTTAGAGGGTGAATGCTTGGAGGGGTCAGCATCCACCTAGCCCGGGTGTGGGGGCAAGGCTTGACTAATGGAAGACTCAGAAAATGGTGGTATTAAAGAGGACTTCTGAAAGGATGAAAAGCATTAATCTAGATCAATGATTGTGGAAAGTGATAAACATCTTTTACTATTGTATCTGTGTAACTGTTACTCATTTAATACTATTGCATCATGGGTGGTCAACAGAAAAATAATAGAATTCTATGTCACCAGAACCAGCATTTAATGGAAAAACCTGTAATCACTTTTTAAATCCAGATGCATATCAGAATGAAAATTTTTTGAAAAGTACGAAAGCCAAGGTATTACTTTTTTTCTCCAGAGCTCCAGATGTTTCTAATGATCAGCCATGTTTAAAAACAACTGGACTATATGATAATCCTTTACTTTTATCTAGTTTATTTCACTTTCTCTATTTCGTATTTAGTGCTCCCATTTCAATTTATGTTTTCCAGTTTCTCTGTCTCTTCTGTTTTTTTATTTTCTTTCTCAAGCGTAGTGGAAAAACTTCTGCATGCATATATATTAAATAGCATGTGGGGGCTTCCCTGGTAGCTCAGCTTGTAAAGAATCTGCCTGCAAGTGTGAGACATGGTTCGATTCCTAAGTCAGGAAGATCCCCTGGAGAAGGGATAGACTACCCACTCAAGAATTCATGGGCTTCCCTGGTGACTCAGATGATAAAGAATCCACCTGCAATGCAGGAGACCTGGGTTTGAACCCTGGGTTGGGAAGATCCCCTGGAGGAGGGCATAGCAACCCACCCAAGTGTTCTTGCCTGGAGAATCCCATGGATAGAGGAGCCCGGTGGGCTGCAGTCCATGGTGTCACAAAGAGTCAGACATGACTGAAAATCTAAACACATGTAAATGTGTGTATAATACATATATTTTAGAAAACTTACGAACTTTTGCCTAACTAAAAAATTTAAGACATTTTGATTCTACTTGTTTGACTTACTATGAATAGAATGCTATATTTCTAATTAAAAAAAACATTTAAAAAGCAATAGTTTTACTGTATAACACAGGAAACTAATCAACAGCTTATAACCTTTAATAAATAAAAATAATCTAAAAAATAATGTGTATAACTGAATCACCTTGCTATGTACGTGAAACATGGTAAGTCAACTATACTTCAATAAAATATGTTTATTAAACAAACAAAAAGAATTAGTCCAGATTGAAGTCCTTTTTGAACAGCTGGTGTAGGATGGCCTTGGCAGGTGCTTTCTTGGACTGTGTCTCATCATCAGTGTGTTGTGCGAGTGTTAGTAGACTTAGAATTCTCGTATTGAACTGAAATCCTGTGATGAGGCCACGTGTTGACAGGAGAGCCGGAGGGGCTCCTGAAAGGAGTCAGGGACTGAGGTTTACTCTGACGTGTGTGGGTTTGATGGGTCATGCGTGTTGTCATGTCAGTAGAGACTTACTGGTAGGGTGACTACATAAGCTTGAACTAGCGGGACAGCAGACTCGAGGATCATGAGTGGAAGGCGAATGATGACTGTCTTAGGGCTGTGCTGGCCCTAATATGTAGCAGCGCTGGAGCTCCCCCCGCCCCATTCAGTGATTAATGAGCGCCCTGCTCCAGTATTGGCTGTTAATCCTATGGCTGAGGCTGTGGGTTCACTAAATAGGCTCACAGTTGTGATGAGGACTAGCACAGGGCTAAGATGACCCGGGGCTCCTTATGGTACAGAATGGTCCAAGGGTGCTTTTGTTATGTGGGGAAAACCAGGCGTGACCGTTCCTGCCCCTGGAGGGATTGCTAGACCTGAATCTGCTGAGGGTTGTGTGGTGGGCGTGAGTGACGGTGGTAGGATCCTAGTAAATTGTTGACCCAATAAATAGGATGAGTGATTGAAATGCTTGTGTTCAGGTCTGTCCTCTGTGATTGTAAATGGCTATTATTTGGTGGGGGAGGGGGTGATTACTTTTAATTGGAATATAGCTGCCTGACAGTGCTGTGTTAGTCTCTACCGCACAGCAGAAATAACCAGCCATGCGTATACATGTATCCCCTCTTTCTGGGATTTCCTTCCCGTGTAGGTCAGCACAGAGCATTAAGCAGCGTGCCTCGCGCTGAACAGTCGGTTCTCGTTAGTTACCTATTTTATATACGGTGTCAACAGTGTGTATGCGCCGATCTCAGTCTCCCGAGCCACCCACCTCTCTTGCCCCCAGCTCGTATCCAGACTGTTTGCTGTCTGTGTCTCTGTTTCTGCTTTGCAAATTAGATCATCTGTACTATTTTTCTAGATTCCGCATATGCATTAATATACCACGTTTTTCTCTTTCTGACTTACTTCATTCCGTATGACAGTCTCCAAGTCCAGCCCCGTCTCTTCAAATGACCCAATTTTGTTCCACCTTATGGCCGAGTGATATGAATGGCTGTTATTTATTTTGATGTGAGTTGGAGGCATCACTGTTGAGTAGAAGTGACGTGGTTATGGACTTGTGGTGGAGGTGTGGGGAATACAGTTCTTGGGACTAGACCAATGACGATAACAAGAGAAGTCCCGTTATTGTTGGGGTAATGAATGAGGCCAATAAATTTTAGTTCATTTTCTTTCTCAAGGGATGGATTATTTTTTGCATTTGAGTGAGTTTTAATTCTAGGTTTATGTGATAAATGTATTTTAAAATTATTCATTGGACTGCAATAAATAGGCCTAGAATGATTGAAATAGTAATGAATTGATGTCTCTAGTTGCAGCAAATCATTAAGGGGAGATTTTAACTCCCATCTTTAACTGAAGAGGTTCATGCTGTTTAGCTTCTTAGTGGATTTATGATATTTATGTGGACCATTTCTCAAAATATCCTGGTGGAACTAATTCCAGGATGATAGATATGAAGCTATGATTTGATCTACAAATTCCTGAGCACTAACCATAGCGTAGGCCTGGCTGTGTTGATACAGGGGTTGTTTGGTTTAAGTTTGTTTGGATTAAGATGCTCCTGGAAGAGCATCTGTCTCTTTTCAGGCCCGATAAAGGGCCGGCTCATGAGTATAAAACATCTTCAGAGGAGGCTGAGCTTCTCTTGTCATCTCTATGGGTAGAACCACTCGGTCATCTCCTTCTAAGGAGTCGCAGTTCTCCAGGCTTTAGGTCTGATGTAGGGGTCATAGAGGGGTCAGAGTTGAGAGCTTCATAATCAGTGTATTCGGAGCTCCAGCCTCATTGTTGCTGTGGAGCTTTTAGGGTCAGAAGAGGATGAATCGGCAACAAGGGCAAGGCAGTTAAGATGAGGAGACGACTGGTAAAGCTGTTCAGACCGCTTCCACTTCTCACGCATCTCTCGTCTTGCATGCGTGAGTTCAGTCATCAGCATGAGTGAAAGTGGAAACCTCTCAGTTGTGTCCGACTCTTTGTGACCCCGTGGTCTGCAGGCTGCCAGGCTCCTCTGTTCGTGGAATTCTCCAGGCAGGGATACTGGAGTGGGTAGCTGTTCCCCTTCTGCAGGGGATCTTCCCGGCCCAGGGTTCAAACCCAGGTCTACCGCATTGCAGATGGATTCTCTACTGTCTGAGGTCTAGTCGTTAGCATGAGTGATATAGTGTAAAACACCAGAGCGCTAATAAAAACAATGATGCTTCGTGTGTGATCATGAAAATGTAGGAGCTCTTCTGTGATGGGTTATATTGCCTCTTGGAAGTTGAGTGGAAAAGGATATGCCATGGAGAGAGAGTGAGTTTTCACCTGTATTTTAAGTTGAGCAAAGTTTTGAAATTTTTACTCGATCTCATTGATCGAGAAGTGCACAATGATTATGGTGTTTGCTTGAAACCCGTAGAAGAGGGTGTGATTCCTTCCTTCCCTAATTATTTGAGACTGATGTAAGTGGGTTCTTCAAACGTGTGATGTGGTGGAGGGCCTCGATGTAATTACTCTGACTTTGGAAAGTTATTCTACTGTTGACCTCTTGTGATGCAGATGCTTCTCATATTATGAAAATTATTAGTATGAGTGCTATAAGTGGAATGCGGGAACCTGTTGATGAAATGGTATTTTATGTTGTGTGGGCATAAAAGTAGTGAGAATATCCTGGTGGTATTCCAGATAAACAAAGAAAATGTTGTTGGAAGAAGGTTTTATTTGCACCTATATATAGCATTACAAAATGTATTTTTCTCCTGTCGGATTGAGTGTTTAACCCAGGAGTAGCGGGAATCAATGCACAGAGCCTCCTGTGATAGCAGAAACGCCTCTGTTGACAATGATGTCATTTAGTCACCGAGTTATGTCTGACTCTGTCACCCTATGGATTATAGCCTGCCAGGCTCCTCTGTCCATGGGATTTCCCAGTCAAGAAAACTGGAGTGAGGGTGGGGAAGAAAAAAGAAGAAAACTGGACTGGAGCGGGCTGCCATTTCCTTCTCCAGGGGATCTTCCCCACCCGGGGATCGAAGCTGCATCTCCTGCTTTGGGAGGTGGATTCTTTACCACTGACCCACCAGGGAAGCACCCCTATGGTGATACCTAGTGAAAAGCTGTAACTATGTAATGTGTATTGTGAAGGACAGTATCGAGGGGTGAGCTGGCCATAACAATTTCTGTTAAACTACTGCTGTCAAAAGGAAAAGAAATCCTAGGGCTCATAGTAGATGATCATTAGCTGTTATCTTTGTGAATAATTGCTAGTCAGCTAAATACTTTTACTCTACGGTAGGAATAATTGTGGTAGCTGACATAAGGTATGGTTGTGTATCAGCATCTGTACCTACTGTGAATATATGATGGGCTCAAAGGATAAAGTCTAGAAAGCTGATGGATATCATGGCTCAAACTCTGCCCATCTATCCTGAAGGCTTTTTTTTTTTTTTTCCTGAGACTGTACTTGCAAGATTATTCCAAATCCTAGTAAAATAAGGATATAAACTTCAGGGTAATTAAAGAATCAGAATAAGTGTTGTATATAATTGGGTCTCCTCCTCCTGCAGGACCAAAAAATATTGTGTTTAGAATTTGGTCTGTTAATAAGAGAGTCATTCCAGCTGCTGATACCAGTAATGATAATAGGAATATAGCTGTCATCAGTACAGATTATACAGATAATAGTATTATCTGTATTGAGATGGTATCGAGATGGTTTTGTATTGATGATTGCACTAATGATATTAGTCCGCCTAGGACTAAAGAAACACCTGCCAAGTGTAGAGGGGAAGTGGTGAGGTCACTGGAATCTCCTGTGTGAGCTTGATTTTCGGCTAAAGGTGAACACACAGTTCAGCCTCTGCTGGCACCCACTTCAACCATTGATGTTGTAAGAAAGAGTGTGGGCCTCTGGGTTTTGTCAGCCTTTCAACTGTTTTGAGGCTTTCAGTGGCTAAGTCGAAGATCTCACGTGGTAAATGTCACACTGCACTTGAAAATATGTGAGTTAATTTCAAAATACCTTCTGATACTGATTTCTAACATAATTCCACAGTGGCCAGAGGAAAAGCTTGGTGATTCCAGTACCTTTAGACCATGAAGATTTTGCACCTTGTTTCATGTCCCTGGATATGTTCCACTGTCTCCTGGTTTATGGTCTGTGGGAACTTGAGTAGAATTTGTTTTGTGCTGTTGTGTGACAATTGTATACATTTAATTATGTTGAAAAATACACAATTAGAGGCTTTGTGGTCTGGAAAATTGTATTTATGTCATGAATATAATACACAAGATATATTCAGTCAAGAGAATACTTATTAGAGTTTCAGTATCTCTACATTTGGGCATTTAATATTCTTTTGTATTTATTTGAAACAGCTGGATACTTCATTACTTGTCTAATTAGAAAAACTTGAGTTTATTAAAGACCTGGTCATTTAATGATCCTTAATACTGTAATTAATACATCAACGGATTTTCCTCAACGATATAAATTTGCACTAAAAGTATGATTAGAAAATGAAAAACGAATGGGAAGGCAACAGTTTTTTGGATGTTGTTTTGAGTGAGAACACATACCGCTGTTAATAGTGTGACGATTCTCCTCAGCGTAACATTTGAATGGATGTATTCCTTTTTTACTGCGAGTAAAAGCAAATAAACAGAAAAATGCCTGCTTACAAGCCCTGTGCTTGATTGGAGTGGGGCTGAGCGGAGGCAGTGGGGAGCTCTTGCTGCTGAGGGAATTCAAGCTGGGAAGCCAAATGGGGTGGGTTTCCCATTTGCGGCTGGAAAACAAGTCCTCTGAAGGGTAAGTTTGGATAGTTTAGACGAAGGAAAAATTTGTTGTAAATCCTATACGTTTAAGTTGAATAAGAATCCTGCTATTGATAAATGAATTGGATATCTCTGATGAGATTATATAAATTTACTTGCAAAGGAGCTGGATTTGAGTTACCTCCTGCTCAGCCGTGCCATCATCCATCAGTAAAAAAAGACACAATTCCAACTCCTCCTCATCCAACAGGAAGTTGGAAAAGATTGTTGGCAGTACCAAGAATTAGCCCTATCATTAGACAGGGGGGGAAGTATTTGAAAACTTGGTTCGTGTTCAGGTCTGTGTGTATGTATCATATTGAGAAGTCTATAATAGATCACGTGACAAGGACAGCTACTGGTGTGAACATTATTGAAGTCATCTCTTATGAAGCTAAGTGATCATTTGAAAGTTTGGTGATTCACAGTGTCCGTTTGAAGTAATTATTTCTTGGCTTGAGTGATTGAATATTACTGTGGGGATTAGACTGGTAATAAAAGCATATAAGAGTGGTTTTTATGTAGGATGGGTATGTGTTATTTTAGCAGATGTTAACGGTACGTGTTTATACTTGGTAGTGTTAATATAAATGGTGTAACTGGTGCAAAAGAGGCAGTAAGATTCCTTTTATTTGGAGTTACATCTGTGTTTTGGCTCCTAAGATTAATGGATGATGACTATCCTTTAAAAGCCTGAAAAGGCCATCCTGTTAGGCATGGGAGCTTGAATTAGCAGTTCTTGAATACTTTTTCAATAAATAAGAAGGTTTGAGCTTCTGTTACTCGATTAACAATCCTCATGGGTTCTTTAACATTGTATTTACAGTCAAAGGACCCCCCAAATAATTATGGGATGGAGTGATAGGGAGGAGGTAGTTATAAGGGCATTTTCTCATGTCAGTGATGGTTTAATGTTAGGAGTGTGATGTGTATAATTACCTCATTGTGTTATAATAGGGAGTGTAAAGCAGTCATTTCTATATTAATTCCTATGACGATAATGGTGGTGTTTGATCACGAGAGAGGTGATATTATTACAAGTAATTCCCCAGTTAAGTTGGTAGTTGAGGGCGGGGCTAAATCTATCAGGCTTGCTAGGAATCCTCCTGTTGTGAATGGGAGGAGCCTTTGTAGACCTCATGCTGGGGTGGTTGGGCTGTGGATGTGTTGATGTGAGATTGCTGGGAGAAGGGTATAGTTGGTGCGATGCGGGGGTGATTATTAGGGCAGCAGCTGCTCCATAGCTTCAAGGTGTTTGAATGAGAAAGGCTAGTGCTGCATGGCTGACAAGAATATGCAGTGAGTAAACGCTTCCAGGTGTAAACCCTTCGAGCGAGTGAGATTTATTCCTCAGAAGGAAACTAGGAGAAAGGGATCTGCCCTGAAATCTGTACATGGGTTTGAAATGGTTGTGACCTTACATGCTGTAGCCTCCCTGTAAAATTACTAGTACGGCTGCAAGGACTGTGGCCCCTGCCCGGGGGCTTCTGTGTGGGCTTTGGATAGTCAGAGCTGAAGGTCAGAGGTGGTTTTTTTTTCTGAAGGCTGTTATGCATGTTAATCCCATGAAAATGTTAGATCAGGAGTCCGGTATTAATTTGTATTCAATGTTGAATTATGAAGAAGTTTAAATTGAATTTATTTTTAATTGGAGGATGATTGCTTCCCAGCGTTTTGTCGGTTTCTGCTGTACGACAGTGTGGATCAGCCATAGGCATACATACATCCCCCTCCCTCGTGACCCTTTCTCCCACCCCTCCATCTCACCCGTCTAGGTCATCTCAGACCCAAGCTCTGTGTGTTACGCATCAAGTCCCTGCTAGCTGTCTGTTTTACATACGGTGATGTACATAGTTGATGTACAATATTGCATTAATTTCTGCTGTACAGCAGAGTTGATTCTTTTTATCGGACTTCCCTGGTGGCTCAGCTGGTAAAGAATCCTCCTGGGAGACCTGGGTTCAGTCCTTGGGTTGGGAAGATCCCCTGGAGAAGGGAATGACTGCCCACTCCACTTTTCTGGTCTGGAGAAGTCCACGGACTGTACAGTCCCCAGGGTCATAAAGAGCTGGACACGACTAAGTGACTTTCACTTCACTTCGCCGTTGTGGCCTCTCACAGGGTACTGAAGACAGTTCCCTCTGCTGTACAATAGGACTTTGTTTCTTCACCCTGTATATAATAGCTTACATCTGCTAGCCCCAGCCTCCCATTCTGTTCCTTCCCCAGCCCCTCACCCTTGGCAACCACCAGTCTGTTCCGCTTGTCCATGAATTATTAAGAAGTTCCATGAGCCTGAAGTCTTGTGGTTGTATCCTAGGGCTATGTAGACTGGGAGGGATCCTACCAGTGTGTCGAACAAGAAAGTGTATGTATTCAGCCCCTGTCTGAAGTCGTTCTGTTTGGTTACCCCATTGGGTAAATGACAGTATATGTTGGAACTAGTATTGTTACAAATAAAGTGTAAAATGGGGTTTGTTCTATGGCAGCCAATGGTAAGATTAGGAATATATGTAATATGTTGATGGAGATTTTGTGGGGGGGTTTAAGGACTCCTCGGACAGGTGGATTGGCTGGCTAGAAGTGTGAGTGGCAAAGTCCTGTTGTTAAAGCTGATGAGAGAGTCACAGAAAAAGCTCGGGAAAAGTTGAGGCTGTTCTTGTTAAATTGACTGAAAATAAATAGGCTTATTCCACTAATCCATAAGCTGTGGCCTGTAGTGTTAATTCAGATGATATCACTCTTTGAGAATCGTGCTAGTGGTACTGATGTTGGCATAATGATTTTTACCACTGGAGAAGGTTAAGATTCTGTGCCTAGTTGGTGCCGTCCATATCTGATGCTCTTACTAATAGGAGTAGCCCAATGCCGTTCACAAGCTGCAGATAGTAGTAGGACAATGGGATTTTGCTGGCCGGAGTGAAAGGCGTTTTTAGAAATATCAGTGTTGCTCTCATGAACAGTGATCATATTATTCCTTCTTGGCATAATAGTGAGGCTATTAGGTGAGACCAGTATGTTAATAATCTTATAAGAGATACTGTACATGCTGCTGCTGCTACTGCCGCTGCTAAGTCGCTTCAGTCGTGTCCGACTCTGTGCGACCCCATAGACGGCAGCCCACCAGGCTCCCCCATCCCTGGGATTCTCCAGGCAAGAACACTGGAGTGAGTTGCCATTTCCTTCTCCAATGCATGAAAGTGAAAAGTGAAAGTGAAGTCACTCAGTCATGTCTGACTCTGAGCGACCCCATGGACTGCAGCCCACCAGGCTCCTCCCTCCATGGGATTTTCCAGGCAAGAGTACTGGAGTGGGGTGCCATTGCCTTCTCCGCTGTACATGCTATGCTAATATGTATACTAAAGACATTTGATAATTATGAACTCAATCATAATCTACTGTGTGTGTGTACACATTTATACATTCATTTATTTTAGCTTAAACTGATGATCATATTCAGTTGATTCCAGTCCTTTTTGGGTTCATCCATCAGTTCAGTTCAGCTCAGTTGCTCAGTTGTGTCCGACTTTTTGCAACCCCATGGACTGCAGGATGCCAGGCCTCCCTGTCCATCACCAGCTCCCAGAGTCTACCCAAACTCATGTCCATTGAGTCACTGATGCCATCCAAATCTCATCCTCTGTCGTCCCCTTCTCCTCCTGCCTTCAATCTTGCCCAGCATCAGTGTCTTTTCAAATGAGTCAGTTCTTTGCATCAGGTGGCCAGAGTATTGGAGTTTCAGCTTCAACATCAGTCCTTCCAGTGAACACTCAGGACTGATCTCCTTAAGGATGGACGGGTTGGATCTCCTTGCAGTCCAAGAGACTCTCAAGAGTCCTCTCCAACCCCACAGTTCAAAAGCATCAGTTCTTCAGTGCTCAGCTTTCTTTATAGTCCAACTCTCATATCCATACATGCTGCTGCTGCTGCTGCTGCTAAGTTGCTTCATTCACGTCCAACTCTGTGTGACCCCATAGACGGCAGCCCACCAGGCTCCCCTGTTCCTGGGATTCTCCAGGCAAGAACACTGGAGTGGGTTGCCATTTCCTTCTCCAATGCATGAAAATGAAAAGTGAAAATGAAGTCGCTCAGTCGTGTCCGACTTGTAGCAACCCCATGGACTGCACCCCACCAGGCTCCTCTGTCCATGGGATTTTCCAGGCAAGAGTACTGGAGTGGGTGCCATTGCCTCCTCTGCATCCATACATGACTACTGGGAAAACCAAATCATTGACTAGATGAACCTTAGTTGGCAAAGTAATGTCTCTGCTTTTTAATATGCTCTCTAGGTTGGTCCTGACTTTTCTTCCAAGGAGCAAACATCTTTTAATTTCATGGTTGCAGTCACCATCTGCAGGGATTTTGGAACTCCCCAAAATAGTCACTGTTTCCATTGTTTCCCCATCTGTTTGCCATGAGGTGATGGGACCGATGCCATGATCTTAGTTTTCTGAATGTTGAGCTTTAAGCTAACTTTTTCACTCTCCTCTTTCGTCACTTTCATCAAGAGGCTCTTTAGTTCTTCTTCACTTTCTGCCATAAGGGTGGTGTCATCTGCATATCTGAGGTTATTGATATTTCTCCCAGCAATCTTGATTCCAGCTTGTGCTTCTTCGAGCCCAGCATTTCTCATGATGTATTCTGCATAAAAGTTAAATAAGCAGGGTGACAACATACAGCCTTGACGTACTCCTTTTTCTATTCGGAACCAGTCTGTTGTTCCATGTCCAGTTCTAACTGTTGCTTCCTGACCTGCATATAGGTTTCTCAAGAGGCAGGTTAGGTGGTCTGGTATTCCCATCTCTTTCAGAATTTGCCAGTTTGTTGTGATCCACACAGTCAAAGGCTTTGGCATAGTCAATAAAGCAGAAATAGATGTTTTTCTGGAACTCTCTCACTTTTTCCATGATCCAGCGAATGTTGGCAATTTGATCTCTGGTTCCTTTGCCTTTTCTAAAACCAGCTTGAACATCTGGAATTTCACAGTTCACATACTGTTGAAGCCTATCTTGGAGAATTTTGAGCATTACTTTACTAGCATGTGAGATGAGTGCAATAGTGTGATAGTTTGAGCATTCTTTGGCATTGCCTTTCTTTGACATTGGAATGAAAACTGACCTTTTCCAGTCCTGTGGCCACTGCTGAGTTTTCCAAATTTGCTGGCATATTAAGTGCAGCACTTTCACAGCATCATCTTTCAGGATTTGAAAGAGCTCAACTGGAATTCCATCACCTCCACTAGCTTTGTTCGTAGTGATGCTTCCTTAGGCCCATTTGACTTCACATTCCAGGATGTCTGGCTCTAGGTGAGTCATCACACCATCATGATTATCTGGGTCATGAAGATCTTTTTTGTATAGTTCTGTGTATTCTTGCCACCTCTTCTTAAAATCTTCTGCTTCTGTTAGGTCCTTACCATTTCTGTCCTTTATTGAGCCCATCTTTGCATGAAATGTTTCCTTGGTATCTCTAATTTTCTTGAGGAGATCTCTAGTCTTTCCCATTCTATTGTTTTCCTCTATTTCTTTGCATTGATCACGGAGGAAGGCTTTCTTATCTCTCCTTGCTATTCTTTGGAACTCTGTACTTAAATAGGCATATCTTTCCTTCTCCCCTTTTGCTTTTCTCCTCTCTTCTTTTCACAGCTATTTGTTAGATAGAAGGTCTATCTAGTCAAGGCTATGGTTTTTCCACTGGTCATGTATGGATGTGAGAGTTGGACTATAAAGAAAGCTGAGCACTGAAGAATTGACGCTTTTGAACTGTGGTGTTGGAGAAGACTCTTGAGAGTCCCTTGGACTGCAAGGAGATCCAACCAGTCCATCCTAAAGGAGATCAGCCCTGGGTGTTCATTGGAAGGACTGACGCTGAAGCTGAAACTCCAATACTTTGGCCACCTGATGCAAAGAGCTGACTCATTGGAAGACACTGATGCTGGGAAAAATTGAAGACGGGAGGAGAAGGGGACAACAAAGGACGAGACAGTTGGATGGCATCACTGACTCGATGGACATGAGTTTGAGCAAGCTCCGGGAGTTGGTGATGGACAGGGAGGCCTGGGGTGCTGTAATTCATGGTGTCACTCGGCCATGACTGAGTAACGGAACTGAACCAATTGTGAAAATTTTCGCTCTAGTTCTGTGAAGAATGCCATTGGTAATTTGATAGGGATCACATTAAATCTGTAGGTTGCATTTGGTGGCATAGTCATTTTCAAAATATTGATTCTTCCAACCCAGGAACATGGAATATCTCTCCATCTGTTTGTGTCTTTGATTTCTTTCATCCGTGTCTTATAGTTTTCTGTCAACAGCTTTTTTGTTTCCTTAGGTAGTTGTATTCCTAGGTGTGTTATTCTTTTTGTTGCAGTGGTAAATGGGATTGATTGTTTATTTTCTCTTTCTGATTTTTCATTGTTAGTGTATAGGTATGCAAGTGATTTCTGTGTGTTGATTTTGTATCCTGCAACTTGACTAAATTCACTGATTAGCTCTAGGAATTTTCTGCTAGTATCTTTAGGGTTTTCTATGTATAGTGTCACGTCTGCAAACAGTGAGAGTTTTACTTCTTATTTTCCAGTCTGGATTGTTTGTTTTTTCCTTCTCTGATTGCTATAACTAGGACTTCCAAAACTATGTTGAATAACAGTGGCAAGAGTGGGCACTCCTGTTCCTGATCTTAGAGGGAATGCTTTCAGGTTTTCACCATTGAGACTCTTGTTTGCTGTGTGTTCATCATATATGGCCTTTATTATGTTGGGGGAGGTTGCTTCTGTGCCCATTTTTTGTAGAGTTTTTAATCATAAATGGGTGCTAAATTCTGTCAGATTTTTCTGCATCTATTGAGATTAGCATATGGTTTTTAATCTTTCCTTTTGTTCATATGGTATATCACATTGATCGCTTTACATATATTGAAGATAAACTTGGAATCAATCCTGGGATAAACTCAACTGGGTCATGCTATATGATCTTTTTAATGCATTGTTGATTTCTTTTTGTTGGAATTTTGTTGAAGATTTTTCCATCTATATTCATCAGTGATATTGGCCTATACTTTTCTTTTTTTGTGATGTTTTTGTCTGGTTTTGGTATCAGGGTGATGTTTGCCTCATGGAATGAGTTTGAAAGTGTCTCTTCACTTGAAATTTTTTGTAAGAGTTTCAGAAGGATAGACATTAGCTCTTAAATTGAAGTATAGTTATTTTTAATAGAAATAAATGACAACTAGTAAAAATAATTTATAAGTTTCTGTTTGTCTTATTTCTGATGAATGTTACTTTTTGTGAGGTAACATGAACTAGTAAAAAGGATGCAGATGTGTTCTAAATTGACTCAACTATTATAGTGTGGTGGATACTTGTATGTATCTTGATGTTAGGGGAAGGAAGCAAGATTGGGGTCTAAAAAAACAAAATAACTACCTCCTGGGGTTGCTGGGCTTCCCAGGTGGCACTCGTGGTAAAGAACCTGCCTGCCAGTGCAGGAGACCTAAGAGGTTCAATCCCTGGGTTTGGAAAATCCCCTGGAGGAGGGCATGGCAACCCACTCCAGTATTCAGAATCCCATGGACAGAGGAGCCTAGCGGGCTACAGTCCATAGGGGTTGCAAAGAGTTGGACACAACTGAATCGACATCACACACACACACACACACACACACAAACACACACACTGAATCAACATACATGCATGCGCGCACAACTGCTGTAAGAATTCAGTGAAATATTGTACAGAAAAGTTTCTTAACAGCATGCTAGACAGCAGGCAGGCACTCAATACAGTTTACTTATACATTTTCTTATTCATATCCCATGCCAAGGTTTGAAGTCTGTTTGATTTCAACAAACGAAAGCAGTGAAAAAAGGATTATAAATATGCCAAAACTGTGTCCTGAATTTGATTGTGATCAAACATAATTATCTGCTCCTGTCACTTCTTTTTGCACTTCCTGGCTAACTCTAGGCAAAAACAGTGGGCTAAATACTTACACTGATTCACTGTGATCAGATAGATAGGACCTTCTAAGGGACAGAATTTTAAGATGGAACGAGCCAAAGAAGAGGTCAGCAAGCTGGGACAGTTGTAATGTTGGGATCCACAGAGCGCTTTATGCGTCCCACTGCTCCTTCACATCCGTTGAGCCTTACATGGACGAGCCGAGCATGGATGATACCAGCCTCATTCGTGGGCGAGAAGGAAACTGAGGCCCAGAGAGGTGAAGTGACTTGCCGACACTCACATTCTGGGCAAAGCCAGGTCTTACACCCAGGCAGTTTTTATTCCTGTTATTCTGCCAAGATCAGTGGCCTGTTCAAGAGCTGACAATGCAGAGGGAAAATCTTCTTAGAAACAGGACAGCCTATTTTCCCAGCAGTGGAATGGCAGTACTCCAAACGATCAGTGCATGTATTATATATATTACATATTTGGGCTTAATAGTATTTGGTTAAGCGGTGAATAAAAATCTTAAGTCTGAAAGTAGTCCAATATCATTTTGGTAAATCTATTGGAGGGCGAGGAGTTATGCTTTGGTGTTAGCCTTTGTCCACTGTGAGTGAGGATTTGTTGAAGAAAATTGTGTTGACTTAATAAACCATGTATCAGCCTCTTAGAGGCACAATGGGCCTACTAAACTTCGGGCTGTTGGCTGTTTATTCAGCAAAGAACAATCAGTAAAGCTCACTTGGAGGCCACTTGGGGACGAGAGAGGCGAGCGCATGAAGGGCCGTGTGTGTGACTTTCATGGAAAATGCACTTTGGTGATGATGAAGTACGGAAAGGGCAGCTATGCTCAAAGGAGAAATCGAGGATAGGGGAAGATCAAGGGCAGTTGGCTTGCACGCTTACCCAGCAAAAACATGCACTGTTGAAACAATTACAAGGATTATAGTGAAACAATTACAAGGATTATAGTGTCTTAATTTTTAGGAAGGATTGATTGTTGAAGAAGCCAAATTCCAGTCTGCAGAAACACCAGCTGAAATTTGAAAGAGAATTGACCAAGAACTATTTAGGTATCTTTTCCATGTCTCTGAGAAAATCACGAAGCATTAAGAGGGCACGCCCCACACCTCTTTCCAACCTGTCAAAATCCTGGCCCCAGGATGCAGGCTTTTTAAGTCGATAAGAGAGGTCCGGGACCTACAGGTGGGCTCCATCATGTTCCTTTCACTCCTTTTTCCCACCCCACCTTTCCCTGATTAAAGAAATAGCTGGGTGTGCGCTCCCAGTAGCACACGCATGCCTGCTCAGTGGCGTCCAACTCTTTGCGACCCTCCTCTGTCCATGGGATTCTCCAGATGGGAATACTGGAGTGGGTTGTCATGCCCCCCCGCCAGGGGATCTTCCCAACACAGGACTCGAACCTGTGTCTTCTGTGTTGGCAGGCGGATTCTTTGCCAGTGCGGCCCCTATCTAGATTGAGGTATAGTTGATTGACAGTGTTGTTCCAGTCTCTGCTGTACAGCAGAGTGGCTCAGTAATACACATAGAGACATTCTTTTATGAAAAGATATTCTTTCCTATAATGGCTTATCCCAGGATGTTGACTATAGTTCCCTGTGCGATACAGTAGGACCTTGTTTTTCCATCCTGGTTTGCATCCGCTAGTCCCAGACTCCCAATCCATCCCTCCCCCAGCCTCCTGGGCAACGACCCGTCTGTTCTCTGTGTGATTTCTGTTTCATTGATTGGTTCATTTGTGCCATATTTTAGGTTCCACACAGAAATGACAGCGTGTGATATTTGTCTTTTTCTTTCTGACCGACTTCGCTTGGTCTGATCATCTCTAACTGGGCCCGTGTTGCTGCAGATGCCGTCATCTCATTCCTTGTGGCTGAGTAGTACTCCACTGTGTGTGTACGCATCTCCTTTATCCATGCATCTGCTGACAGACGTTTAGATGGCCTCCCTGTCTTGGCTCTTGTGAATAGTGCTGCTGTGAACATAGGGGTGCATTTCCTGCTTGAATTAAAGGCGCTTTCTCTAGGCACATGCCCAGGAGTGGGATTGCTGGGTCGTATGGCAGCCCCAGCTTTATGAGGAACCTTCGTGCTGCTCCCCGTAGTGGCGCCCGCGTGCGTTCCCACCAGCAGTGCGGGAGAGTTCCCTTGCCTTCACACCTTCTCGGAAAGAAGGTTATCTTTACAAATACAGATGGAGTTTTGCTCCTTCGGAATTGAGTACATAACCTGAGACAAGCAGGAATCCGTGCACAAAGCCTGCTGTCCTGGTGAAGGGCACTCTCGCTGATAATCCACAGTGGAAAAGCGCAGCTGCCCAGGGTGGGTCAGGAAGGACGATAACTAGGGATGAGTTGGTTCTAATAATTCACTGTCAAAAGGACAGTCCCTAGGTCTCCTAACATAGCAGAGGGCCATTTGATGTTTGTTGCGTCTGTTGTTGTTGGTTGTTGAGTCAGTAAATCGTGTCTGCCTCTTTGTGACCCCGTGAACTGCAGCATGCCACGCTTCCCTGTCCATCGCCATCTCCCAGAGTTGGCCCAAACTCAAGTCCCATTGAGTCAGTGATGCCATCCAACCATCTCATCATCTGTCATCCCCTTCTCCTGCACTCTGTCTTTCCCAGCATCAGGGTCTTTCCCAATGAGTTGGCTCTTTGCAGCAGATGGCCAAAGTATTGGAGCTTCAGCATCAGTCCTTCCAGTGAACACTGAGGACTGATCTCCTTTAAGATGGACTGGTTGGATCTCCTTGCAGTCCAAGGGACTCTCAAGAGTCTTCTCCAACACCACAGTTCAACAGCATCAATTCTTTGGTGCTCAGCTTTCTTTATAGTCCAACTCTCATATCCATACAGGATACTAGAAAAACCATAGCTTTGACTAGACAGACCTTTGTCAAAAATTGACGTCTCTGCTTTTTAATACACTGTCCAGGTTTGTCAAAGCTTTTCTTCCAAGGAGCAAGCATCTTTTAATTTCGTGGCTGCAGTCACTGTCCGTAGTGATTTTGGAGCCCAAGAAAATGAAATCTGTCATTGTTTCCACTTTTCCCCATCTATTTGCCATGAAGTGACAGGACTGGATGCCATGATCTTCGTTTTCTGAATGTTGAGCTTTAAGCCAGCCTTTTCACTCTTCTGTTTCACCTTCATCAAGAGGCTCTTTAGTGCTTCACTTGCTGCCATAAGGGTGGTGTCATCTGCGGATCTGAGGATGATGTTGCTCCCAGTAATCTTGATTTCCGCTTGTGATTCATCCAGCCTGGCATATCGCATGATGTACTCTACATCTAAGTTAAATAAGCAGAGGGACAGTATACAGCCTTGATGTATTTTTTCCCCAATTTTGAACCAGTCCATTGCTCCGTGTCTGGTTCTAACTGTTGCTTCTTGACCGCCTACAGATTTCTCAGGAGGCTGGTAAGGTGGTCTGGTATTCCCATCTCTTTAAGAATTTGAAGAGTTCATTCCGATCCACACAGTCAGAGGCTTTAGCATATGAAGCAGAAGTAGATAGTGTTTTTTTGGAACTATCTTGTTTTTTCCATGATCCAGCAGATGTTTGCAATTTGATCTCTGGTTCCTCTGCCTTTTCTAAATCCAGCTTGAACATCTGGAAATGCACGGTTTATATACTGTTGAAGCCTGACTTGAGAATTTTGAGTATTACTTTGCTAATGTGAGAGGAGTGCAGTTGTATGGTAGTTTGAGCATTCTTTGGCATTGCCTTTCTTTGGGATTGGAATGAAAACTGACCTTTTCCAGTCCTGTGGCCACTGCTGAATTTTCCAAATTTGCTGGCATATTGAGTGCAACACTTTAACATAATCATCTTTTAGGATTTGAAGTAGCTCAGCTGGAATTCCATCACCTCCACTAGCTTAGTAGTAATGCTTCCTGAGGCCCACTTGACTTTGCAGTCCAGGATGTCTGGCTCTAGGTGAGTGGCCACACTATCGTGGTTACCCGAGTCATTAAAACTTTTTTTTTTTTTTATACAGTTCTTCTGTGTATTGTTGCCACGTCAATATCTTCTGCTTCTGTTAGCTCCATACCATTTCTGTCCTTTATCGAGCCCATCTTTGCATGAAATGTTCCTTTGGTATCTCTAATTTTCTTGAAGAGATCTCTAGTCTTCCCCCTTCTGTTTTCCTCTATTTCTTTGCACTGTTCATACAGTGTTACCTCTATTAAGAGTTACTAATCAGTGAAATACTTTTACTCCTGTAGGAATAGCGATAATTAGAGCAGCTGATGGGAAGTGTACTTGTGTATCAACACCTTTACCTACTGTAAATATATGATGGGCTCATAGGATAAATCCTGAAAGTAGATGGATACCATGGCCCACCTATCCTAAAGGTTCTTTTATTTTTTTCGGAAGAAGAAGTTACAGTGTGCTAGATTATTCCAAATCCAGGTTAAATAAAGATATAACCTTCACAGGGCGACCAAAGGATCAAAGTGTTGGTAGAGAATTGGATCTCCTTCTTCTGCAGGGTCAAAAACACTGTGTTTAGGTTTTGGTCTGTGAAGAACAGAATCATTTTGGCTGGGGACACTGGTATGAATGGTGATAGTAATACAACTGTTATCAATACAGATCATTCAAATAATGGTGTCTGGCATTGAGATGCATCAGTTGGCTTTATATTAATGATGGCACTAAGGAAATTAATAGCTCCTGGGACTGAAGAAACACCTACTAAGTGCAGGGAACAAAACCGTAAGCACGACGGAAGCTCCCCCATGAGCTCGTTTCCTGGCGATGGTCGTCACACAGTTCAGCCTGTCACAGCCCCAGTTTGCGCCACTGATGCGATTGAGAGTGAGAAAGAGGGTGGGAGGAACCTGAAGCTTCTGTTACAGGTGAAGCTGTGCTGGGTGCTCTGGTTATCAGTGAGACTAGTCAGCTTCCCAAACCTCCAGTTATGGCAGGTATAACTGTGAAGGAAAAGACTGACGAAGGCGTGGGCTGTCACTGCTGCGTTGTGGATTCCGGCGTCTCAGAGCCGTGCTCCGGGGTGACCTAATTCAGCATGAATTAGTTGGCTTAAGGGAGAACCTGCTGTTCCAGCCCAAGCACCAATTAATAAACATAAGGGGACTTCCCTGGCAGTCGAGTGGATAAGAATCTGCCTGCCAGTGCCCGGGAAATGGGTTCAATCCCTGGTCCAGGAACAAGAATTAAATAAACTGTACTTGCGTACGGCTTTGAAGGCTCTTGGTAGCGGTAAGATTGGTATGAGGGGTAGAGTTTACATGGAGATTGCAGTTAACATTGGGAGGAAAGTCACTTCCTTTGTGTGCTCAAGTTATTGTTTATGGAGGGGAATATGCTTGATGATGTGGCGTGTGGAAGTTGTGTGGGCTTTCCTAGTGGCCCAGACAGTAGAGAATCTGCCTGCAGTACAGGAGACCCTGGTTCGATCCCTGGGTGGGGAATATTGCCTGGAGGAGATGGCAACCCACTCCAGTACTCTTGCCTGGAGAATCCCACGGTCAGAGGAGCCTGGCGAGCTGCAGTCCACGGGGTCGCAAAGAGCTGGACGTGGCTGAGTGGCTAACACACGCAGTGCTGTCGTAGTTATAAGTGTAGGTAAAATACTCTGGTCATTCCTTGACTTAATTCTTTTATTTTTTGGCCATGGTGCATGCAGGATCTTAGTTCCCTAACCAGGGATCAGACGCATGGCCCTGGCCGTGGAAGTACAGAGTCTTAAACACGGCCAGCCAGGGAAGTTGCTTGAATAATTATTCATTTGGGTGCAAATTCTGATAGTGGTGGGAGGCCTCCTGTTGATAGTAGAATAGAGAGAATAAGTCAGATGGGTATTTTGTTTCCTGTACATGAACATGCTAACACAGTATTGGTCGAGCTGTGAATGAATAATGTTGTGAGTGTTATTATATAAATGGGTAGGTTTAGGATTGTCCTTGTTGTTACTTGTCCCATAGGGGCAGTTGATGAATAAGCTATGCTTTTTTTGTTTGATTTAGTCTGCCTTATCCCCCAATTATAATGGGAGTGTGGATATAGGTAGTACTAAATTTAGGTTAATGGAGAGTGAAATTTGGTATAACCCTGACAGGTGGTTGCAGGTTTTTGTCACATTAATAGGATTACGCCTGCTGTTAGTGAAATGCCTTCTGTGACTTCAGGTACTCCACTGTGGAATGGGAGACTCCTCCTCTTATGACTAGGCCACTGTTAGGACTGATGTATTGGATTAAAGGTTTTTGTGATGGTTCATTGGCTGGTGTATAGGACATTAATGATGATGGCTAGGGACTTCGCTAGTGGTCCAGTGCTTGAGATTCCATGCTTCCACGGCAAGGGGCTCAGGCTCAATCCCCATCGGGAAACAGATCTGCATGTCCTGAGATGCAGCCAAAAATTTAAAAACATTTAAATAATGATGGCTTAAACTGTAATGTTGATGCAGTGGCTTGTATTAAGAAGTATATATTTTTTAAAGAAGTATTTAGTGGCTTCTTCTATAGCTCATGGGTTAAAGTTATTGTTAGGATGGGGAGGATACCTCGTACGCTTATGTTAAATCTGGTAATCAGTGTGAGCTAGTTGTTACAATTAAGGTGCCTGAAATAATAGTTGACACAAAGAAAATGGGGTTTCTTAGTATAGGAAGGCTGTAAACCATTATTTTCAGGGTCTGTGTGGGCCTGATAGCTTATTTAGCTGACCTTACTATGGAATGTAGTATAATGTGGTAGTTCCAAGAGTTTTGGATTCTTAAGTGAAAAGGATATGAAAATGTTAGTTGCTCAGTTGTGTCTGACTGTGACCCCATGGACTGTAGCCCACCAGGCTCCTCTGTCCATGGGAATTCTCCAGGTGAGAACACTGGAGTGGGTTGCCATGCCCTTCTCCAGGGGATCTTCTCCACCCAGGGATCAAACCCGGGTCCCTGCATCACAGGCAGATGCTTTACCATCTGAGCCACCAGGAAAGCCCCAAGGGTCAGTCCAGTTCCTATAATTCTAGAAATAAGATGGAAACCTCTGTCACTTACTCTATCAAAGTAACTTTTGTCAAACATATGGTTTATGTTTGTGGGGGTGCGTTTGACAGCGTTTTGATCAGTAGTGAGATGTGTCCTATAGATGGGGCTAGTGGCCCCATCTGAAATTTTTTCAGAGTAGAGGTATGAGTGATCATATTGGAATTGTGGGTAGGATGCTCAAATTCATATGAAGAAAATTGTTAGAGATTTGTTTTTTTGTGGTTTTTATTTTGCCATACCTCAAGGCAAGTGGGATCTTAATGCCCCAACGGGGAATTGAACATGAGTCCCCTGCAGTGGAAGCGTGGGGTCTTAGCCCTGGACAACCAGGGAAGTCCCTAGTAAGAGTGTTTGGATAATGAAGTTAGTTATATATAGGTCTGGTGTGTGGGGACTGTGGGATGCTCCTCGGAATAGGATTGTAGTAAAGATATGATGATGATAGTGGTGTATTCTTCTGGGGAAAATATGGCGAATAGGGCCTGCTGCATATTCCACGTTGAAGCCAGATATGAGTTCTGTTTCTCCTTCTGTTAGATCCAAAGGGGCACAGTTAGATTCTGGTAGGGTAGAAGTAAACTGTGTGATCCAGTAGGGGATGGGATGAGAAGATTATTCATAAACGTTCTTGTGTTGTGATCAGTGTTGGAAGGCAAAGTATTCATTATTCAGTTCAGTTCAGTTACTCAGTCATGTCTGACTCTTTGCGACCCGATGAACTGTAGCACGCCAGGCTTCCCTGTCCATCACCAACTCCCGGAGTTCACCCAAATTCCTGTCCGTTGAGTCGGTGATGCCATCCAGCCATCTCATCCTCTGTCGTCCCCTTCTCCTCCTGCCTTCAATATTCCCCAACATCAGGGTCTTTTCAAACGAATCAGCTCTTTGCATGAGGTGGCCAAAATACTGGAGTTTCAGCTTTAACATCAGTCCTTCCAATGAACACCCAGGACCAGTTTCCCTTAGGATGGACTGGTTGGATCTCCTTGCAGTCCAAGGGACTCTCAAGAGTCTTCTCCAACATCACAGTTCAAAAGCATCAATTCTTTGGCGTTCAGCTTTCTTCACAGTCCAACTCTCACATCCATACATGACCACTGGAAAAACCATATCCTTGACTAGATGGACCTTTGTTGACAAAGTAATGTCTCTGCTTTTTAATATGCTGTCTAGGTTGGTCATAACTTTCCTTCCAAGGGGTAAGCACCTTTTAATTTCATGGCTGCAGTCACCATCTGCAGTGTTTGTGATAAAAGGGGACTTTCCTCACAGTCCAGTGGTTAGGACGAATGTGCTAACTGCCGGGGCCCCAGGTTCAGTCCTTGGTGAAGGAACTAAGGTTCTGCAAGCTGTGCAGTGGCTCGATGAAAAAGGACAATGGTAGGAGGCTAATTGCTAATTGCTAATTGTGATGCGTCATATGAAATTGTCTGTGTTTCTGCTTACAGGAATCTAGTTAGTGCAGATTTTGAGTATGAAGCTCATCTGGGTGACATAGATGATACAGAGGGGCTTCCCAGGTGGGTAAAGAATCCACCTACAACAGGAGATGCGGGTTCGATCCCTGGGTCAGGGAGATCCCCTGGAGAAGGGAATGGTAACCATTCCAGTATTCGCCTGGAGAATCCCCACGGACAGAGGACAGTCCATAGGGTCGCAATGAGTTGGACATAAGCAACTCAGCACGCACACACTGAATAATAGAATGGAGTAGACTGCAGCCATGAAATTAAGATGCTTGCTCCTTGGAAGAAAAGCTGTGACAAACCTAGACAGCATATTAAAAAGCAGAGACATTACTTCACCAACAAAGGTCTGTCTAGTCAAGACTGGTTTTTCCAGTAGTCATGTATGGATGTGAAAGTTGGACCATAAAGAAAGCTGAGCACCAAAGAGTAGATGCTTTTGAGCTGTAGTATTGGAGAAGACTCTTGAGAGTCCCTTGGACAGCAAGGAGATCAAATCAGTCAATCCTAAAGAAAATCAACCCCGAGTATTCATTAGAAGGACGGACAGTGAAGCTGAAGCTCCGATGCTTTGGCCACCTGATGCAAAGAACTGACTCATTTGAAAAGACCCTGATGCTGGGCAAGATTGAAGGCAGGAGGAGAAGGGGACGACAGAGGATGAGGTGGTTGGTTGGCATCACTGACTCGATGGACATGAGTCTGCGCAAGCTCTGGGAGTTGGTGATGGACAGGGAAGCCTGGTGTGCTATAGTCCATGGGGTCGGAAAGAGTCAGACACGAGTGAGCGACTGAACTGAACTGACTCAAGGAATGCCATGTCTAGAAGAATTGGATTAAATATTTAGAAACATTTTATTAAGGGAGAGGAGTGCAACCTCTGATTATAAAAGTTTAACTTTTACGAAATTACAGGGCTCTGTCACCCTAACAAACCCTTTTCTTGGGCAGAGTAATTATGAATTAACTACACTAAAATTATATCCTTAATTATTGTAAGCACTTTTGTAAGGTAGGCTTATTTCTCGTGTCCTTTCAGACTGGGAGAAATCCAGCGTAGATGGAGATCAGCTTGGATGGCTCCATTCTGAACTCGGATCACATAGGACTTTAATCACTGAACCCAGTGGTTACACCACTGGGGTGTCCTGAGCTGACACTGCTCGTAAACCCTGCTGTTGCCAGGAACTCTAGAGTAAGGCTGCGCTGTTAGCCATAGGGCAACCAGTTCTCTTAATTGAGTTTTTGGATCAAAAGATGTTTCATTACTCTAACCACTAGGTGTAGATTTTAATCACTTGGAGGCTTTTTATTCTTCGAGGTCACCCCAGCCAAAATTGTTGACCCGTATGAAATCGTTAGCCATTAATGGTTTAATTTTTGCAGTTAATTAAAACTCCATAGGGTCTTGTCTTACTTTTGTCATTCCCGCCTCTTCACAGGAAGCTCAGTCTCACTGACTGAAAGTGAGAGACGGTGAAACCTTCCGTGGCCTTGCACGCAAGTCCGTATTTAGAGAGCAGATCGCGTGGCTTTCTTCACGTGGTGAGGGTGCCGCCCCTGTTTTCCTGACGTTGGTGGCGGGCGGTGCCTCTCGCGCTTGTTATGCTAGAGGTAGTGTGAACAGGCACAGCTTGTCTGCCAAGTTCTTCTATTTTTCAAAATCTTCCCATAGGTGCCTACCTGTGTTGGTTTAACAATGTATTTGATAAATAGTTTACTGTTGGTTTAGTTTTACTATGATCAGTATAGTATTAGTCATGGATGTAAGCTTATGCTTACATTGCTGCTTACTCATATTAACATTAGTGCTTCTATAAATTAATAGATTAGTTCAGGGTTTAACTAGGAGCTGATTAATTTGCCGTTGGTATTAAGATAATGTTGAATGCTTTCTTAACTGATGGCTAGATAAGATTGTAGACTGTTTCTAAAAAGCTGTACCTTTTTAGATGAACATTTAAGTTATAGTTTTCTGAGTAATTTGTAAAGTTAAACTAAAGTCTTCTCTGGACAGCCAGCTTTCACAGGCTTGTTTGGCTTATCATGTCTACTTACAAATCTTCTATTTTGCCACATAGATGAATCTGTTCTGGGAAACTGATTAGCTCATCTAGTTTTGGAACATTTAACTTAAATTCTCTTTGTTAAATATTTACTAGTTAAATTATGCAAAAGTAAAAGGGATAAGCTCTGATTTTTATTACTCTCACTGTTTCTCTCATCACTCCCTTATGGTGCGCTTTTTGTTGTTTAGGTGCTCAGTCACGTCTGACTACTTTGCAGCCCCGTGGACTGTACCCACCAGGCTCCTCTGTCCATGGGCTTCTCCAGGCAAAAATACTGGAGTGGGTTGCCATTCTCTTCTCCCGAAGAGAGAGATCTTCCCGACGCAGGGATGGAACCCGGGGCTCTTGCATTGCAGGCAGATTTTACTGCTGAGCCACTAAGGAAGCCTAATGCCAAAAACATGTTGAATTTCTGTCTCCTATACTTAATTTTTCAAATTAATTTTTATTGGAGTATAGTTGCTTTGCAGGGTTAATTTCTGCTGTACAGCAAAGTGAATCAGCTGTGCGTATACATACATCCCCTCCTGTTAGGATATCCTTCCCATTTAGGTCGTCACGGAGCACTGAGTTTCCTGAGCTATGCAGTAGGCTGTCATCAGTTATACACACTGTTGACACCGCGTGTAAAAGAGATCTGTCGACCTCAGGCTCGCAGTCCGTCCCACCACCCTCAGCGGGCCCCTTGGTGCCCACACATTTGTTCTGGGCCTCTGTTTCTGTTTTGCGAATAAGATCATCCGTACCATTTTTTCTAGATTCCACATATATGCATTAATGTGATATTTTTCTCTGATTCAATTCACTCTGAACGCCAGTCCCTAGGCCACGTCTCTGCCAGTAACCCTGTTCCTTTCTGCCTGACGCTCCCGTGTACATGTACCTGATCTGCTTTATCCGTCCATGGCGGTGGACATTGTTGTCCCCACGTGCTGCTGTTGTGAATAGTGCTGCAGTGAATGTTCGGTGCCTGTGTCTTTGAATTATGTTTTTTTCTGGGTATATGTCCAGGAGTGGGATTGCTGAGTCATTATCTCCTATGCTTTAGATACTGGGTGAATGTTTTCTATAACTTGTAGTAGTTGAATGTGTGGGTGGTTTGGACTGGATTCAGTTCAGGGTATTTGTGAATCATACATTCTCCTGGGTGTGAGCTAGGTGCTCTAAGCACCTAGCTTAAATTTCTCCAAGCACCTTTCCTGGTCTGCTGGGCTTCCCTGGTGGCTCAGCTGGTAAAGAATCTGCCTGCAATGTGGGAGACCTGGGCTCGATCCCTGGGTTGGCAAGATCCCCTGGGGAAAAGGCTACCCACCTCAGAACTCTGGCCTGGAGAATTCCATGGGCTATACAGTCCATGGGGTCACAGAGTCGGACACGACTGAGCGACTTTCGCTTTCACTACCTTGTTACGACTTACTTCCTCTCCTGGTTTGTTAAGTGGTTTATGGGATAATGTAATATTTGAAGAGGATGATGGACAGTGCGTGCGTGTTTCATAGCCTGATTTAATTATGCACTCAATTCTGAATTTACTACTAAATCGTTTGGTTTTCAGTTTCATGAAAACGTTTTTGTCATAGGAAATAAGTTCTTGAAATAGAAAATGTAGCCCATTTCTCCTCGTCCTGTAACTTACACATCTGACCCGGTGTTTTTATGTACCCCGAATATGCTCACTGCAGTTCATTTTCAGCGTTTGCTGAAGATGGCAGTGTGTGGACTGCATTAGCAGGCGCTGATGAGGTTTACCTGTGTTTATCGGTTATAGAACAGACTGCTTTACATGCATAAAGCTCTGCTAAGCCCTAAGTGTAAAGCTACTGCTAGTAGCATTCTGGTGAACACTTGTGTTACTGTGACTATTTGGGTTCGGGGCTCGGTGTAGTGGGGTACCTAATGCTAGTTTGGGTCTCAGCTGTCCTGTGCTCAGGAAACATTAAAGTCACGTTCAGTTTATTTCTGCTAGGCTTTTTAAGGTTTAGAACGTGTTTGTTGTGGTGGCTGTTCTGTAACACGTCACAGTGGTGTTTTCTATGAATTTGGATTACTTGTATGACTAATGGTGGCCGACAGGAAATTTACCAACCCTCGATAAACTTACTCAGACTTCATTTATGGCTTAATTGTGATTGCTGCTGTTTCCCTTCGGGGTGTGAGTAAGCTGGGCACACAAGGTACTATTTTCATGTGCTTGATACCGGCTCCTTTTAATCTTCATGAACAATTTTAATCTTGCATGAACAATTTTATTAAAAACAAACACGCTGGGAGCAAACCCTTGTTAATGGAATTCAGTGTCTTCCTTTTAAGTATTTTAGCTGCATTAACAGGTGAGTTTGTATATTTCATGTAATAACGTAGCTTGTGTATGGTTGATCTATGTAATTTATGTTGAATTGAGTGTTGATTTTTTAACTGATTTTGGTAAAACATACACTCCTTATATAGACAGACAATTCCCTAGAACTAAGTAATTCATTGGTATGTTTGGGGCTATTTTCTAGGTCTGTTTTCCTTTCCATGAAAATGTTTGTTAAATAGATCCACTAATAAATTCTGTGTATTTGTATTTTTTGCCTTGTTTGGGGGTTTGGCATGCTGTCATAAGCATACGGAACACAGCATTTAGTGGGGGTGGTAAGGGCAGTTTGTTTAGTGGGTTACTTACTGTTTAATGCATACATACGTGTACATGTCCACAGGGAATGTAAACTAAAGCGAGGCTGTTTCAGTGCTAGACTGGCCGTAATGGACTGTCTGAGATTAAATGCGAGACAAGAGGGAGGAACCCAGCAAGCACATTGCCTATGGGAATATAATCCCAGTGGTTCCACCACCTTGCAGACCCATTTAGCTGTGTTGAATGGAGAAGGCAATGGCACCCACTCCAGTACTCTTGCCTGGAAAATCCCATGGATGGAGGGGCCTGGTGGGCTGCAGTCCATGGGGTCACGAAGAGTCGGACACGACTGAGCGACTTCACTTTCACCTTTCACTTTCATGCATTGAAGAAGGGAATGGCAACCCACTCCAGTGTTCTTGCCTGGAGAATCCCAGGGACGGGGGAGCCTGGTGGGCTGCCTTCTGTGGGGTCGCACAGAGTCAGACACGACTGAAGCAACTTAGCAGCAGCAGCTATGTTGAAAATGCATATACCCCCGACCCGACAATTTCATTTCTAAATACACCACCCAACACATGTGCACAAGATGTTCGAGTATGCTTATTCGGTGCCATACTGGCTGAAATGATCAATAGTTTAAACTTTTCTCATCAACAGAGAAATGATAAGTAAGTTGTGGCATATACGTTCAAGGAAATACCAAGTGGCGAAAAATAAACCAACCAGAGTTACATGTATCAGATAAATTTCAAAATCCTATTGACTGAAAAAAAGCAAACTACACGTTATACACTGTGGATACATCTGTACATATAGTAGACAAGAAAAGCAGAAAGGATGTCCACCAAATTCAAAATAGTGTTGACTGTTGGAAAAGCAAAGAGTAAGATTAGAGGTGGTGGTACTTAAAAGGATAACTTTTTTCTCTTTAAATGGGGACCCTTAAAGCAAATAATGGCAAAATGTTATGATCTACTAAAGCTGGGTGATATCTGCAGCAGCCGTTATCCTGTACTTCCGGTGCTTGACATATTTCAAAAATTAAAAAAGTAGCCAGGGACTTCCTGGAAGTCCTGTGGTTAAAGAGATCTTGTTCCCACTGCAGGGCCAAGGCTCCCTCTCTGGCTGGGGAACTAAGATCCCGCATGCCGCGTGGTGCGGCCAAACCAAGTAACCAAATGGCGTGGTTATCAGGGAAAGAATACTACTCCCCACCGTTTGTTAAACCAGTTTCCTGTGGTACACATTATGTGTAGAATTGTAATTTAGTATAATTACAATTTTCTATTTTAAATGGTTGTCGGTTAGACAGGCCTCCCCCAATTTCTTAAACAGGACGGACACTGTTGATCCCTAACCCATGGTCCTTTCTCTTGCTAACAGAACCAGTTTTGTTTAGCTATCAGAAGGCTATATGCTTCACAGGTATTCACAACCTAAGGAGAGGGATTTTGATGACTTTAAGCCAGTCACAGCAATTCTGTTCTCCATGTTAATAACTGATTTGCAAATAGGCATTTAATGGCTCCTAGTAAAATAGGTGAAGTCTACCAAGGGGCTTCTGTGAAAAAGGGGCTTCTGTGAAAAACCTTGGAGAGACACGGATATTGTTGTAGAAGCAGATGACACCTGGAGATGTCACCACTCTGTTACATCAGAGGGTCAAGTTCAGTTCAGTTCAGTCACTCAGTCGTGTCCGACTCTTTGTGACCCCATGAATCACAGGACACCAGCCCTCCCTGTCCATTACCAACTCCCGGAATTCACTCAGACTCACATCCATCGAGTCAGTGATGCCATCCAGCCATCTCATCCTCTGTCGTCCCCTTCTCCTCCTGCCCCCCATCCCTCCCAGCATCAGAGTCTTTTCCAATGAGTCAACTCTTCGCATGAGGTGGCCAAAGTACTGGAGTTTCAGCTTTAGCATCATTCCTTCCAAAAGAAATCCCAGGGCTGATCTCCTTCAGAATGGACTGGTTGGATCTCCTTGCAGTCCAAAGGACTCTCAAGAGTCTTCTCCAACACCACAGTTCAAAAGCATCAATTCTTCAGTGCTCAGCTTTCTTCACAGTCCAACTCTCACATCCATACATGACCACAGGAAAAACCATAGCCTTGACTAGACGGACCTTTGTTGGCAAAGTAATGCCTCTGCTTTTGAATATGCTATCTAGGTTGGTCATAACTTTTCTTCCAAGGAGTAAGCGTCTTTTAATTTCATGGCTGCAGTCACCATCTGCAGGGATTTTGGAGCCCCCAAAAATAAAGTCTGACACTGTTTCCCCATCTATTTCCCATGAAGTGATGGGACCGGATGCTATGATCTTCGTTTTCTGAATGTTGAGCTTTAATTAAGCCAACTTTTTCACTCTCCTCTTTCACTTTCATCAAGAGGCTTTTAGTTCCTCTTCACTTTCTGCCATAAGGGTGGTGTCATCTGCATATCTGAGGTTATTGATATTTCTCCCAGCAATCTTGATTCCAGCTTGTGCTTCTTCCAGTCCAGCGTTTCTCATGATGTACTCTGCATGTAAGTTAAATAAGGAGGGTGACAATATACAGCCTTGGCGTACTCCTTTTCCTATTTGGAACCAGTCTGTTGTTCCATGTCCAGTTCTTACTGTTGCTTCCTGACCTGCATGCAGATTTCTCAAGAGGCAGGTCAGGTGGTCTGGTATGCCCATCTCTTTCAGAATTTTCCAGTTTATTGTGACCACACAGTCAAAGGCTTTGGCATAGTCAATAAAGCAGAAATAGATGTTTCTCTGGAACTCTCTTGCTTTTTTCCATGATCCAGCGGAAGTTGGCAATTTGATCTCTGGTTCCTTTGCCTTTTCTAAAACCAGGCTGAAAGTTCACGGTTCACGTATTGCTGAAGCCTGGCTTGGAGAATTTTAAGCATTACTTTACTAGCATGTGAGATGAGTGCAATTGTGGGGGAGTTTGAGCAGTCTTTGGCATTGCCTTTCTTTGGGATTGGAATGAAAACTGACCTTCTCCAGTCCTGTGGCCACTGGTTAGTTTTCCAAATTTGCTGGCATATTGAGTGCAGCACTTTCACAGCATCACCTTTCAGGATTTGAAAGAGCTCCTCCACTGGAATTCCATTACCTACACTAGCTTTGTTCATAGTGATGCTTTCTAAGGCCCACTTGACTTCACATTCCAGGATGTCTGGCTCTAGGTGAGTGATCACACCATTGTGATTATCTGGGTCGTGAAGCTCATTTTTGTACAGTTCCTCTGTGTATTCTTGCCACTTCTTCTTAATACCTTCTGCTTCTGTTAGGTCCATACCATTTCTGTCCTTTATCGAGCCAATCTTTGCATGAAATGTTCCCTTGGTATCTCTAATTTTCTTGAAGAGATCTCTAGTCTTTCCCATTCTGTTGTTTTCCTCTATTTCTTTACATTGATTGCTGAGGAAGGCTTTCTTATCTCTCCTTGCTATTCTTTGGAACTCTGCATTCAGATGCTTATATCTTTCCTTTTCTCCTTTGCTTTTCGCTTCTCTTCTTTTCACAGCTATTTGTAAGGCCTCCCCAGACAGCCATTTTGCTTTTTTGCATTTCTTTTCCATGAGGATGGTCTTGATCCCTGTCTCCTGTACAATGCCATGAACCTCTGTCCTTAGTTCATCAGGCACTCTGTCTATCAGATCTAGGCCCTTCCTTAAATCTATTTCTCACTTCCACTGTATAATCATAAGGGTTTGATTTAGGTCAGACCTGAATGGTCTAGTGGTTTTCCCTACTTTCTTCAATTTAAGTCTGAATTTGACAATAAGGAGCTCATGATCTGAGCCACAGTCAGCTCCCGGTCTTGTTTTTGCTGACTGTATAGAGCTTCTCCATCTTTGACTGCAAAAAATATAATCAATCTGATTTCGGTGTTGACCATCTGGTGATGTCCATGTGTAGAGTCTTCTCTTGTGTTGTTGGAAGAGGGTGTTTGCTATGACCAGTGCATTCTCTTGGCAAAACTCTATTAGCCTTTGCCCTGCTTCATTCTGTATTCCAAGGCCAAATTTGCCTGTTACTCCAGGTGTTTCTTGACTTCCTACTTTTGCATTCCAGTCCCTGATAATGAAAAGGACATCTTTTTGGGGTGTTAGTTCTAGAACGTCTTGTAGGTCTTCACAGAACCGTTCAACTTCAGCTTCTTCGGTGTTACTGGTTGGGGCATAGACTTGGATTACTGTGATATTGAATGGTTTGCTTTGGAGACGAACAGAGATCATGCTGTCGTTTTTGAGATTGCATCCAAGTACTGCATTTCAGACTCTTTTGACCATGATGGCTACTCCGTTTCTTCTGAGGGATTCCTGCCCGCGGTAGTAGATATAATGGTCATCTGAGTTAAATTCACCCATTCCAGTCCATTTTAGTTCGCTGATTCCTAGAATGTTTACGTTCACTCTTGTCATCTCCTGTTTGACCACTTCCAATTTGCCTTGATTCATGGACCTGACATTCCAGGTTCCTATGCAATATTGCTCTTTACAGCATCAGACCTTGCTTCTATCACCAGTCACATCCACAGCTGGGTATTGTTTTTGCTTTGGCTCCATCCCTTCATTCTTTCTGGAGTTACTTCTCCACTGACCTCCAGTAGTTTATTGGGCACCTACTGACCTGGGCAGTTCCTCTTTCAGTATCCTATCGTTTTGCCTTTTCATACTGTTCATGGGGTTCTCAAGGCAGGAATACTGAATTCCCTTCTCCAGTGGACCACATTCTGTCAGACCTCTCCACCATGACCTGCCCTTCTTGGGTGGCCCCACAGGGCATGGCTTAGTTTCACTGAGTTAGACAAGGCTGTGGTCCTAGTGGGATTAGATTGACTAGTTTTCTGTGAGTATGGTTTCAGTGTATCTGCCCTCTCACAACACCTACTGTCTTACTTGGGTTTCTCTTATCTTGGACGTGGGGTATCTCTTCACAGCTGCTCCAGCAAAGCACAGCCACTGCTCCTTACCTTGGACGAGGGGTATCTCCTCACCACCGCCCCACCTGACCTTGAACGTGGAGTAGCTCCTCTAGGCCCTCCTGCGCCCAGGCAGCCAGAGGGGCAACCCAGAGGACAAAAACAGAAGGATGGGCATGAAAACATGGAAAGAGCCTGGGTCCCTGGTGACACTCCTGAGCCACTCAATTTATCACCTGTGGAACTGAACCACCCAGACTTCTGAAATAAATTTTCCTTAGTGTTGAAGTGTTTTAGGCCTTCCCTGGTGGCCTAGCTGGTAAAGAATCTGCCTGCAATGCGGGAGACCTGGGTTCGATCCCTGGGTTGGGAAGATCCCCTAGAGAAGGAAAAGGCTACCTACTCCAGTATTCTGGCCTGGAGAATCCCATGGACTGTATAGTCCACGGGGTCGCCAAGAGTCGGACATTCTTTCTGAGCAACTTTCACTTTCTAAGTGTTTTAAGACCCACCTCGTTAGATATTCTGCTCCTTGTAGTTGACTGTATATTGATAAAATCATGCTCTTTATCAAAACACAGATGTCTGAAGAATGTACAAGTTACAGTGAGTTTGTGATGACTATAAAGATCTTGTTATTCTCATACGTCTGGAAGCAGGAATTTTGCAAACTACACACATACCTGTAGCTTTACCAGAACCACCCGAGTTTTGCTTCACTTTCCCAGTCACTGAACAGCCTGAACGAGAATGAGCCTGTTTGGGGGACTATTACCCATACTAGGAAATGTGACTGAGTCCAAATTTGCTGCTTTGGAAGTATTTGAAGGCCTTTATTTAGTTCACAACATTTTTTGTAACTCTTCACACATGGTTCCCTAAAGATGTTGTATGAATGTGTATTCTAACTTTCCAAGAGAGAGAGCCCACAGGCGGATGTGTTTTTTCCTGCCCATGCCCCACGCCCTGGCAGATCCAAAGTCCAGTATTCTCACCCACGTTGTAAAGCCAACTCCTCGAAGTCTGGAGAACACTTTCATTTACACACTATGCTTCTGTAATAACTAAACAATGACAAAGGTATGAACAATAAAGTGGATTTATTTAGAAAGACTACAAAATTTGACAGACACAAAAGACCCACAGGATTTAAAATTATTAAATATAAAAATGATTGGCTATAAACAGTGTAAAAATACATTCCCCAGTCCCCATACAGAACATAATTTAAGTACAGCAATTATAAAATCTCTGTACTGTATGCATATTTCCCTTTTAAAAGAACTGTTCTCAACGGTCTACTTATATAAATTTACCTTTATTCTGTAACAGTGGCTTTGGTTTCAAGTTCTCCTTGAAATTTTTATTGACCACAAAGATCTTTTTACTCCTAACTTCCATCACAGCAGATAGAGGCTAATTAGTTGTGGGTCCTGTTTAAAAAAAAATGGTGAAGAAAGGTTCCAGGATGACCTGAAATACCAGTGAAAGTAGTATCTTCTGGTGGTCAGCCAGGAGCTCCATTCTGCTCCAGTGAAACAAGCGAAGTGAAACCTCGGGACAAGGAGAGCGTCAGCTCCGCACCGGCCTGCTGGGGCCATTCTCAGCCTCCCGAGTGGGGACCCTGAAGGGACCCAGATGGTCTGCTGCGAGTTCAGCTGGGCGGAGATGATACTTACAAGGACAGCAGTACCTGCCTACCACAAGCTGGTTATCTGAGCCCGGGTTAGACCTAAGCCAGTTCTCCTCCCTTACTTAGCACACCCTGTGAACACACAAAGCGCATCCTCGACTGGGTCCATGATCTCCCGAGCAGGCAGTGGTGAGCTGCCACTAGCAACCAGGCTGACACAAAGGGATAAGGCTCTGCATCGGGAAGACAGCAGAGGTTGTGTTTGGGCATCTGTGTCTGAAACCACCCATGACACAGTGGCAGATGAGAAACTAAGGACGGGGTCATTAACCTGTCTCACTGGAAACACGAGTCCACTCTGGAGTCTTGAGTGAAAACTCTGAACAAGAGGACAAGCAAGGTCTAGCCTGGGAAGAACTTGGTTAGAAAGGTCCCATTATAAAAAGACCTCCCTTAGGAACGGTCTCATTCAAAGCTGGCTCTAAGTTAGCCTGCCGGCAACAAACAGTTCTTCAATTACAGCTGGTTATGAAGTTCCCCTGAGGGGGGTCTGGCACTCTCTCCCACCATCAGCAGTACTGAACTGGGCAGGAGTCTCTGGGCACTCCCTGTCTTAAGGTCTCCTCTGAAGAGAAACTAGGGCACTGTCTGTGTGGGAACGAGAACCCTAAAGATCCTGCTGTGAACCTCTGCAACGCGACAGGCCCGGGAATCTGAAGCAGCTGCCATCAAGGCAGCCAGAGCCCCAGGCCCACCTCTGCCGGCTGCTGGAGCAGTACCTGGACCATCCTGGGAAGGAGACAGAGCAGGGAAGCTCTCAAATCAAAAATCAAAGGTTGAGGTTTTAAAGTAAGATGGGCTCCAAAGAAAACCCTGAACCTTAATTTCAGGAGAAATAACCATATGCAAGAAGGAATGAACCGCGTTCTGTCTCATGGCGTGAACTCGTCTCTTCACACTGGAAAGTGGTGAGGGCCTGCTCCTACACTTGCTTTCCACTGCGCTGTGCGAACGCGGAGCTTTGGTCCTTTGTCAGGGTAGCGGTTTCTTCCATTTTTCTACGTGTATTTTTACATGGGGTTGCCAACATTGTTGCTTTTAGAACATGTAAAATCTCAGCATCTCCCATACATTTTCTATGAAGCTATAAAAGGTCTCAGAAGGAGTTAATAATTATATCCTAAAATGTTACAGTATAATTTTAAGGCAGAGTGAGATATGGTAAAAGCCTGGGTTTTACATGTGTAAGGAAAAAACGTAGACCAACATTTAAAATAATGATCTCTTAAATATACATTAAACTGTATCTAGTCATCAAAAAGCAAAGTCACAGCTAAGCAAATTAAAAGTAAACCATTTATAAATGGATGAACTTCATCACGCTGTTCATACAGCTATAAAGCATAATTTGAAACCTAACCCTAGTAACAATGATGGAATAATTCATCAGTTGAGCTATGTGATTTAAAGAAACAGCTGCTCTTAACCTCCAAACAAAAACAAAAGTTCATCTGGCACAAGTTTCAACCGTTACAAAAAAACTTTTTTAAAAGCCCTCTGGCCTCAGTCCAATCAATACTGATCAAACTGCCGCCCTGCCTTGCTCTCCAAAAATCAGTGGTTTAACAAGGACCCAGGGTCTACAGGAGCTGCCCCTCCCCACGCAGCGACCTTGTACACCTGTCCCCTCAAGTCTCTAAGCATTCAGAGGTTCAGTAAGGCACTCTCTCCTCACGGCGGCCTCCCCTTTTCTCGGCTGGGGCTCCTTACATTTTTCACGGAGCATAAAGGAGAAGTCAGCCACGTATGCAAGACTTGCTAGCATCCCAAACACCTGAGGAGGGAAAGGGGACAAAGATTACATGAGGAATTCTGGAGGATACGCTCACATTTCCTACTTGACTCTGGACCCATTTTATACAAACAAGACAAGTCGATTTACTTCATACGCATCATTCTTAACGTGTGTGTGCCCTTGTGCACACGTGTGCACCGTGTGTGTTGCGCCTAACTCTTTGCAACCCCAAGGACTGGAGCCCACCAGGCTCCTCTGTTCATGGGACTTCCCGGGCAAGGATACGGGAGCAGCTTGCCATTTCCTTCTCCAGGGAGCGAACCCACGTCTCTCCAGTCTCCTGCATTAGCAGGCACATTCTTTACCACTAGTGCCACCTGGGAAGCCCCATTCTTAACATTAAGTAAAAAAAAATTTAAGGTCAGGTCATCCAAAAATGCAAAGCTAGAAAAAATTTTCAGAATAACGCCCATCAGTCAAAGTCTCCCAACATATTAACGTCCTGTTGTGTGTGTGTGTGCGGGTGTTCAGTGCCAATCTATGAAGCTAAGGTTAACAGATGAAAACCAAGTCCTGCAACGTGAAGCAAAACAAGACTGTTTGCAAAGGGTTAGACGCCACAGCTGAAAGGAGCAGGCAACCACGCCTAGGCAAAAATGGCAAGTTATTCACAGCAGAGCATTCTACAGTGAAGACACTGCAGCGGCCTCGAGACTGGCTCCAGCTCAGTCGCGCTGCAGTGGCGCAGCAGCGCGGTGCCACTGCCTGCTTCCTCTTCCTGAGTCACTTCCTCATCGCGCTCGCCTAACGTCTGAGCAAGCCTTCTGAGAATTCTGGCAAGGGACAGGGGAACAGTGCAAATTCAGCTTCATCACTAACAAGACCCTTAGGGTCGGGGCCCAGAAGAGTGCTCTGCAGAAAGGGACACTCGCTGGGGACGTGGCTGAGGGCTGCAGCTCCACCTCCACACCTGGCTGCCGGCCGCCACAGCCCCGGCCCTCCACCCTCCGCACTTCACAGGAAAGCAACAGCTTCCTCATTCACCGAGCGTCCCCAACACATCCAGCCGACATGCCACGAGCAAGTCCACCCCTCAAAAGCCCAAGGCCCTTTCCCCCTCTGGAGTCTTCATTTGGCTTGAGGGCATCTGTCCCCTTATTTGGCTGGCAAATATATTCCATACTTCAAAGGCCAGACCAGATGTCACCTTGTCTGTGATGACTGCCTCAGAGAGCTCTGGTCTATACAGGACCCCCTCTGCGTATCACCCAATGATCTTTTTTGCTCACGTCAGATTTTTTTTTTTTTAAATAGACTCCTCACTCATTTAAATCTATATAATTTTCATACTTAGAAGGTAATTTTCAGCATATTATAAATACCGAGCTTTTAAACCACCACTCTTAAACATACTCAATGAGACTGAATACTGTAACATCCTAACACATCACCTAATTAAAACACACAAGTAAGCTTTTAAATATCTGGGAATTTTAGGACATGCTCTCTCCCACCCTCCATGAACTGAACATCTCAACTTTATTTCATTTGCATTTCCTCCACAGGATTTTTATAGTAATAATTTTTATACTAGAAATTACTGCTTCACCTTATCATACTCTTCTGCAACAGAACTGACTTTCTCTTAAGTACTAAGACGTGTTCATGTAAGTAGGTAGATAATATTACAGCCAACCAATTGTCTGAATGCCTTTTGAGTTGTTCTAAGCAGTTTGAATGATCTATATGCTGATGTTTCCATTAATTACAACCTCAGTTTTGTTATGAACAAAGCATTACTTGAAAATCAGCTGACTAGTGAGAAGACTTGTTAACTACTTATTAACTGTTCATATTCACAGCACTGGCCCCGATTAAATCCACGATCTTTGATCTGCAATTCTGAAATTCAGAAAGCTACAAAAAAGTTTCATGATTTACTTGGCACAAAATTGTCACACGATAAAACTATTTAGTCTTTACCCATCGCTATTTTACTGTGAATATTCAGAATAATATTCAGAACTATTAATGTTAGATAACAAGGTGCTGCTCAGACTATCCAAAGGTGTGATATAGTAAATGTACCGTTATTGCCTTTCTAAAATCCAGAATATTCTGATTTCTAAAAACACTTGGCCCCGCAACGATTTCAGATAAAAAAATGTTTACTTATCTCTTATATTAGACTGAACTTTGGGGTCATACCTGTTATTCCCTACACTTAAAACAGCACCTGATATGTATAAGTGTGTTCTGTTGAACTGAAAAGGGGAGAAATTTTAAGATAATCAGTCAATCCTACCAATTCCATTAGCAATAATGTTCACAGGCGGAGTAAGTGGATTTTTGTGAACAGACCTCAAATTCTAAAGACAGGTTCTAGGTTTTTAAGGCTATCATATCTATTTGCTTTTAGGTCCTCTATTGAAAATTACACTAAAAAATAAGTTAGACAAACTACTCTCCCTTATTGTATGACCTGTTAAGTACTTTCCAAATTCTCTATTTTTAAGCAAACAAAAACAAGCAAAGGATGAAGGGTACTTACAATTGCAGCAATTTCAGTTATGGTATTGTCATGTGTCAAAGCAAAAATGATGGATGCCACAAAGAATACCAGTCCTGTGCCCAGAGTGATATAAAAATCCTACACACACAAACACAGAAGGGATACAGACAGCACGGTTAGGTTGGTTGAAAACGAGTGTGTGTTACTTTTTAACAAAACAGTGGCTTCTTTTTTCTTTACTCAGACTTACGTATTTCAACTACTTTTCAATAAGCTTGGTATTTCATAGATACCCTGTAAAGGAACACCCTATAAAAGTGCACATGCTACATCCAGAAGGTCATCTTTTAATAAAAACAGTTCTCCATCATCAGCTACATGTGGAATTTAAGAACTAAAATCACTGTATGTAACTGTGAAACAGACCCACAGACGCAGAGAAACCAGTGCTGACCAGTGGGGAAAGGGGAGGGGCGGGGCGGGGGCGCCAGTCACCTTGTTTAAATAAGCAAGAGCGGGAAGCACTGCAGAGCACGGGGAGGTCTACAGCACCGTGTAACTGACTTTCCCTGGAGCATCATCTGCAAGAATACTGAGCTGCTGGGTTTACATCTGAAAGTAATGAAGAATCAACTCTATACCATTACAAATAAGGTGAAACACACATGCATGTCTATGTACCTTTTTCTTTAGGACATAAATATCAAAGCCGTAAGATTAAACACCATATTACTTCCAGCAAAAAAAAAAAAGCATTTTTCTTTCCTTTCCAGGTAATCCATGCTAGGATGGCCTCCCTCAGAGTACTTTGTTGCTTTTAAACTACAAAGGACTGCCCATCATTCACTCAATAAAATGACGCCAATAGTCTGTGTTTTAGACACTTAAGCTTTGTTAGGCTGTGGTTTTCAGCTGTGCCCACCAGGTCACCCAGCACAAGCGTGTATTAATAGGATGAGATGGTCTACCCTACACGAGCACCCAGAGCTCATCAGAATGCGGCTTACAGCGCTGGGATAGCTTCTGGTTTCCCAGAGCGCACTCGGGCATCACCTCACGAGGCGCGCTCTCAGAAGCTGATCGCAAACACCGCCTGACACGCAGCCCTGATTCAGAGGGGAGACTGGAGACGTGACAGCCCCGCCCAGGGGCTTCCAGTCTGAGGGAGTTCACATTCTCCACGGAACCCAGCACCAACACAGCCACCCAAAACAGAACTCACTTTTGTTAGTTCAACATTTATAAAAAATGCTTGATTTTTCTCTTTGCTTCTAAAAGAGGTGTCTTTCATAGTTGAAGTACACTCGAAGTGTTTAAATAAGACACTCGTTTTGAGACAGAACGCAGTATTCAATGACATGGGCCCTAGAGCTCGACTACCTAGGTTCACATCCCAGTGATGTTCCTTCCTAGCGACAGGATGAGTAGTAACAATATTATATTCATAGGTGATTCTATAGATTAGAGTTCCTTAATCCAAGAAAACTGCTCAGCCCAGTGCCAGATACACAGTAAATGTTTCTTAAACACTGGCTATTGTTCTTGTAATGGGACAGAAAAGATTCTCTCTTCAAAAAGATTACTGTTCCACCCTAGATACCACACCCACTATATACTCAAAAACGTTTTCTCAAAAAGAAAACCCCCCAAAATTTTAAGTATATTAGAAAGCAGACAGTAAGAGTAATTTTTAAATAAAACAGGACTTCCTTAAAATGTCAGGTTGAAAAGTAGAATATATATATGATTACAAATATGTTTAAAACTTTCTATAAGACCCAAAAGAAATATTTTAAGATATTTTATGAAAGCTATTTTAAGATGAAGTGACTTTTTTTCATCAATATTTTAAAATCAGTATTTACTCATAACTTTTTAAAATGCTGGAGTTTGATGAAATCAGTGTTCTACATTTTGCTTATTTTGACCATAAAAGTAGAAAATTTATATTGTTTCTCGTCCAAAAGATCAATGTTCTTATAAACAACTCTTTCTAGGGCTTCCCTGGTGGTCCAGGGTGCGCTCCCTGGTCTGGGAAGAGCCCGCCTGTGCGCCCTGGAGTCTGTGCTCCAGCAGAAGTTGCCGCACTGAGCCACCCGAGCGCTGCACTGGAGAGCAGCCATCTGTCACAACCAGAGACGGCCAGCCCGCAGCAACGAGGGCCCAGGGCAGCCAAGGAGAAAACAGTACTTGGAAAACACCAACCGCTTCTAAAACGCGTTTACGGAAAGTAAGCTTCTATGGAAAGTAAGCTTTCATGGAAAGTAGTGCTATTTGGCTGTTGGACGAGAAACGCATGAATGTGGTCATCAGAGGCTTTGTGGATTTGATTGAGACTCTACCTGATTTTCAAAGTTTTTTTTTTAACTGTTCAGTATCAACTTTCTACTGCTTCATTTTTCAACCTTAAAAGAATCATTAAGTATATGTACTTTTTTATTGATGGATGGCCGATTTATCCTTTTGTGTTCACTTCAGGTGTAATACAAAGTGATTCAATTATGTTTTCTCAGAATATTCTATTATAGATTTATGTTTTCTTCAGATTATATTCCATTGGAAGTTTATTATAAGATACTGAGTACTGCTCCCAGTGCTAGCAATAAATCCTTATTGCTCCCCTATTTTATGTATATAGTCTCTTAATCCCACATCCCTAATTCGTCCCTGCTCTCTTCCCTCTCCTCTCTGGCAACCGCAAGCTTGCTTTCTGTATCAGTAAGTCTGTTTCTATTTTGTGCATATGTATATCTTTTATATTAAAATCTTTAAGGATCCACATAGTGAAGTGCCATCATATAGTATCTTTCTCTGACATAGTATAATATTCTCTAGGTCTAGTAACATGTTACTGCAAATGGCAATATTTCATGCTAAAAAGTTATTTTAAAAGACAAAGTATCCGATCAAAATGGTGTAATAGAAAGACGTGGAACTTGCTTCCTCCCACAATTACATGAAAAATACTTCTACAGAGGGAACAATTCTCACAGAACACCTATTGAACACCAGCAGGAGACCTCAAACCCCTGAAAGGACAGGAATGATCTCCAAGTGACAGGCAGGATGAAGGGAGTGGGGGAAGGCAGCAGGATGGGACCTGTACCCCTGGGAGGAGCTGGAAAAAGGAAGATTCCTACCCTGTGCAAAGCCGCCTCACTGGCCAGGAGATGAGCGTGGCAGCCGATCAGGTGCAGGAGGAGAGACAAACTGCACACGAGGTGCAGGCCACCACCCTGCACGCCCCAGCCTGAGAGAAACTTCTCGTACAGGTGGAGGCCGGGTGCTGAGACGCAGGAGTTTAGAGGGCAGGCCTGCGGAGAGGACTGCTGTTGGCTGCACGGAGACGACCCGAAGAAGCCGGCATGTGCTCTGGCCACAACTTCAGGGGCTCCTGCCCGGGGAGGCGCCTGGGAGCCAACGCCAGCAGGCCGCCCATGCACAGAGGCGGGGCTGAAACCCCAGCAGGACCCAGGGGCCGTGCGGCTTAGGAGCAGGACTGCGGGGTCTCCCCACAGCTCCAGGAGCCGCCGGCGTTCGTCTCTGCTGGCAGCCGTGTCAACTCAGCACCCACAGAACATCATGCAGACCACGGGTCCTCCCACGGCTGGAATAGATGCAGCCTGGGCAGCTAGGGGCCTCCTGGACACGTGCACACAGGGCCTGGGCCGGACCAGGGTCTGAACACCTCCAGAGCCCCACAGCAGGTCCAGGGGTGCCACTCCTGTGGTCCTGGAGCCTGACTTCAGTGGAGCTGAGCTGGTGGCCTTGTGAACACCAGGCCAGAAGGACCCCGGGGCCAAGTGATGGGAGTCCAAGGCTGAGATGGGGGGAGGGCAGAGCTGACCACGGTACATCTTCACAGGTGCCAGGTGAGCAGACTCACCCAAAAACCACTCTGAGGAAGACTCAGTGGGGACGCTCCAATCCCCCCTACCTTGCACCACAACTCAGAAGCACATCTGGGACCTTCTACTCCCAACAGCTAAGGGCACAAACTGGACCCCTGACAGGCCAAAGGCAACCACAGAGCAAGGAGGCCCCGCCCAATGTCCGCTGCAGGTGCTGCTCACGTCAGCCACACGAGCCAGCAGGGGGAGGACAGCGAGCAGACGCTGAGGAAAGCAGCGGCAGGCATCCACGCTGCAAACAGCCCTCGCCCCCAAGATACTAGACAGGGCTACACAAGGGTGCTCCCACATAAAAACAGCCCTCCGAAACCACAGCAAATAACTGCTTCTCCTAAACGCATACAGCAAGGGAAACACAAGTAAAATGAGGAAGCAGAGGAACCGCTCTCAATTAAAAGATCAAGAGAATTCCCCTGAAAGAACCAACAACAAAGCAGACCTCTCCAGTCTAATAGACGGCAAGTTCAAAAGGGAGATAATGAAAACTGAGGAAATTAGGGACTACTGACAGAAATGCAGGTTACTATGAAAAGGAACTGGAAACTAAAAAAGGAATCAAGAAAAATTAGTGAATTCATTTCTCGAGATGAAAGCTGAGCTAGAAGCAGTGAAGAGTAGGATGAAAAACTCAGAGCAATTAAGGGGCCTGGAAGATAGAATAATGGAAGTCCCCTGATCAGAAGAGCGGACGGAAAGCCAAAACGAAAACAACAAGCGAGAGCGCTATGAGAGACCCACGGGATAACACAGAGCGTGCGATCTGCGCACAACTGGAATCCAAAAAGGGGAAGCAAGAAAGGGACCGAACATGCATCTGAATAAATTATGGCTAAAAACGTCCCAAATCCACAGAAGGAAACAGATATCCAGGCACAGGAAGCACAGCAAGTCCCCAACAAGGTAAACCTGAACAGACCTACACAGACAAGACCTACTTCTCCAGAGAGACGCAGCAGGCCAGAGGGATGGCAAGATACACTCAAAGTCCTGAAAGGGAAGAATCCACAACCTGAGATACTCTACCGAAACAAGGAATTTCCCGAACAGCTGAAAACTAAATACAGCAATACTGAACCCATCCTGAGGGGAATACTGAAAGGTCGTCTCTAAGCATAAACGAATTTTAAGCATCTACAGGAAAGAGAAAATCATCATCTGAAAGTAAATCACTTAGGAAAGCTAGTATACAGATTAAAAAATCAAAAATCTCTGTGAAGCGGGAGGTTGGGGTTGGCATATATACACTACTGATACCATGTATAAACAGACAACCAATGGGAGCCTACTGTATGGTATGCAGTGCTCTGTGGAGACCCAAACTGGGAGAAAGCCCAAAACAAGGGGCTAAATGTAAGCACAGAGCCGACTCACTCTGCTATACAGTAGAGACACTGTGAAGCAACTATGCTCCAACGAAAATTCAAACAAACCCAGCATGGTTCTGGCACGAAAGCAGACGTACACAGATCACTGAAACAGAGCAGGGAGGCCAGAAGTGAACCCTGGCCCTGGCGGCAGCAACACAAATGGGTGTAGCCCCACATAGAACAGTATGGAGGTTCCTCAAAAACTACAAACAGAGTTGCCGTAAGATCCTGCAATCCCGCTCCCAGGCATGAACCCAGACAACACTGTAATTTGAAAATACACATGTACCCCAGGATGCATAGCGTCACTACTGATTGGTGCCAACACATGGAAGCAACTTAAAACATCCATCAATAGACGAGCAGGCAGAGAAGATGTGGGGTGTGTGTGTGTGTGTACAGTGAAACGTGACTCCCTAAAAAAGAATGGAATCACACAATTAGCCGCAAAATAAATGGACTGATCTTACTAAGTCAGTCAGAGAAGAACAAACGCCATACCTCTTACAGGTGGAATCCAGAACGCGGCTACAAACGAACCTACCTGTGCAACACACTCACAGACGCAGAGCGGACGGGTGCCGCCCCGGGGGGAGGGAGGGGTTAGCAGAGCAAACTGGTATACAGAGGACGGGTGGAAGGCGCAGGGAGCTACCTCCAGCATCCTGGGATAAGCCACAGCGGGAGAGAACGTGGAAAGAATGTGCGTGCGTGTGTGTGACCGGATCATTTTGTTGTGCAGCAGAAATTAACACGACACTGTTAGGTCAGCTATACTTCAACACCATTTTTAAAATGCAAAAAAAAGGTAACAGATTCTTATGGTACAAAAGAGTATACAGAAAAAAGTAAATCTTAGGTATATTATCAATATAGGACCCGAAGCTTGCTTCTCATTAAAACAATAATAAAATCTTAACTGGTTTATATTTACCCCTATTGTTTTTAATAGTTAAAACTTAACTCTTTTATCTTTCTCCTCAAAACTGAATTTCATAAATCTACCCTGCTAGTTACAATTCCTCATAAACAACTCTTGAGAACCTGAATGCTACTGAAGTAAACTGTTCAATTTTTTCTTCCTTAAATGCAGTAACTCTATAAATTAGCTCATCTGTCATCTCACAAATCCATACTAAACGAAAAACTGAGGGTCAGACCAAGTCTTTAGAAAGTTATACATCTCTTAATTTTGTGAATATGAAATTGCCCCTTTACTTTTATTAAAAGGGTTACTTCTAAATAATGAATTTAACAAATACCTTCTAAATTCACTTAAGAGAAAACTTTCTTTCATAATAAAATCAAAACAACATAGCTAGAGTTACACGCTGTTTTGTTTAAAGGCTCCGAAACCCGTCGTTAGATCATTGCTCCATCTCTTACGTCCAGCGCAACGCCGGACCTACAGCAGGCACAGTGCAGAACTCAGAACCCACACTCTGAAATGTGAGAAGTCAAAAATGATAAAAATCCCAGTTTTTAAAAAATACCTAATGTGAGTCAGATTAAACCACCAATACCTGTAAATTACTGGCAGTGTCTGTCACTATAATTTCACCCTCCCCAACCATCCCATTTGGCAGGGAAAACCAAGCTGCTCGGAGCCAGACCTGAAGCAGTGGATAGTGTCTTTTCCCGTCAGAGTTGTGACTAATGCAACCACACAATATCCAAAACATCTACGCTGTCGTCACGGGGACTGTGTGTTCTCGTGCTTACCGATGACTTGACTTTTGCGGGATCAACTCTGTCGTACACTGGCGTGCAGTACACAATCAGGATAAGAAGACTCAGCAGAAAGGCGCTGCAGCTGACAAACTCAAAGAAATAGAGTCCTCCACACAAAGTGCACTGCGACACAACCTCCTCACAGATGAAGGCCAGGAGAGACAGCACCTACAAAAGAAACGGAACGTTGGGCTTACCTGTTTCTGGGAAACCTACAGAATTTGTCTGTAGTGTTTGTCGAGTGCAGACTTGGCAAACAAGATTCCTCAATGAACCCGATCTATCTACATGGGACTCAGTCCAGACGCCTTGAAGAGTATGTAAGGTCACAGAAAATTAACTACTATGTGCTGAATGCCAGAACAGGAGGAATTCAGAAACTGTCATAGGAGCACACGGAACAGGCACTCAACCTGGGGTTCAGGAAAGGCTTCCTGCAGGGAAGCTGAGACCAGGAGGGCTGCAGAGTCAGTTTGGGAGTGGGGAGGCAAAGGATGGGGCAGAGTTTCAGGCAGAGGAGCAGCACGCAGGAGGCCTGGAGATGGGAGCGCATGCGCCGCCCCACCCCACCACACACAGAGCCCACACCGCCACTGAACTGAGAGGGGCTGGGCCAACACAGAGCCCACAGCCCCCACCGAACCGAGGGTGCTGGGCCAAGACGGGAGGGGATGCAGCGCAGAGACGGCAACACGAAGCCAGGGAGGTGAGCCGCAGGATTCTCCAAGCGCCTCCGTGGGCTTCCCTGGCGGCCCAGGGGGTAAGAATCTGCCTACCAGTGCAGGGGCACAGGTCGGATGCCTGGTCCGGGAAGACTCCACCTGCTGCAGAGGAACTAAGCCCGTGTGCCGCAACTACTGAAGTGCCTAGACGCCGCGCTCTGCCACGAAAACCACCGCAATGAGAAGTCATGCCCCGCAGCCAGAGAGCAGCTGCAACAACAGTGAGCCACACCCAGCGAGAAGGACCCGCGCAGTCAAAATTAAGTGTATGAATAAACAGACGCCTCCTTTTCCTAGTGTAAGGAATCTGAATCTTAAGGGTTTTTAAAGCAAAGGGTGACATGACCAGGTTTATGTTTTAGTAGTTCTTTCTAGCCACAAGATAGCGAAGGAATGGGGGAAGAGCAAAACTGGGGGTTGCCATCCAGTCGGGAAGCTGATGCCAGAAATGAAGGGAAAGCATGAACAGGGGAGTTGTGATGGACGAGAGTCAAACCTCCGATGATGGAGCAGAAGCCCTCAGCTGACGGGACGGCCACAGACAGAGCAGGAGACGAGATGACATGTGCACTTAAACACCGTAAGGCAACAAGGCGCGCTCATTCATCCACCGGTCTGCAAGGGGGCCTTTCTTTGGGAGTGCGCCTGACTGGAATCCCCCTTCACGTCTGCTGCATCAATCACCTCCATCATTTAGGACTGCCACTTCCAGACTGATGTTATTTCAAGCAGAACAAGATCTGGGACACTCGAGAAACAGCATGCCGACTCCTTCTAGAATCAGGCTAGTTTTACTAGCCTTTCACAGTTGCCATGCTCTTAATTCCACAGCAAGTATTTATCAACTTATTTTTTGGTCTTTCTAAAGCATCCCATTTATTTTCATAGAAACAATTCCTTTTCACATTGAATTTCAGTCTTGCAGTATTTAACTGGCCACAAAAAAAGTATTTTAATGCATTTCCACTGAATGGAGAACAGTTATTTGGCTAATTCAACAACTCAAATGCAGGTGGGTTTTAACAGCGCTCCCACTGTTGTGTGCTGAGGTGCTAACACACTGATGCCTCACTGCAGAAAGAGGAGTCTGTCTGCTTGTTAAGAGGCAAGAGTGTTGGCAAGAGGATAAATTCATTTTAAGCATGCTGTAAATGAGAGGTCTGCGGATGACGGAGGTGCTGCCTGAGGCAAAAGGGTATGTGGGTCTGGAGCCCGGGGGACACATCTGAGGTGGAGCCCAGCGTGTGGGAGGTCACCCAGAGTTAGGAACGCTGGCCCGCGGAGCCTGTGATGAACCCCAAGACTGGAGGGACCAACAGAGGGGCTGCTGGTGGTGGTGACTCAGTTGCTAAGTCATGTCCAACCCCTGGGCCCCCATGGACTGTAGCCTCCCAGGCTCCTCAGTCCATGGGATTCTCCAGGCGAGAGTACTGGAGTGGGGTGCCATCGCCTTCTCCAGGGGATCTTTTGATCCAGGGAGTGAACCTGCGTCTCCTCCACTGCAGGCAGATTCTTTACAGCCCGAGTCACCAGGGAAGCCCGTAAGAGAGGAGGCGATACGACGGTTAGGAGCAGCAGTCCCAAGGGGAGCAAATCAAGAAAAAGGATTTCTATGCAGGGCAAGTGAGCAAAGTGCTGACTGCGGACCTCCCTGGTGGTCTGGTGGTTGAGACGCCGTGCTTCCAATGCAGGGGGCACGGGTTTGACCCCTGAAGTCAGAGATCTGAGATCCCAGGCCTGCCGTGTGGCACAGCCAAACACAAGAGCCACCACCATGAGTGCTGAATGCTCCTCAGAGGTCAGGCAAGAACGCGACTGAAACGCTACGAGAGACTGAGGTTCAGGGCTGCTGCTGACACCAACAGGGCCACCTCAGTGTGCTCAGCGAGGGCAGCTCACACTCCAGCGCCGTCCCCCGGCAGCGAGGGGGCGAGGCCGGCAACAGACACAGCCCAGTCACCAGGCCCAGCCTCACGCAGCCAGGTGGAGGGTAGAGGTGGATGGGCTCACTGGGGAAAGGCATTTCAAAACAGAGAACTGAGCATGTTTAAACACGCAGAAACCTAGGAGAAGTCTAAATAGGAAGAAAAGAGCATCTCTAAAAGCAGGATTCAGGGCTCAAGGTGTGGGCTGGCACTGCTCTAGAGAAAGGAAGAGGGGGCAGAGACTCACTTGGGCAGTCTGTGTGGGTTTTGTGGAAGCTGAGGGAATTTCCTTCTGAGCATTAAAACCTGATGGCTGATGAAATGACTGATGACCCAAGTCAGAGCCTACTGGGAAACGTCACCTTACTCAATGCAGGTCAGCAGGTGCAACCAGATACATGAATGGCAATAAGACTGCTACCAGAATCCGCAGTGACATTTCAGAATAGCTTTATCCACCAAACATTTTCATCAAAGCAGAGGCCCTTGGTACAGCCTTTCTGGAAAACGGGTTAGCAATTTCTTTAAAAACTAAGCAGGCAACTGCCATGTGACCCAGGAACTGCATTTCTACAATCTGCTCATTTCTTGGTCCAGAAAATGAAAATGTACATTCCTGCAAAAACTGGTATGTGAATGTTCTTAACATTTTATTCATCAGTCTAAACTCTGAACACTCCAGATGCCCTTCAACGGTTAAGCAAACTGTGGTATCCATACCATGGAATACTACTCTTAGCAATAAAAAGGAAGAAACTGGATATATGCAACAATTTGGATGAATCCCCAGAGAATTCTATAAAGTGAAAACAATCCAATCTCAAAAGACTACACACCGCAGGATTACATTCACGGAAGAACACAAGTTTTGGAGATGGGGAACTAATCAGTGGTGGCCGGGACATGCGGGAGCTACGTGGTAACGGAGCAGTTCTGGTTCTCGGCTGCGGTGGTGATCAAGGAAGCTACACCTGACACAGCAGCACAGAGGTGCACGAACACACACACGTGTGAATGCAAAGGGCCTCCCTTCGCGTGTGTTTTTGCAAGTTCCTGTGATACTATGATTATTTTAAACAAGTTTAGAAACAAATCTAAATTAGCATCGAAGCCTCTAAGGGATTTCCCCCCTCCTACTGCCCATACAAAATTCACATGTGCCCACAACTGACAACACCAGCGTGTAAGGATGAAAATAGATCCTGTTTTGCTGTGATTTCCTGTAACTTAATGAGGCATAAAACAGTCCAGAAGATCCCAAACAACTTCCTCATATCAGACAGATGTTAGGTGAGGCGTTCCCAGTCACGGCACCACAGACAAAGCGGCACACCAAGACAAGTCCCAGAAAGCCACGGTGTAAAGGAACTTCCTCTCTCGCAATTACACGAAGGGTTTTTAGTGTCTTGAGTGTAGTAAGTGCCAAATGTTTAAAACTTCATTTCTTTTGTTCCCTACTACGTTAAATCTTAACTGAATGTTACGAGTTTCTCTACAAGAAATCTTCAGGATATATCTAAGTTGTATGAAATTAACCGTGAGAAGATAAGAGCCTAGAACTCACTGAGATGTGAGAACAGCAGCTCTGGACCACCCTTATTACAAGAATGAGATTCTTGGGAACACTCATCAGTGTCCCTAAGACGACAGAATCGTTATCTGCAGTAGATACAGACCACTTACTTACTCTCCCCAAGACAAGTGCAGGAACTAGCTGGGCCAGAGCCCATCAGAGACGAGTCATTACGAGCCCTCTTCCAAACTCCTCAAAGGAGGCATTCTTACTGACCTTAATTAAACCTTAGGGCTCCATCAGGAGGGGGGTTCAGCATGGACATCCTAAGAAGGAAGGGGTACTATGTCAAGCTTGGATATTTACTAGTTCCTATTCCCAGTTACAGGCCAAGAAATTAGCACTGTAAGTTATATTCAGTGTGAAAACTCCTGACTCCCCATCTCTGTTAACACTAAGCTTCCTTTAAACTCTCCCACAGCTCCATGAGCTGCCCTGGCGGTTTAGTAGTCAAGAATCTGCCTGCAATGAAGGAGATGTTGGTTTGAGCCCTGGGTTGGGAAGATCCCCTAGAGGACGGCATGGCAACCCACCCTAGTATTCCTGCCTGGAGAATCCCACGGACAGAGGAGTCTGACGGGCTACAGACCATGGGGTTGCAGAGAGCTGGACACAACTGAGCTACTAAACAGCAAGACCAAGAGCAGCTCTATACGGTCGCTAACACGAAACCGAGGCAACATCTCACAGTCTATACAAATGTCGCATCGTTACGCTGTATACATGAAACCAACGTTCCAAGTCGATAACATCCCAATTAAAGAAGTTTTTTAAAGTGTGTTGAGTATTATGTATCCAACATTGTAGTATGTGTAGGAACATGTAATAACAAAAAAATAAGACCTATATATGGTCTTCCCTTGTGGCTCAGCTAGTAAACAGTCTGCCTGCAACGCAGGAGACCTGGGTTGGGAAGATCCCCTAGAGAAGGGAAAGGCTACCCACTCCAGCCTGGAGAATTCCATGGACTGTATATAGTCCATGGGGTCACAAAGAGTCGGATAAGGCTGAGCAACTTTCACTTTTAAAACCTATGTATAAGGGGACAAAAAAAGAAAACAATAATTTCATGCCTCATACTTGAGCACTTGGTATAAATTCAGGAAGATGTTCAGATCCACCTGGATTAATAGTAGCCGCAGAAGGATGAGTGAAAAGCCAAGACCCAGGATCAGGACAGGCAGAGGGCACTCTGGGTGTGGCACAAAAGGAACAGAACCACACCAGTAAGGATTTGCAGGGCAGCCAAGAGGGTAAGGAGGCAACTGACCCAACTGGATGGGGAGTGATGAGGAAAATGATTAAGGAGCAGAGTGTGGTCATGTGATGATCCTGCCAGAAAGGATGGACTTCCCAACACAGGAACTGCCTGCCTGGTTTTGCTGGTTAGCAGGCAGGAGGGGTGGAGGACTGGGAGAGGCTGAAGAATGTCACAGTCCAAGCGGAGGAGGGACCAGGGCAACTGGCACCAGGAGAGCAAGGCACGGGCAGCTGGACATTTACTTGCCTTAAAAAGCAAGTAAACACACTCCAAACTGTTACTCTAACAGCGAGGTACCAGAGTGTACTGTTGGACCTACAATGTGACTAATTTTAATCTCATATATATAACACGTATATATTTGTATTTGTAAGCAGACATTTTTTTGTATTAAAGAAGAAAAGTGAAAGTTAAGGGAAGAACTTCAAGAAATGTGTGGTCACCAGCATTGAATACCTAAGTGGCTGAAGACAGGAAGAGATAAAGCCACTGAATCAGGTAAGGATATAGTGGTGAACGCAACCCCTAAGTTTATAGGCTCAGTGATTACTTTCTGGTAAGCAGTACTGCTCTCCACAGCATGAAAGCACCGTACTAAATACTGCTTACTGAAGATTAGGCTAAGCACCTAACACAGTACACATGCCCAGCATGGCTCCTTCTAATGATGCAAAATTGTACCCAAACGTAATCAGGGGCATTATCAAGCTGCTAAGAGATGGCAGGGCCCTTGGAGAACACGTTCTCCCACGCTTCTGTTTACAGCTGAGGGAATTAAATCTCCGACACACTAACTCCCAAGTTAGCCACACACCCCTGACTCCCAGTCTGCACTCACTGACCCCCTAAAGCACTGTTTATTAAGTTCATCTTACCACTGGGTGTGTTTGTGTAGGACTTCCCTGTCAGCTGGGTTTCTGAAGTTATAACCATAGTTCTGTCCATTTCCCTTTTTGCTGTTAAGTCATACATTAAAACCACCATGCTAGAGCCAACACATCTGGGAAGTCTTAGTGACTAAAGATGCACTTACCGTCCTGGTGACTTCAACATTCAGATAATAACTCCTCGGTGTCTCCATTTCAGTTTCACTACCCTTTCTGAAACTTCAGCCTTCCCTAAAATTAACAGTCACCACACTACATACTAATTCTCCATCACTGAACAGTCTACTGCCAAAAAGCTTCTCATAAAAGAACTTTTTAATGTTTGCATTAATTGTAAGGCTCCATCTACACAATTCTATCAGTCTGTGAATTAATAAACTCGCTTTAAAAAGCTTGAAATGATATGCAAGGTTCAAGTAAACAAATGTGTCGGCCTGTAGTCAGGCTAAGCCTCCCGTGCTTTCAGCAAACATTTACTCACAAAGGTTCGAGGATACAATTTGCTGACATTATGGATCTTCTTCAAGGTAAAAATAGAGCACTTCAATTTAGTAGGAAGTCATGAAAAGAGTACCAATATAAGAAAAACGGCTTTCAAGTGATTTGTTTCTTGGCACTTACAAAATAACACTATTCACAACTTAATACATTTAAATCACTGGTGAATTCTAAATCAAACTGCTTGCCTGAAGAGTCATTATAATCATAGTACTATGCAGCCTTCAGACATTCAGCTGGTACTATAAACACAATGCTTGCTTGTGGCAGAGACTATATCATACATACTTAGATCACTACACCAGTTTACTAGCAAGGAATTTGGCTGCCAAAAAAGTCAATTCTTCCCATAAGACCACAGAAAAAAAACCTGCCTCAAAAAAATAACAGTAACAACAAAAACCTCACAAAGTACATGTGTAAGGAACTACTAAAGTGACTCATGGACAGAGGACCGCCGTGGCGCCTTATGGTACCTTCTCAGCTGAGTCTCCATTTCCTCTTCAGCTCTGCAAGGGTGGATGGACAAGCCTTTGACCAAACCGAGGTCACCCGTGAACGGCAGATACAGCCCTCTACCTCCCAGAGCATGTAACTCAGGAGGCGGTCGTGCCGTTTTCGCTCTAGCCCCCCTTCTGTTGGCAGGTGTGGCTCTCTACCCCCCGGTGTTCGGCTCTGTACTGGCATACACATCCTGCAGAGCCTCAGAGACCGTAAAAACCGTAAGACTGCAAAGAACCTCCGAGGAGACCCAATTTCACCTCCGGACTCCATGAATTTCCGAAGTACACAGGGTCTGGTTTGTTAAATTTCAGAATAAGACATTTCTCTTTTGGGGTTTTTGAGAATCTGGTATGATTTATGGGTCTAGAAAAATGAACGTAGAAATGCACTGTATTTTGAATAAAACGTCCTCGGGCTTGCAGGTCCCTTGTTAAAGCACCTCCGCTTTGACTATGGGTTTCTCCACTCCAATTGTTCCTTATTAGAGCTCGCCAACTCTTTTTAATTAAAAAATAACTTATCTAAAGAAACCAACCTAAAGGCAGAGTCTGAGTTACGGCAAAGAAGACTTTGTCTGTTGCCCCTGGCTGCATCAGTTTTCACTGACTCCAGATAAAGCTTTCTTGGGACTTTCTGGGTAAATCCTCTATTGTTGTGAAGAGGTAAGATTGCAACAAAGTAGGCGCAAAAAGACGACCATCAGAACGAAAGGCAGCACTAAAGAGGTATTTTCCTAAATCTATGTTAAAGAAAATGTCGTAAGTTCCCTGTGAACAAGGAGATTCTCTGGCAGTCCAGGGATTAGAACTCCAGGCTTTCACTGCCAAGGACAAGGGTTCAATCCATAGTCAGGAAACTAAGATCCTGAAAGCCACAAGGTGAGGCCAAAACAAAGTGAAAAGGCTGGGACAGGTTCACCATAAACAAACAAATGGATTTCAAGAAGAGACATTAATTTTCATTCTTTTGCTCTTTCTCCTTATGGATGATAGAGAACAAGCAGGAATAGTCTAACAATCCCTGCAAGGCAAACTCATCCTCCCCCTTCTCTCCAAGTAAGAAGTGTCCCATCCAAACTTACGGCTGCATTCTATTCAGAAGACATGGGACTGCAGCTTATTAAACTATAAGTGAGGCAATCGGAAACTTTACTTTAGATGTGCCAGTTCTCACTGGAGAAAAAAAAAAGAAAGGCAACTGAAAAGATATTTAATGGGCAACAGACGGATCCTGACAATGCCTTTTGAACAGCAAGAGTGCTTCAAATGAATATTAACTCTTTCCTGTTCCAAAGAATCCTTCTACTTGTACAGAAACATTTTCGCTCTAAGGCAGAGAAACACAGCTGACATCCAACAGTCATGCAAGAGCTGAGGACAGGAAGAGCAGAAGGAAGCCCTTCCTGGGTAGGAGGATCCGCTGACGCAGAAGAGCAATGGCAGGAGGGGGCAGAGGACACGGCAGGGACAGGAAGGCTGGCAGCATGCAGACCCAGCCCGACCCTCCTGGGCCACACTGCCACTTCCTTCCAAGTGACTTCCCAGTTATTCCCAGAAGTGATCATTTAGGGGGCTAAAAAGCTATTTAGGCTTTTTACTGCAATTTTTCTTTTCAATGAAAGTAGGTCATCTGAGTTCTAAGAATGTTATCTGGTTATCTGACTTCTAAGAACCTAAGATCTTCCAAAGGAAACCAATTGGCTGTTTTCAATGGGGATGATTCAAAAACCAAACCAACCCAGAAATATTCTAAACAAGCTGATTTTTCCTCTTGCAGAAAATGTTACTCATTGTTGGTTAAAACAGAACAAAGGAGCTCAATGTGCATGTGATCTGAATAAAAATGTAAATCTCAAAGATGGTTTGATATTTTCACTAGTAGATTTAAGGTGCTTAGCAACGCCTAAAGGAAACTGAAACTCAATGTCCCTGAAAGAGAATGCCCTCGCTCTGCTACCTTCACACAACTCACACAAAAAGCTGTCCTTTTGACTTTGTATTTGGTACACACACTGCTCATTTAGAAATAATTCTTGGCCAGTCAGTATTAAAACTTGAGACAACTTATTGTACACCTCTCTCTACGCCTTGCGTAGTATCGGAACACACTGTCCAACAAATTTAACTGTCCCGTTGGGTTCGCACCAAGAAACCGAAAGAACCAGAGAATGATAGAAAAGCATTTTGTAGTCCAAACACGGACACTCTGGCAGATAATGCAGGGTAACAGCAGGGAGAAGAGCCAAAGGTCGCCACACAGCAGCAGAGAGCTGGGTACGCCGCGGGCTTGGCCCTCCGGCGCACTTCCTGCGCCCGCCGAACACGCCGGGTGGTCCCAGCACCCCGCGGCGGGCCTCGAGGAGGGGCCCGGGAGGAGGGGGCGCCCGCGCCTCCCCCGCGGGGAACGGCCCCTCCCCGGGCGGCGAGGGAAGGAACTGGGGATGTGGAAACGGCCGCCGGCGCCGCAGGCAGGGCGCCGCTCGCCGCCTCCTCTCGCCCGCGCCCGCCGCGGACTCACCAGCTCCAAGATTTTGAGTCGCCGGAACCCCGAGAGCCGGCTCAGGGTGAAGTAGGCGGCGAGGCCGCTCCGGGCGCCTCTGCCGGGGCCCGGGTGCGCCTCGGTGGTGGCTCGGTAGACCTCTCCGTTCTCCATCGCCCAGGGCCCGGGAACGCAAGGCCGCGGCGGGTGCCGACTCCTCCGACTCGGCGGGCTCGGCCGTCACTTCCTGGGCCTCCGCCCCACTTCCGGCAGGCTCCGCCCCACTGCCGGCAGGCTCCGCCCCGGCCCGCCCCCTGCCGCGAGGCCTCGCCTCTCCCCTCGTAAAGATCTTCGGAGAGACTCGGGGAACACGGACGGCAAGTGCAACTTCCTGGGGACCGCAAACGTCCCGCCTCTCTGAAATGGCTGCTGTGGCCCGGTTGAGCAAGGGAGAAGAGGAGGAGGTTAGGCTGGAGAGGCAGGCAGAAGCCAGACAACGTAGGGGCCTTGCAGAGCAAGGGAAAAAATGAATTTCATTTTCAGTGTTACGGGTTATCGCAAAGGACTTTCAGGATTGCTCCCTCCAGCTTCTCTGAATTCCTTTCAGGCTTACATGTCAACACTGCTGCTATAGTCCTCCCATATGTTAATTCTGTGTGAACTCATTAAGGAAGGTAATCATAATTTAGCAACCTTAAAGCTGATCGATTTACATGCCAAGCACACATACTTTCTCCACAACAATATACCGTAGGTACTCTCATTACATTAATTTTACAGATGAGAAAAAGGTACAAAAGCCCCTCGCCATGTCCCCCAGTTCTTTTTAGAAAAAGGCTTTAGGTCTCTTAGGCCTTCCCTGAGTTCCAAAGAGCAGATTTAAGCAATTACTAATGAAGGAAGTGAGGACTGCAGAAACAGCAGCAATCAAGACAACCGTTCAGGGATCAAACAGTCCTAGTTCTTCCTCAGGCGATGCCTGCCGGTAACAATCTGGCTACGGATCTTGGAGGTGTTATGCAGGAAGAACCAAGACCTCCACGCAGGTGGCAGGTGGTGACTACAGGCTGACCACCAGCACACAGACTCCAGACTTGCTGGAACCAGACAGCCGATGAGGAAGATTCCTGAAACGCCGCCCTGTTACCTCACCGCCAACCAATCAGAAGCAAGTTACGCCCTCTGCATTCTCACCCCAAATGCTGCCATTAAAACCTTCTGATGAAAACCATTGGGAGTTCAGGTCTTTTGAGCACAAGCTGTCCATTCTCCCTGCTGGGTCCTGTGAGAAACGCTATCCTTTCCTTCACTGCAACCCAGTGTCAAGTCCAGCTTTGCTGGACTGTAAGCAAGAGGACCCAAGTTCAGTTCAGAAACAAGGCCAAGAGGCTGAGTATCACATCCAAGGTCAAACACCCACAGGCAAGTGGAAGGTAGGCCCAGGCCATCTGACTCGCAGCCTTGCTGCTGGCCACTAAGCCAGAAGCCCCAGCCTGCACCCCTTGAGGGCCTGGAAACCCATGTGAAAGGAGGGGATGCTGCTTCCACATGGATCTTCTGTTCTCCACAGCCCCAAAACTCCCTTTCTCCCATTCAAATGGAACAAAGCAGTAGATCCTACGCTGGGAGTGAGGGGCTGGGGGTGGATAATCTACAGTCAGCCCAAACCATCTTACTGTCTGATTAAACGTTAACCTCTTGCCAAGGCCAAGCAGCCACCAATCCTAGCCAATAAAACCTCTGTCTTTTCACAAGAGCTATAAGAATTCATTGCCTTGTTATTCTTCAAGTCACTATCATCCCAAACTAGACACTACCTGTGTCTGAAATCCACTCTGAAATTCATCCCCTACAAGGAGAGAGAGATGGGTTAATGAACACAGAGATGGATGAAAGGAGAGACTTGTGATAAGGGAACTGCAGGAGCACGCTGATGGTGAAGCACACGGGAGTTCACTGTACAATCATTTCAACTTCTCTGTTTGGATATTTTCAAAATAAAGTATTAAGGGAGGGACCTCCCTGGTGGTCCAGTGGTGCAGAATCCCCGTGCCAAAGCAGGGAACACCCATTTGACCCCCAGTCCGAGAAGATCCCACATGCCAAGGAGCCACTAAGACCGCAGACCGCAAGCACGGGGCCCAGGCTCTAGAGCCTTGCTCTGCAGCCCGGCCATCAGTGGACTGCAGCTAAAGAATACCCCACGCTGGCAGAAACCAGAGAAAGCCTGAGCACAGAAGCAAAGACCCAGCACAGCCGAAAAATCCCAACAAGTGAGGATGTGCATAGGTTATATACAAATACTACATATTTTTAAAGGAAAGACTAGAGTCTCTGAGCATTCTGGTATCCAAAGGGGGATGAAGTGAAGTGAACTGAAAGTTGCTCAGTCATGCATGACTTTGCGAGACCACGGACTATTCGTTCCATGGAATTCTCCAGGCCAGAATACTGGAGCGGGTAGCTGTTTCCTTCTTCAGGGGACCATCCCAACCCAGGGATAGAACCCAGGTCTCCCACACCGCAGGCAGATTTCTTTTACCGTCTGAGCCACCAGGGAGGCTCCCAAAGTGGGATCGTAGAACCAATTCCCTGAGACACCAGAGGATGACTATATTAGGGAGTCCTTTCGATGGGGGGCACCCACACAGAAAACTTTCCCTTCATTAATGAATAAACAACCCTGAATAAATGCTGGGACTGGCTACAGTGAAATGAGAAATCTTACTTATGGAGAAAAGATACACCAAATAAAAGGAAGATTAAGTTTTGAAGATTATTCAGTTTTCTCCTTTAATAGCAGTATTTTTTTTTTTTTTAATGAAGGAAAAAAAAGCATTCAAGAAGAGACAGTTTGGGAAAATATAATTTGAGATTTTCACTATTCAAAAAGTAACTTGGTGCTACTTTTTCAATTAAAAGTTTGTTTTAGCAGCTCCTACTGAAACAACTTCAGGGCTGTCTTAACTATGTTAGCACTGTTAGGCAGGAGCATGGATACAAATCTGGATCACAGACACTGACTGTCCTGCAGAGATGGCCACAAACGCCCACGGCACAAAACAGGAGTGTGCATGTCATAAAAGACAGAGGATCCAAACTATAAAAAAGAAAAAAAGAGAGATAACACAGATTAAATGTTTTGAGAACTCAGAGTCGAAGAAAATGACTTTCAGCTGAAAGGATCAGCGTGGTGGAGCTTCAAGCTGGGGGTTAAAGAATAGTGGACTTTGGACGTGCAGGAAGAGGAGAGGACAGTGGGCACACCAGGCAGAGTGGGAACAGCAAGAGAAGCCAGGACGTGCACAGGAAACAGCAGAGGAGGAAGGGCAGAGTGGGAAGGGAGGCTAAACCGACGGTCCAGTTTGGGAGGGCCTGAGGAGGCAGGCTAAGGAGGCACCTGCCTTGTGGTCTAGTGGTTAGGACTCCGTGCTGCCACTGCGTGGGGCACAGGTTTGATCCCGGGTTCAGGAACTAAGATCTCACATGCTTCTTGGCACAGCCAAAAAAAAACCAGAAATCAGGCTAAGGAACTAGAGCTTTCCTTACTGCTGAACAATGAGGAACTGCAAAGGAGCAAAGTGAATGACCAGAGCTCTGCCTTGGGGGTGTTTTTCTAGCAGCCTTGTGTAGACTGGTTGGTAATGGGCAGGGAGAGACTGTTGTGGGTGTTCTGGAAACAGGAAAGGGAGGCTTGAACTCGGACAGTGGCCACAGAAATAGAGCAGAAGGGGCGGCCTGAACAGACTCCGCGGAAGGGAAAACCAGTGCGATCTGGAGGCTGATTTGCTTGAAGAAAAAGGGACGAACTGGAACAGATGCTAAACTTTCAAGCCATGTAACATGACGAGAGACAGGGAGCACAGGAGGAATTATCTCTTGTCGGGATCAAAGCATGCATTTCACAACGTTGAAAGCCTGACGGTCCTACAAGCAGAGTCAGCATGCTTCAAAGATTTATTTAACTTACTGGCAATCGAAAGAATGCAGAAACACTTTGGAGGATGATAGGAACAATCGTGGAATGTGTATATATGTGTGTGTCTATGTGTGAAAAAAAAAATGGGATACGATTACTAGGCTAGTTCCAAAACTAGCTGATGCTGTACAGGACATAAAATGGTTGCCTCTGTGATTAACTAAAGCAGAGAGAAATCATTTTCATCTCTATTAGGACAAAGTGAAGTAAGTCAGACAAAGACAAATATCATATGGTATCACTTACAGGTGGAATCTAAAAACTGAGACAAATTAATCCACA